>NC_134513.1:7322786-7626952 GCF_027942865.1 Odontesthes bonariensis
CGCCTTGTGCTTCCATAGCCGATCGGAGCTTTATTCAGTTATTTGTGCCTGTTACATCTGGCAGAAATCTCTGATCTTGTGCAGCCTATAGTACAAAGGTTAGCTATAACTCGTGTTGTGAGTTTGATGGATGTTGCTGTCGGTGCACCTGAGAGCTGCGCTGCCATGCCATTATTTTACGCAGCACTTCACCACTACAAGTTCACTTATGCATACTGTGCTCATGGCCATCATTTGAGGTGTCAGGTGGATGCTGATCAATTCTATGTGCCTCAGTTTGACCAATGTGCCACTGTTGGTTTGCACGGGATGAGGTTTGTTTTGGATGTATTCATCTGTCTTAACAGCCAAGTTAATGCACTCTTGTTAAAAGGAAAAAAAAAATGACACCAGCATGTGTCTTGCTTTGTGATGTGTGAATAGTAATTCAAGCTTTACAACGCGCACACACATCATAAAGACAACATTATCTGCGCCAGTTACCCTCCAAAACCAATAAAGGAGACGCACTTGAAAGCATTAGTGAAGCTGCATTGTGCAGCCATAACCTTCTATGCAAGGGCCAATCAAATTAATCATAGAGGAGAGAAGAGGCAGGGTTGCATAAAGTTGACACCCTATTTGAAACTTCATGTTGTAACTTTTGCATTGTAATTCAGGGAATTGCCTAAAAAAATAAATCAGCCTTCTAACTGGAGATGTTGCCGGGATGATCGGATTGAACAGTGCATTTAGTGTTAGATTAATAGCCAGATATGCAGAAACAACAATCATACCACCTGCTTATTTATCTGCTCTTATCCTTCATGTTGTTAAAACAGCTCTAACTTGTCAGGGTTGAACACAGAAATTCTGGGAATGTCCTGCACGTGGACTTTGGTTGCAGATCCCTTGGGTTTTGTGGGTTGGTGTTGGTGCTTAATCTGACACATCACTGGAGGTCTACATTGGGTTCTTGGGAATTTGAAGGCCAGAAAAGAGGCTTTTTTGTTGTTTTTATTGTTTTAAGATGGTTATTTTGAGTTACAATAAACCAATGTCCTAATTTTTTCTTGCTAACTGTTGATTTTTATCAGGACGTGGATAATCATAGGATTTTAAAATGCTGTCGCCAGCCGATGCACTGTAATTGACATGCAGTCCTAAACTGGAACAAAGTAATCAGTTACATGAAACATTATCTTTTCTTCCTCTCCTCTGCTTCAGGTAATGATCTTCCAATCCGTTATCTGCGCCTCCTGGCCCCACCCTTACAGCTTCTGTCGGCTGCAGTGTGGCAAATTGTGCAGCAGGGCCTTGTGGATCACTATGGGATGCTGGAAGAGTTAGTTACCATGGTGACAGAGCTGGTTCCTGAGCTGATGAGCTACAGTCAGAGGGCTCAGCTCATCCTGGGACTCAGGGCCAGGGTCAGTTGCATTTCCTCTGATCCTTCTGAGGGGACGAGAGTCCCAGTTTTCACAGGCGAATTTGAATACTTTCCAAGCCATTGATATTGTTATTGTGAGGTAGAAATTCAGCACAAGTCGCCTCAATAGTGTTTTAGGTTCATCAAATCATTTAATCCCTTTTACATCTGTATTTATTTCCTTTCTTCCCCTGTAAGCATTTGGTCACAACAGTTAAACATTATTGAGGGCCTGCCATTTCTAAGAAAAAAACAAGGAAAACATAAACCAAAGCCTCTGTACAGTGTTGTCCAGGGTGTTTCCAGACCTTACATGTGAAGTATTTGATTTTTATGTGTAACTAGTTGGTTCTGGAGCTGTGTCGAGGGGAGCATCCAGTGGATATACTGACTATTCAGCCACATCTGGACAGAATAAAAGCTCCTGTCAGCACTGCCAAAGATCACCACGTGAGTAAACTGTAGCTGGAAAACACATAACTGGTTGTCTCTGCTTCGCTCAGTAATTTGTGTTGGGTTGGTGTGACCTGTTAAAGTCAGAATTCCTTACATATTTAACCTAATTTATTTATTTTGTTTATCAGGTAACTATCAACCAGGTGGAGGAGTCTGAAGTGAACTTTGTGGAGCTGGTGCATTCATTGCTGGAGGATCCCTCTGAGAGAAAATATTTCTTCCAGGTAAGACTTTCCTCCACTTTGAGCTGACAGAAAGTCTGCAATTCACAATTCTCAACACGGTTAACCTCGATATGCACTGGCTACAACAGCAGAAGACCCCTTTTGGTTCTCTGCTGTCGGTCAAAAAAAGAAGCTGCAGTGGGTGAGTGTAGACTCAACAAACTGGACAAACTGGAGGCTGGAAAAACACAGCTTGGTCTGAGGGGTCTCTGACTTTCTGCGGAGGCATGCAGATGGCATGCTCAGAATTCGAATGGGACAACACATTAACCGTCAAGACTAGTGTGGAGAATGCTCTCTTAACACATCAACTGCTTAGCAGTTGAATTCCGAAGCTTGAGTGTGGTTCCTGACCCTTTTAATCACTTTATGGCCCGAAGTGACCTTTCATTTGGGCCAAAACGTTGTCAGTTGTTCCCTCATGAAGCAATACATGAGTGTTACAGCGGCGTCTCTATGTTCACAGCAATCAGACTGATTACTTCATATGTGGAAATTGACCTTGATAATTAGTGGTATATTCCACAAAGGCTCTGTCCTGCAAATTTTCTTTATTCTTTAGAATTAGTTTTGTTACTGACTTTACCTGTGGTCACACTGACCCAGATTTCTGGGTTACCATAAACCAGACCAAACAAAGTATGGTGTGAGCCCAAACAGGATATGACTTCGCTCACACCCTGTCAGCCGAGCTTTTGTGGTTGTAGACCAAAGGACTAGTTTGACCTGTTGTATTAGGGAAAGGCAAACTAGACTAGAATTAACTGGGCGAATTTAATTTGAGATCTGGCTTCTGTCTTTTACAATTGAAAGGTGCTTATGGAATAGTTATGGCTCACAGCTTTAAATACTTGCTATTTAAAGTTGAGTCAAATATATTTATCTCTATTTTGCCCATTTCCCTTTCCTCCAAAATGTTTGTATGTATGGTTCAGAGTATCTGTACAGAGGTATTCACTATACATTAATTATTACATCATTAAAGACTGTGTTCCATTTATTTGGGCGATCTCCGTAATGCTGCTTAGAAACTTTTTAGTACTCTACTAGGGAAGTAAACCAACCCTCAGCAGAAGGATGGTGCAGCATTGTAGTCATGACAATTTCACACAACCCTTTAATGATGCATTTCTCTGCTAACCTGCCTGTGTCTCCTTCTGTCTTGCAGGAAATCTTCCCTACATATTTTGGCCCTAAGTATGATGCAGCACTCGAGATGCTGGTGTGGGAGTTCATATCAAGAATGGAGGAGCTGCTGCCCGTTCCAGACTTCACACAGGTGCCCTGTTGTTTGAACTCGAGCTTGGAATGGACTATCAACCAGCTGCATGCTAATATTTGTGTTACACTGTGCCTAAACTAATATAGGCAAGTCAAAAAGAAAATGCCCTCTGTTTCAACGCTTAAGATCTCGCAGAACAGGACATGATGGAAAAAAAAATCATCTGGTCCTGAGGCAATCTGTCCAACAGCCAAAGCTTGGCTGAAAATGGGTCATGCAACAGGACAATGATCCCAAACACAGCAGCAGATCTACAGCAGAATGTCTGACAAAGAAAAGAGTAAAGGTGGTGCAATGGTCCAGTCAAAGTCCAGACCTCAAACTGATTGAAATGCTGTGGTGGCACCTCAAGCCAGCTGTGCAAAAACAGACATCAATAAACCTCAATAAACTGAAGCAATGTTGTAAAGAATGGGCCAAAATTCCAACACACAAGTGTTAGAGATCGCTAACATCATCCAGAAAATCATAACTTCAAGTTATTGCTGCTGAATCTGGTTCTACAAGCTCGTGAATCATTGGTTGGACGTAGTTCTTTGCCTTACTTTTTGTTGAATGAATAGTAATAAGGTTTAGTTTATTGTAAGACCCAATAAAGACCAGATGATTTTTTTTTTATATGCTTTATTTTTCACATGGCTATATCTTCTTCAGTATCTTAAATGTTCTATAACTTTATTTTAGGTAAACACTGTCAACACACCTGGCAAATCAGTGACTGTATTTGCTTGTGATTTATTCATTTATCACAACCTCCAAGCACTTCAATTCAGCACATAACATTCAGACATACCCATTTCATAATACTTTTAGTATTTCTCATGTGGATTGCATGAACTTTTAACGAAATTCCTATTCATTTATTAGAATTTTATCATCTATTGTAATTATTTAGTATAAAAGATGTATTACTGTATTAGTACAGTAAAGGACTTATTAAAGATGGTAACTTGATCTCTCTTCTCAGCTGGCTGATTTGATCAGAGACGCTCCATCATTCCTCGATGACTGTTTACAATCCTTTTTCCCACCAGAGGATATGAAAGTTATTCTTGAGCACCACAGAGGCGTCGGCCATTTTGAAGAGAAAGGTACTTGAGGCTTGTCGTGTTGTAAGAATTTTGCAGTCGACACTAATGAAACATTCTCAAAGAAATATGAAAAATGTCTTTTCTCCAATACGCAGCAAAGGTGCGTTTGTTATCTTGTAATGTCTTTAGCTTCTTTATATCCTAGATCTCCAAAATTATAGGTCTAATTCAAATGTTAACGGCTGCTTTTTTTCTCAAAGATAAATGTTTTAACCAAGCCATTTTTGTTCTCAACGGTAGATCCGAGATTACTACCCATGGATGACTGCATCCTCTCCTCCCTCTCGTTGCCTCCTGGGAGCAAATCTGTCATGGACACAGCCTCCTGCTCACCTGCTCTCAAAGACACGGCCCCTCCAGAACACAAAGTACCTCTCAGTACTCCAGTCAACATGAGCAGCCTGCAGCCAAGCAGGAGGAGTTCTGATTCGATCAGGCAAAGACCGAGGGAGATGAGGGACTCTGGCAAATGGCAGCAGGTTATCGATGGAAACATTTCTCAGGAGCGGAAAAACTCATCACGGCCATGTGATGAAACCATAGACCTCACGATAACTAATGAGACTGCAGACACGGATTCAGAAGCCAGCGAAAGCAACCAAAGCTTGAGGGCAGCTTTGAGTCAAAGGAAGAGGAAGCTGAGCGGAGGTGTGGACATTCCCTCAAAGCAGCCCATGGAGGCATCAGCTTTCTTGTAAGATGAGCATGAATTATTTGTTTGACACAGAAACATCACTTTTGTCTTCATGTTTTATTCATTTGTCTCATTTATAGTTTAGGCTTGCATGGGGATTGCCATGAAACTGGGTGCAGACAGGTCCAGACCTCACAAGTACTAGTTCAAAGTTCAGTTCACGCGGTTTAAAACTGAAGAAGTTAATGTTCATAGCTCACAGTTTGTAATTCTGAACTCTGATGCCTAGTGTAATGGAGAGCTATAAAGCACTGGAATGTAGGCACCACAGCTCTCTGAGCAGAGATATTAAAGTATGACTAAAAATAAACATGTTTTTAGTGCACACCCCACTTTATTTTATATAAATGCACCCTGATGAAAGCATATTAGCCAGCAGAAGACCAGTGACAAATGCTTCAGTCTCACAAGTAACAGCAAACTGAAGATAACTTCAGCAGCGAGTAAAAAAAAAAAATGCAACTTCAATAACAATAGCTAAAGGTTTGTAAAAGACAGACATGATATCAAATTTTGTTTTCTTTAACTTTGCAGTGATTCCTCAATGGATGGTGAGAATTCAGGTGAATCTCCTCTAATCTCCATATGGGGAGAATATACAGGTTTGTTCAGTTTATGTACGATTCAGTCGATACTTAGTTCTGCTTCTCTAATCACAACATTAACCGAGTCTCCACGTCTAATTTCAGACTCTCAGGAACACTCTTTTCCAGTTGTGATGGACTCAAAGGTTCCCTGGTCCGATGAGGAGACCCTCCATCTGCTTGACATTTGGGGGAAGGACTCTGTGCAGCGTGCTTTGAAGGGCTGCTTAAAAAACCGTCACATATTCAGTCAGATTGCACAGAAGATGGGGGAGAGGGGCTACATGAGAACAGCTGAGCAGTGCCAGACAAGGATCAAACGACTGAAGAAATGTTTCCGCCAGAGCAATAAGTAAAGTTCCTAACAACACATTTGTAAAATTCCAGGAAAAAAACTTCTCATGGCTTTAATACTGAATGGGGCAAGATTCTCCAACTTTGTCCTCACCTAGTGAGTGGGGATCTATAAATATGCTAATTACCTCCACCCACAGCTCTGCCTCTCAGCACTTTCTCAAGGTCTTCTCCGACTCTGCAGAACTTACTCTGCTACGCTGGTATTGTAAAGTACAGTATTTTATTGATCATCAAATAATGATCAGGGCTAATAACTCTCAGTGAGCACCAGAATTCTGGGCTTTTCACATAAGATGCAGCAACCGCTTGCACTTGGTTCATTTTCAGCGGCACATCAGTACAGCTGCTGGGATCTGGATGGCTTTCTGCACTGGGAAGTGGGAAAGTCTGCCCAGGACTCATTGCTCGAGAGGCGGCCGCATTCCCAGAAAAAGCTTGCTTCCCCGTAGGCTTTTTGAGTGATATGGCACAGACATAGAATGTTTTCCCATGGAAACAGCTGATTTAGCCTGGAAACTCAGCCAGTTTGTAAGTGGGCAGCTGGTGCTGCTGCTTGTGCTTGTTACCTGGCTGCATGAATTGTAAACAGTCGTGGGACCCACAGAAAACACATTAGAAAAAACAAACTTACCAACGTGCCCTCGCATATTCACGATGTCTACCAGATAAATGACTGGAACAGTCTACATTTGGGTCATATTGAAGTGTGTGGTAGAGAGGTTCTATGTTAGGCTCTGGCTCTGAAAAATCCCCTGTGTTGAACATTCAGGCTGCCTGACCTCGCCTGTCTGAGGCTGAGTGGTGCTCTCCAGATTTAAAGCAGAAGTCCTCAGCCGTAGCTTCCTTATTAAAAGGCCTGCTTGTGATGTGCACCTTAAAAAAACATCTAAACAAGCTGGAAAATATTTTTCATTGGAGGGGGACTCCAGTCACATACACATGCCTCCTAACTTGCTTTAAACACAAGCTTTAATTTCCTAAATAGTAGACAAAAATGAAAATACGCCTTCTTAAAATGCCCTTTTTCTTCTCCCTGATCTTTCACAGAGGGAACTCAAAGCTGGAGCATAAATTTTATTCAAAGCTGGAGCAGATTCTCAACTCCTCAGCTCCCTCAGCTGTTACTGAGGTCACCTACGATGTAGAGGAAATCATCGATGAAGATGAGTCCCAAGACGGCGATGAGGAGTTGCAGTTTCTCGGGCAAACGAGCCAAATGGAAATTGGTACACCATAACATTTTTCTGAAGATTTTACTTTTGTATATATGATTAGAAACTCAAAGTTAGCAGACAGTTTTTTTCTTTTCAAAGGAAGATAAAAAAGTAAAAAAAAAATAATACACAAAGTGCATCAGTTTAATACGGTTCACACTGCGTAGAAAGTGGAAGAATACATTTATGAAATTACAGATCTGAATTAAAAATCTAACATAATACATGTCTGCAGAGTTGGATGGAAAGTGTCTTTCTGTCTGTTCAGCTGATCATACCATTGTGTTTGGTGTTCTTGTCATAAGGAACTAGAAGCGTGCCATGGACAGACTTGGAGACTTTGGCTCTCATCAACATTTGGGGCGCCGACAAGATGCAGCAGGAGCTGAGAGGAATGCACAGAACCGGACACATTTTTTCCGTCATATCCAACAAGTTGGCCGCTCAGGGCTTCTCCCGAACACCTGAGCAGTGCCAAACAAGGCTGAAAAGACTCAAATCAAACTTCAGGCAGTGCTACCAAAACAAGTGTGTAAATATACATTTGAAAGGATTCAAACAAAATGTCGGATTTGGAAGATCATTTACATGTCTGCTCTTCTTCATCCCCGCTCTGTAGCCTGAAGGGACACGAGCAAGTCAAGTGCAAGTTCTACAACGAGCTGGGAAGAATTTTAGTGAAGGACTTCGCATCAGTGCTGCAGCTGGAGGAAGTATCGGAAGAGGCAGAAGACAGGGGCTTTTCTTCCTACAGTCACCGGGACACCGGTAAGGTCTCATTCTCTCTGAGATATTCTGTCCAAGGAAAAATATGTGGGACTATAAACAGGGTTCCTACGCAGCTTTGAAAAGTATGGAAAGCATTTTCCCACTCCGTAGGAAGTGTGGGAAAAAATGCTGGAAAAAAAACATGCTTTTTTTCCCCCAGAATAACTTTGGCATTTTATTTTCTAAAGGATTCAAATCCAAAAAAAATTCGATTAATTGATTAAACAAGCAGAGTGCCTTTCACAGGTCACACATAGACAAGAATACATCGATTTTATAAAAGAGAAAAATATGTAGGACTAATAAAATATGACATAGCCACCGTTATGTTATCTCTTGGTTAATATACCTCAAGTTTAACATTTCAGCCATTTTGGTTTATGAGAAGCCACATTTTGATTTACAACTAAGAATCCACAGACACATGCGCGCCCATATGGCTGCATAAGTGCCATTGGTGAGCATGTGCTCTGGTGGAGGCTCTCACTAATTTCAAGGTTTATAGTCTTTGTCCTGTCCACATGTCGAGGTGTCTGTAGAGAAGACACAGCTACCAAAATGACTCCAAGTGGTCAAATACCTTGAATGGCAGATATGTGGGAACTGGTGATGTGGAACACTTTGTCAAACTCTTGAGAACCCCACTGAGGTTCAAAGATGTTAAATATTTGCAGAACATTAACCATATGTTAGCTAATAGTCAGTCATAAAGCATACCAAACTTCATTCTCTATTTTACTTTAAGATTATGATGTGTTGGATAACTCTGAAACTATTTATTCAGACCATAAACCCGTTAGGAGAACGGGGAAGAAATCACTTTCGAAATACATTCTGCAAAATTCTTACAGCTGGAGGTGTTTAAAGATCAGAATGCCAAAAGGTTGACTTGTTTCTGCTTTTCTTCTGTCTAGGACACCTTGGTCATTAGGAGAGAGGGTTAGATAAATGTTATTGTACTCATCATATGTTTGTATTTATATATGACAATAAATCATATTGTTTTAAGAGTTTGGACATGTAAACCATACAAAGAGTCACTTGTGGAACGTAGTGAAATGGAAGAACAACTCTTCAGTTACAGAACATACAACATAGTTGGAGCTTTTTTGAGGTGTTTCAAACATGTAAATATGTACTGTTTGTTTACACATCTTCTCAGAGCCTTCACCGGGAGTTCAGGAGGACCGCAAGAAAGTGCCATGGTCTGACAAAGAGACCATCATCCTACTGGAGATCTGGGGAGACCAACAGGTAGAGCGCAATATCATCTTGCAAATCCAGGCTTTCGTGTTCATGTATTTTTCATTTAGATGGGATTGAAAGCTATGATTGTGATAAAGCCATTTTAAATAGTGCCACTACATTCAGGTCCAGCAGTGCTTGAGACGCTACCCCCACAACGGTCACATCTTCACAGAAATTTCAGAAAAACTCAGTGCTAACGGCTACTCTCGCAGCCCAGAGCAGTGCCACACCAGGATTAAACGACTGAAAGCTAACTATCGCCAGTGTAAAGAAAACATGAGGTAAATGACAAAAACAAGAAATGCTCGTATTATTGTGCACCTTTAACCTTTTGAGTGCCTTCATACATATGGCTTTGATACCTGTAGCTCATCCGGGACGGATCGAGTGGACTTTAAATTCTATGATCTGCTGGAGCAAATTCTGGAAAAGCAGCCGTCAACATCGTCTGCTGTAGTTACAGACTCCATCGAAATATCAGAAGACTCCAACAGCGAATCAGTAACAGAAAGAGGTAAATATCTCCTCTTCCTCCTCTCATGTCAACTCATTAACTCTTTCCGATTATTGGCACAATGTGTTTTAGTTTGAGTAAGCTTTGGGATGGGGTCACTTTTAGCTTTGAGACTATTTTTGATTTTTTTTTACAAACCAAACAATCAGTTAATTAACTAAGAAACAAGTCCAGTGAATCCCTAATGAAATACAAACAGAAGCCAAAGTCCGGTAAGAAATGCATAAAACAGTAACATACTGCTTTCATATCAATACATGATAATGTCATATGATATTATCAGTACTTTAACTTGAGTAAAGCCCCTGCATTTGTGTACATTTAATCAGGTGAAAGCTAAGCATTTGAAGGAATTTTAATGACCTTTTAGCATTCTGTTTATGTGAGACATTTGTTCTCACAGTTTACACATGCTAATGAAAAGATGATCATTTATGGGTGTATAATAAGAATCAGACAACCTCAAATCCAAAAAAGTTGGGACGCTGTGTAACATGTAACTAAAAAAAAAGTGATTTGCAAATCTCACAAACCGATATTCTATTAACTCTAGAACATAGAAAACATATCAAATGAAGAAAGTGAGACATCAAAACGTCTCACACAAACTGGAATGGGGGCAACAAAAAGCTGTGAAAGAAAAAGCTGAAGGAGGATTAAACAAAACGTCAGTGATTCAACATGACTGAGTATAAAAGGAGCACATTAGAGAGGCAGAGTCTCTCAGAAGGAAAGATGATCAGATGTTTGGCAAAAAAAATGCATCTACAAATTATGGAGCAATTCTGGAATAATGCTCCTCAATGTGAGACTTTGAACACTCCATCATCTACAACACATGAGATGACAAGATTCTGAGAATCTGGAGATATTAGGTATTAGATGCCGTGATCTTTGGTTGCTCTGCTTTGAAAACAGACATGATTCTGTCATGAAATCACTGCATGGGCTCAGGAACACTTCCAGAAGTCATAGTCTATGAACACAGTTCACCGTCCCATCCACAGGTGCAGGTTAAAGCTCTATCATGCAAAGAAGAAGCCATATGTGATCAGGTTCCAGAAACAATTTTCTGAGCCAAAGCTCATTTAACATGGACTGAGGCAAAGTGAAAAACTGTTCTGTGGTCAGGTTAATCAAAATTTTTAATTCTTTTTGGAAATCATGGATGAGGCGAGGGACCATCCAGCTTGTTATGAGAGCTACGTTCAAAACCCTGCATCTCTGATGGTTTGGGGAAGCAGTCGTGCTTGTGAAATAGTCTGTTTGGAAAAACACTGCTGACACTGAAGTGCTCTGTCTTTAATGTAAGACGGAGAAACCAGCGAGTCGGCTGAAAAACCAGCAACCAGCTCGTGGTCGGACTTGGAGACCCTGGCACTCATCAACATCTGGGGAGAGGAGGAAGTTCAGAAGGCACTGAGGGGTTTCGTCCACAACGGGCACGTTTATGCTGAGATCTCAGACAGAATGCACGACCTTGGCTTCTCAAAAAGCTCCGAGCAGTGCCGCTGGAAAGTCAAGTCGCTGAGGATCAACTTTCGTCAGTGCTACGAAAGGAAGAAGTGAGACCGCTCTTTCTATTCCCTGTTAGTCTCTCTTTTTAATCCAATATGAACCTAAAGCAACACCCCATGCTGCATCTTTTCACTCTTTCCCAGAGGTGGAAGAAAAGTCGATTATAAGTTCTTCCACCAACTTGAGCAAATACTGGGACAGGAGGCAACTTCTATTGATGAGTACGATGAACAAGATGACCAAGAAGTCCAGGATCCAGGTACAGCCAAAAGGTTTTCACACAGTCCCGCAGATACAGAAGACGCAGAAGGTCGTACATCTTTGGACATTTTGCTTTGTCTGCCTGCAGGACTTGCAGATGGTGTGAACACACCCTGGACGGAGGAGGAGACCGTCGGCCTCATTGAGGTGTGGGCCGCTGATGACGTGCAGCACAGCCTGAAGACCTGCGTTCGCAATGGGCACGTATTTGCAGAGATATCGGAGAAGATGGCCACTCTGGGCTCCCTGAGGACAGCGGAGCAGTGCCAGACGCGGATCAAAAGGTTGAAGAAGACGTATCGACGTCACTGCAACAACAGGAGGTAAAATAAAAGAGATGGGTCATTTAGAGTTGAGTGATTTAAGTGTGACGTTTCCCAGCTGACTGTGGCTTAATGTGTTCCAGAAATGGAGGTCGGCCAGCAGTGTTCCGATATTTTAACCTTCTGGCCCCAGTGCTTGGGGATCGTTCAGTCGCTCAATCATTTGCCACTGTGGACAGTACCGTGGCCGATACCAACTTAGAACCTCTCATGGACAATGATCCTGTCTTGTGTAGGTTGAAACATAATCTAATCCATTTGAGCAGTAGGCAGCATTCTTGTACAAGTATTGTGCAAAATTCATCAAATAAGACCCAGTGATGAAGCCCCTTGCTTCCTGTTTTAGACGAGCAGCCCTCGACCAGCCACCTCCTGACCGACCTGAGCAGAAAGACGCCCTGGTCGGAACTGGAGACGCGCACGCTGCTGGAGATCTGGGGGGAAGACAACGTCCAGCTCACCCTAAGGGGCTGCCTGAAGAACCGCCACGTGTTTGAGTACATCTCAGAGAAGATGAGTGACCATGGATTTATAAGGACCACAGAGCAGTGCTACACCCGCATTAAGCGCCTTAAATACGGCTTCGTCCATGAAAAGTTAGTGATGAATCAAATTTGATTCTTGTTTACTCTCAACAAGTTCATCATTTATATGGCGGTATTAGTTTTGTTGTCGTTGCCATCGAGAGATCATTTTGATAGGTGCACAATATTCTACAAACTGTTTCTGCTCTTTATTGAGCAACAACACTAACCTTTTACTGCAACAAATGTTGACTATGAGTTTCTTTTTAATTCAATTTAGACAGGAATTTAAGTTCTTCGAAGAGATGGACAAAATCTTCAGGAAGGACCTAAAAGTGGACCACCCAGTGGAAGACACATCGGTCACAGAAGAAATGGATGACTGCCCTCCTGACTTGGGCCAGATGAAAGGTGGAACTGATTAGAAAAGGAGAAGTAAAATCCCAACAGACTGGAAGCCGTTTTAAAGCTTTCTCGTTTCTAAAGGGAGGCTCTTACTTTCAGCAAGATCTCTAAAGTCTGAATTGCATTTGTCATTCTTGCTTTACTTTGTTTGGAGGGTTTTAACCTGCAGACTTCTGTCTAAGTCGCCTCAGGTAACCAGTGGATTGGTGAGAGCGCTAAACTGGCTTGGAGTGACGAAGAGACTGAGGCCCTCCTGGATATTTGGGGGAGCCAGGACATCCAGGAGAACCTGAAGGGTGGCACTAAGAACAAACACCTCTACATCCAGATCTCTCAGGTCATGGGCAGCCAGGGCTACCTGCGCACTCCTGAACAATGTCAGTCCAGGATAAAGAGGCTGAGGGCAAACTTCAGACACTTCCTCGAAGGCAGACAGTAAGTACACGTGGGCGCTGTTTGGTGGGTCATTATGTGTTATCCTGTTTTAACATGTTTAAACTTCATAATAGGTTGAATTTTCAGAATGTTTTTTTCTAATAAGTTCAGAAATTCTCTCCTATTTTCAGAGGAGAGAAGCAGGAGTGCAAGTTTTTCGATCAGTTGATGAGGATTTTTGGCAACAAGTACATGATGAACTCCGATCCGCTGTCTGATGACACCCCTGAAGTCATAGGTAAGACCGATGTCCGTCGTGCTCGTGACTTTTCTCCGCTTTGACGCCACAGAGCAGCTCTCACAGAGTCGCCGCCCTGTGTCCGCCGCAGTAAGATTGCTGTTTTGGGTGCAATTCACAAGTTTGACATCCAAAATGTTTATTTTTGATTCAGAGTCATGAAATCACCAGCTGTCAAGATATCACAGCAGCCGCAGATGAAAGAGGAACATCCAGAAGAACAAGGACATTAATGCTGTGATATTCACTGCTGAGGTGTTTGTTTACCTTTGACAGAGGAGGGCCTGTCCAAACTCCATGTATATACTTCAAATACTTTTACATTCTCCAGACACAAAGACTTACTTCAGGCTGAAATCTAGTGTGTTTCTCTGTGTGTGTGTTTGTGTGTTTCTGTGTGTGTGTGTGTGTGTGTGCGTGCGTGTGTGTGTGTGTGTGTGTGTGTGCGCACGTCCCTCAACTAGAGTGTCTTGTGACTCTTAGTAACAGCCATGATGCAGGACGCTCAGGGTTTGGGGGACAAAAATGAGTGAAGGTCACAAAATGCTGTGCTCTTCCGCAACATGTTTTTTCTAGTGATTATTTTATACTTGAACTTTAAAGTGGGTGAATCAAAGCACACGCGAGTAGAAAAACAGGCAAAACCTCCTTTACTATGACTACAGCCTCGCTTTTTTTTGTCTCAATTCATGGCTCACATGTTAAACCTTTTGTCTTTGCACTTGTCTGCAAAGTTGGAAATCTGTGTGTTGAAAGGTGAATTATTTAAGTTCATTCTCATCCTGTACCTCGTGTGAGTTAACCGTGTCTAGAAGTTTATTTATTTAAATTATCTGTGTATGTATTCCAAAGTTTGGCTGTTTACTTTATACATATTGCACCTCAAATCTTATCGAAGTACATTTGTGCCACAAACGTGTCAAGGTTTTTTTTTCATATCTATTAAAAGAAATCAAAAATGGGTGATTGCAGATATATGTGTGATTTAGTGTGTGAAACGTTCTCCCACAAATGCATTTAGTGCCAGATCAGATACCGGATATCATGTTATAGTTAGTGTAGAGTAAGAAAAATACAACACATTGAATTTATAACCAGGAAAATGTGGATTGAAATTACAGTGTTATTAAGTCAGCCTTTACAAAGCTGCACACTGCTTTAGTTTGAATTAAGATAAAAAGAAACCATCTAAAATTATTTCTGTATTGCTAGAACTAATGTGTAGAACATTTTGAAACATGCAGTTTTTAAAATAGCCTGTCGGGTAGTAAAATCACCGTGATGAAAACCAGATGATGTGTCCGAAAGGAAGCCTGTAAAAATAAAATAAAACTGGACCCTGAGGAACACTGTGTGTTACAGATGAAAAGCTTGACCTGTGGTTATTGTTTATTACACAGTAAGAAGAGAACCATCTTAACGCTGTGACAGATTTTCCTACCCAGAACTTCAGTCTCTCTGGGATGTTTTGATCAACTGTGTCAAACATCACAAAGGTCCAACCAGCACTGAGCCCAATCCATTAGTAGCAGTAATTAACTGGTCATAAGACACTCGAGGTAAAGAAAAAGAGAGAAGTTTGACCGTTTAAATGTTCATATTTTATTCTTTATTAGTGCTTTGTCTGCTCTGGGACACTCAGCTCTCAGCTTGCTGTGTTCTTCTTGCAATTGATGGGAGAGCAGTAGTCTCTCTGCACTGATTCCCGGGAGCCGGGTTGGGTTGTGTGTTAAAGAGGGGGCAGCCGTACAGAAAGTCTGACGCGTGTCAGTCGACTCGTCTCTTTGTTAATGTCTTGCTGTACAACTGCACAATAGTTCAGACAAAGAAAAGGCAAGGAAAAGCTAAATGTTTCAGGAGTTAAGTTCTTCAGATGTTTCCAGTGTTGTTGTCAGTTCAGATGACCTAGAGATCAGGCGTTTCAGACTGATTAAACGGCTCCTTTAAACAGAACTCACCTGCAGGTAACATGGGCAGCTTCTGTAAGTCCTGCCAGTCCTGCTGTGGATACTGTGAGTCCAACCTTGGGCTGTAGGCTGAGGACCATTTGACCAAAAATCTGGCATGCTGCTGGACATTTGCCTCAGCTAGTAATGGTGGAAAATGAGTGGAGACCACCTCACCACCAACATTCTGATGATATTTCCATCGGTACAGAAAATGAACAGAAGAAGAGGCAGACAATTTGGGGGAAAAAATTGCAAAATTTATACTAATATAAGTTATGACATGAGTCATTAAAACTTAGATGCAGTGCAAATTAAGGATCAGTTTGTTAGGCAGACTTACTATTGTGTTGCCTTTATGTTTTATCATTAGGTGGCCAGTGCCAGTTTCTGGCAGGGTGCATTTACGTGCAGCAGGATTTGTTATATGAGAAGCCAGGTGATCGTGAACCCTGGGTGAGTCGCAAAGCGGAAACAATTCAGTGTGAGATTTGAAGACACTCAAAATGATCAAATCAACAGCTTGTGTAAGCTGCTATACTGCTTTTTTTTATCACACTTTGTCCCCATTTAAAGCAACAAAGTAATACAAAAATGGTGAGCAAAGAGAGCAGCTACATAAAGTCGAGAAGGTAATCGGCCTCACGATATTTCCTCTGCTCTTCTCTCATTTATCTTTAATCTCCGACCTGGTGGGAAAGCTCACAAAGATGAACTGGTTTCATTGTAATACCAAAGGATTATCAATCATAGTAACACAAAAAATAGTTTCTTACCTTTGTGTGTTGACAGTCATGGTACACTGAACTAAAGAGGTACAAATCTGAAAATACAGACTGTGGATCAGTCTAATAAGTTTGCTCATACGATCAGCTCAAATGTCAAGCAATAGCCACTAAATATGAGGACTGATATGCACAGAATACCATTCATGCACCATTCTGTGACATCATAGTTCCAGCTGTTCTACCTTTGATTCCACTCTGAAATCCCAAACATGTGAAAACAATAGTCAGTAAAGAATGCAAATCTTTTCTAATTTAAGACCGTTTTTTCAGTTAATTTCTCTCTGATCTCTGAGTTAATCTATTTGTCTACTGGAGAAGGTGTTGTGTTGCATCTCCTTTGTGTCTCAGAGATGCCCTTTCCAAGAGAGTCGGAGCATAAAGCAATCATCTGCAAATGCAGCACCACATTTCACAACTTATTTCAAGACAACACGACCAGACAGGAAACATTGAAAAAATTCATGAAACACCCAAATCAAATACAGGACTGCCTCACAGCAACAAGGTTTCCCGCTTTAAATCTTTTAAGTCTTTCTGTGTAGAGTTTGCATGCTCTTCCTGTGCATTAAACAAATCAATATGCAAAGTTAAATTTAAAATGCTCCGACTGTTGACATAAAAGGTTGTCACGTGATCAGTTGCAGTCATGGATTAAACCAGGCACCAACACTTAAAGCTGGAATTTCATCTGGTAAGCATCATCTATCTTTTATCTCTTTTTTTACAACTCAACAAAACTAAAAATCAGTCAGCGTTTCAGTGGGACATTGTTTTTGCTTGTGCTACAGGAAACTGGGTGAAGCTTTGACTATTTTCGATGTAGCATTGGTATGTAATGGTTCTTTTTTAAGATTCAACCACATTGCCTTAATTTAACATGACAAGCAATTCATTTAATTTTTTTGAAAATATCCTTTTTTGTCAACTGAGTCAGTGTTGATTTAAGCACTATAAGTTTATAAGTCATTAGTTTGTCATAAGTTGTTTTTTGTGACAAGCATTTCTCCACCAAAGGCAAATGATTTATGATGATTTGATTTATACTATACTGCTTTGATTGGCTGGTAAGTTGCCATAATTTGTGACATCACTGTTCGCTAACACCAAAGAGTTCTTCAAAATGCAGAATGTATTTTTAAAACGTGTAAAAAGTTTCAAATTTACTACACAGAATATCTCCTTTCCTTATATTCAAAGTTTCACATAAGTAAGAACATAAACTATCTGTTGCTGATTGTTGAGGCCCAGCAACCTATACTTTGACCCATAAAAGCATGATTTCAGATTCGGCTCCATCCTATACGGCGCAACGGGAGCTTTTTCAAAAACTGGAACAAGACTCTGGTGAATGTGACTGAATAAAATGAAAATTAGACTCATCAGAAGAAATAGAGTAACGCATGCCTGGACAAAACCAATGGCCTGGAAGGTAAAAAGATAAAATCCATCACTATGCTACAATGAAACGGATTTAAAAATCTGTACGCAATCATTTTGGATCATTTTTTTTCTGACCTCACAGAGGTCTCACTGGATTGCTCTTCGGTTTCATCCCAATGTGCTTCCACAAAATTGTTCCCCATTTTTTGATGCGCCACATAGAATTTATAAAACTAACTCATCTGGTGCACAAGAAAAGACGTTCAAGTGTTCTCATTTTGGCCACCAGGTGGTGCCAGTGGGCAGTAAAAGTTACCTCCCAGTACCAAGAGTTTTGTTCGGACCGTTGTGTGCAATTGTCAGTCTGTGGCCGTAAACCCACCCCAAGTAACACATGCAGTATATTTAGATAGACAAGTTCACACAGACACACACAAATACACAGCTCCCAAAAGTTACGACAGTAATTACATGTCTAAATCTGACCGAGAATCCAGCCACCAGTACCTGGCTGCCTGCCAGAGTATGTGCATGTTTGTGCGTATTCATGTTGTGAAGATAAGTCTGGTTACACAGTCACAGTGTTGGAGGCATGTCTCTCTCTTTTTTTTCATTTAAACTAAAAGCAACTCTCCATGAATGAAAAACTCAATCTTAACATGAACACTTGCCATGAGATAATGATTACCATGGTTGTGATTATCAAGGTAGTCAAATGCAAATCTTCTGAGGAAACGGAGACATTCCTGGGTGTTTATGTGTATGTGTCATTGGAGAGGGACAGGCTGGCTGGAATCTGTTGAGGGAAGCACCACACCGAGACTGTCGCTGCATTCGGGAGCACATTTACATACACAGACGCATACTGGAGGGTTGAGCAGGGCCACATCAGCCACAACATCACTGTGTCCCTTTTGCAGACACACACTGATGTATCAATATTTGGTTCATATACTTACAGTATGTTTTTGTCAGTCTGAATTAAAATAATTTTGATCCTTTAATATTTCATCTATTGTCCCTATCCTTAATGTTTTGATTGATTCCATTCTTATGAGGAAGAATTTGCATAAATAATATAATTAGTTGTGCATTGCATTTATTGCTAATTAGCAAATGTTAGCACACCCACATGTTAATGCCAATTCATGGTTTTCACAACTACAAGCACAGACTGATGTTGGCTTTCAAAGTCAACAGCAAAAGTGCACCTGGATGTAGTTTTGTTCATACCGTAATCACTTCAGATCGTTAGTCTATTGTTTTTGGGGTTGTGGCCCCTCATTTCAAACACAGAAAAAAAAACACGTAGCTCTGAGTGAGGATCTTCCTGAAAGGCCGGTTGCAACTTTAGGATCTTTAAGTATAGCAGCTAGTTCCAGACTCAGCTTTAACCTCAGCTCTGAAGCAAATCGTTGGTTTGATCAGCAGGCATCAATCACTAGGCTAAGTTAAAATGCTTCATTTACCATGTTGACGCAACTTTTATATACAGACAATGGGTGCGTTCCTCCTCAAAGTGAAATTCAAGCCAAAGGGTACTCTTACTAACTTGGGCAGATAAAGACAGTGACAATGAGCAGGCAAGTGGACATGAAAAGCATCAACTGGCTTTGACTGAGTTTGAAGATAGCTAGATTCTTTTTTTTTTCTGGCACAAGGTGAATGAACTCAGTGTTTGACTGCAGTATGTGTCATTAAGCGCTGTAGTCTAGCTGGACCAACAGCCTGAAGTGGTCTCAATACTCAAGCACAGATTCACCTACATTGTGGATTCCTCACTCCATTATACTAAAAGAAATTTCCTTCTTAGGGTTTTTGATGATGGTGTGCTTCTTCTGATATTTTGATTCAAAGATGTTGAACTAGATCTGGAAAAATAGTGTTGAATGTCTTATGACATATGCTTGGAATTGTTTTCATGCCTCATAGCCTGTGGCAGATCTCACCACAGATCATGATAATGATCACAATGCATCGTCACTGAAACCGTTTTTTCACTCAAGCTTTTCATTGAATTGATAACCTACAGTGTATGGAAGATTTTTTCGGCTCCTACTGGAGGGGGGCATGGAGTGATTGTGTAACCTGCCACTGAGTCATTCCTGTGCCCTGAGGGCAGACATTTTCACCAAACAACATTGCTGCAACAGGCAGGCTCACGTTCTAGGTAGTGTGTGGATACGGACCAGAAATTCTCATTCTGCCTTGCTCTCAAACATGCATCTTCATGCTATCCCTCTGCTGCAGGAGTGAAAGACAGAACAAGAGGGAGTGGAAGTAGGGAGTTCAGCAGTGAGGAAGAGAGTCAACTACATGAAGAGATAGATTGGGTGTGCAGGGAACCTCCCTACTTACGGGTTATGTACAGGCTTGTTACAGCAACATTCCTGCACTCAGCTGCTTCTGAGCGGCACATTCCAGCAAGAAAGGAGGAGAAAGAAAAAAGAATCGTTAAGAGGTAGAGGAATGGAGGGAGACAGGACTGATAAAAAGGAGTGCAAGTTTAAAATGAGGATAAAGCAGCGGAAGACAGCAGAGGTGGGCAGGCACAGGATATTGGTTAAGGAGGGAGAGGGGAATGAAAATATGATACGTAACTGAACCCGGTTGTGAAACGTTGAACCCCTGGCCCTCATCCCCCCACATGGAGGTCAGAGGTCAGGGTCAGATACAGTACAGAGTAACCAGATCCAGGGCCTGGAAAAGGAAGTGACAGAGAGACGGACACAAGGTCTTTCCTAAAATATTAATTTTCATACAGCCGTTAGCCTTGGACACACAGTGCAGCAGACCACAGCATCATCGATGTCCTATAGCTGTTTTTGACACAAAAATACAATTAGAAATTAGACTTGTCTATGCAAAAACACCTGAAAAAGAACTTGCCACTTCTGTTTATGTTTGTGCATTTAGCAGCCGCTTTTATCCAAAGCGACTCACAAATGAGGATCCAACATCCAAAAGATGTTGCACAACCTTCATTATGGTGTGTTAAAGGTTGGGATTTTTGAAAGACTATGTATTCTGCACGGATGCTGTGTTTCCTGTTTTGTTTCTGTCATTTCTAAAAAAGAAAAAAACAATTATTTTTTATTATTTTTCTCATTTTGGACGAGAAAAAACAAGCAGCACACACAGTTTCACTAATGTGCCTTCCTATTCACAGAGCAGGAATGTTCCCACCTTTGTTTTATGCTCCCATCATAAAGTTTCCCTTATTAATTCCATTCGATGGTGTCTCATTGGAGTGTGGTATTATTTGTGTAGTTTTATGTTTTGGGAACGTTCCGATAGCTTTCCTGACACATTTTCCCACAGTAGGCTGGAAAATTCAGCCATTTATCTTGATCAAAGTCTCTTGTCAGGTCTCAGTGCCATAACAGTTTAGCATTAGAGGAATAGTTTGTCAGTCTCTAAAACTGTGAAGCTGTGAGTCATTCCTGTGACTTTACCACCTATTTAAAAGTGTTATCTTCCCTAGTCTCCATCAATGCAGATGTGATTTTTTTATTTTCACGATTAAGATTAAATAAACTCTTGAAGAGTAATTAGTTTACAATAATTTTGTGTTATGAAATGTTGTGTTCTCTGTTTGTTGTTGTGTCTTGTGAAATGTTGCACCTCTCAGCCACCATATTTAAAAGGAAAAACAGCATTAATTGAGCAGTTAATTGACAGATAATGAAACTAGTCAGTAGTTTTGAGGCATATAAATGCATACAACCATATAGATCCCATTCAATGCCTATCTGACGCCATTTAAATTTGACTCAGAGAAGAAAGGAGAACTTGAGTAAAACTCTCAACAGCAGCAGGGCAGCAGATTCTGTCCCTCTTAATGCTGAAAGGAGGAAGAAAAGGAAAACCAGGCAAAGAAAACATTGAATATGCACTGGGATAACAAGCAAATAAGTTAGAAGACAAGAGCAACAACAAGAAGCTTGTTTGAGTAAAAAGCTTTTTGGCCCAGAGACAGCATCCCCTTTCCTTCTCGCTCTTACTCACTCTGAATGGATGGGTTTGTTTTCTGTCTCTGGTAGAACTAAAGGGAAACAAAGTAACTCGATTCCCTTTTTTCCCAAGTGTTTATTGGAGGACAGTTAATCAGGAATAAGAGCCCACTGAGTTCTTGTCCCTCGACAGCTTCAACCCAAAAAAAAACAAAAAAAGAAGCAAAAAAACAAATATGCTTCTTCTGTTCTCCTTATTTCTGTCAGCTATATCACACCAAATTATTTTTTGCTACTGGTTTTCTATGCTGCTCATAATAATTTTGGCCAGTTTAGTTTAGGCTTTGCTCTTACTTTTTCTACCACAATAGTAACAACAGGGATTTTACTCCGTTTTTATCTAAACAGCATTTTCTTGAAAAAGCATATTATTCAAATAGAGAAATCTATCTATCTATCTATCTATCTATCTATCTATCTATCTATCTATCTATCTATCTATCTATCTATCTATCTATCTATCTATCTATCTATCTATCTATCTATCTATGCTGTTAAAGCAATTAACTTCTTTACAACAATTATAAAACAATTAAATTCTTCGTATTTTTATTCATAATATTACTGTTGACATTATTATTATTGTCATCATTATTATTATCATTATTACAGTGAGATTTTATGATCACATTGACCATGAGCGTCAAAACAACGGACACACATTCTATCCAATCAGATCTGTCTTTTTGGTAGAGCCACATCCACTTCAGCCAATAGTATTCTAGTATTGTCTGTCGTACGACCAATCAGAGATAGGAATACGATGCGGTAGGCGGGTCTACCTCTCGTTGGCTTTGCCCAGTCCGGATGTTCTCAAGTAAGCGAATAACGAGCAGCAGTGTGTGAATGTGGCAATCGAGGTAGACAGGGAGGGGTACATAGACTGTCCGGACCGGGCTTTTTTGGTATTTTTTTCTGCATTTTTCTGCCCTCGCAGAACCAAGCATTTACAGTTTTTATTATGCTACGGTTGTAAACTTGTTTGGAGGGTAGGAAAGCCGGCCGCTGCTGCTTTTCTTTAGGACTAACCGCTGTCGTTGTGAAAACAGTCCAGAAGAAAGAAGGAAAGGGAGAAACAACATGGGGCTATAATAAAAAAATGTGTTGTGTTGTGGACCGACGATGACTCCCTGGGAGGACCCGTGAAGCCTATTTATTTTTATTTATTCCCCCTTTACCCCTTTCCCTCGTGTCCTCTTTTGTTTTATTTTTTTTCCATTTGTCCTCCCCTTGCTTGTTTGGGAGATTTTTTTTGTAAGGAAAAGGCAACGTTACAAGAGGACTGAAGGATGGACCAAGCCGGCATCCTAAGAAAGTTTATCCAGGGGGTGAAGGCCATGAGCGAGGGGGACGAGGAGAGGGGAGAGGACAACTTCGGCAGCGACTTTATGGTGGGTCAAAATTAACATGAGTCTATACCTAGCCTTCTTTATCTTATTTCTATCTCACTCGGACAGCTCTGTCCTTCATAATCTCCACCTTTTCCTTCATACAGACCCTCCATATCCTATCCCCCCTCCCCGTCTCCTGGTTCCCTGTATCCCCCAGGAGGTGAGGCAGGGGCGGCCACACTGCCCTCTTCCTTTTCCTCTAATTTCCAGGCTTTATATGGCGGCCTAGCATTGTCTCACAGACCACAGAAACAGCACCGACTTATGTTTCTTTAAAGGAAAATGGGCAAAGAACAACACAGGGACACATTCACGCCACTTTCAGGCCCTGGGCTCATTTTTAGGTGGCGTTGCTGGAGCAGCTTAGCTCAGGCTAAAGAGGAGTGTTATTGTGGCTTTTGCTTGCTGTCTGATTGTTGGGATACAGTGCAGTGCTTCATTGTCCTCTCCTATACTTAATCTGCAGTCAATATCCACAAAAATTAGCTTAATTGCATCTATTATCTCTTGTGGTTTCCTTGTATTCTTTTGTATTTTTCTTGATTGAATATTGCTAGATAGCTCAATTTGAATATTTATAGACTAACTAAATTGGGCACTTGTGTAGTCTAGGTAAGTAATACCTCAATTTGCATGTACAGTTAGTGAAATAAGACATCTGATTTAAGAGTGCCACAAACTACACTATCTAAAATGACCATTTATGTTGAATCAGAACTGATATTTACACTTGCTGAGTGTAAATCCACAAAGATAAAACTGCATTCCTCCTCTTTAGAAGCCGTTTCATAATGATCAGCTGCAACATGGGTCCTGTTTGTGATTACAATCCAATCTTTCAGCGAGTGTCGGATGCATACAGCAGATTTAATTCTTCAGTAGCTAATCTGTGTTAGATTAGAAAGAGTTATTGGTTGTTAGTAGCATTTTGTTTTCCCTTGTGATGACCGCACACTGGCAGTCATAAGTTTGCCCTCACCACATCTTTGGATGTTGCAATTCTCGACTCCACACAGGACCTCTCCCACTCCGAGGCTTTTGAAATAGCTGGAATAGCCACAGCAGGAATGGCACCTCTATCATAACATTTGTGCTGTGAGGTGGCTATGATTTGATGTGTTTGGAAATTTTGTGGTAAGAGCGGCTGTCATTTGAAGGAAACGATTTGAATGACCGTTAAGGAGTCTGGCGAATTAAGCATTAGTCATAAATGAATGGGGGAACTCGCCCCGTTATCTTTCGGGCACCTTCTTATTTGTTCTAATGTATTAGGGTGTGATTGTATAGCAAAAAGGCTGATCTGCCTCGGATAACTTTCCCTCTTTTTGCCTACATTTGCAAACAAACTCGCGCACTCCTTACTTCCCCACTTCATGCAAGCTGCTTGCCGGAGCTTGCAACATTCTTTCTTGGCCTATTTCATAACATTTTGTCCTGGCTTTAAACTTGGTGCTTTGTCAACTCTTTAGCACACTTTGGATCAATGCTTTAAGCACGTGTTGGAAAAACAAGCGAGACCGCATGCGTATGTCTGGTTTTGTGCCCAGTGATTTCTTATTCTGATCTATGCTATGAGAGTTTTGGTTTAGAAAACGGCAAATTAGGAGAAGTTGCGCAAAGTCAGACTTCTCATTGAGCTGTGTGAGAGGAATTCAGGGATGGACAAAAGCAAATGAGCTGATGCTTGTTTAAAGATTTGCTTATTTACATATACATTTCACAGTACGTACCATCATCAGATACCGAACATTTTTTTTCTTGTTGCAAGTGTGACCAGTTAAACTTCATGTTTTAAAAACATCACCCTGTCTCTGTTTTTCATGACTGCCGGTTTGGCTCGACTTTAAAATCATCATGTAAACTATTCAACCGCATAAATGTAGCTTCTCTTTTTAGAACAGACATACTTCACATTCACATCCTTACACACATCCATGCCTCGTCAAATTGCCTTTTGCAACCACAGTCCTCTAATAGCACGCAAATGGAAGAATAATAGGAAGTGATGGTGTGATCTTATTGCTTTCTGTTTAGGTAGTCATGAGTTCCTCCAGTAAAATATGCTTTTAGACTTCGCTGCTGTAGAACGTTGCAGAATATTAATCCAAACCCCTCCTTTTTTTGGTAAACAAACAGTTTATTATATGTTTTCTTTCAGTTCGGTTCCATTGGCATGATGTACAGTTGTTTGTTTCCACAGTAAAACATATTCCCTGCTAGCTTTACAGTTTAACGTTTCTTATAAAGGTGTGTCTTCAGGGCATGCAAATGATTTAATTATGAACTGTATCCTCTCCATTAATTTTGCACCAATGAAGTTGCTAAATCGCTGCTTTAAAGTGTCCGTGTCAATGCAGCCTCGAGCTATTTTCTTGTTGCTGCTGACAGCATCAGCTTGATACGATCATTGAGGAGACACACGGCCAGGAACCGAGAAAACCTGTCCCGGTAGCATGCAGGTGGGCTGTGTCGGCATACCGAGCACAGTTAAGATTCCCCAGCTGCAACCTATATGTTAGACAGCGCTTTAGCTCGCTGCTGCCAGACACTTTGAGCAGTGTCAAGCCTTGTGTGAAGCTTTCAATTGCTGGAGTCAAACTCACAATACCACAGTGGCATGGGGTGTGCTCCTCTGTGCAGTGAGTCACCAGAACACCCTGACATAACTCCCACTGCAACTGCCTATTGTTGTTTATATATAGAATGTGTTTTATAGGCATAATTACAGGCTCTGGTGGGGCGAGGAGTCAAGAGATTATATGCTTTGTTCAGTAGTTTTTTTTTTTTTTTTTTTTTTTTTTTCTGCAATTTGATGGAGCGGGATCACAGTGGATTTTTTCCACCTTGCACTTAAATCTCGGAAGTTTGTACTGTATTGTGTTGGGTTATTATTTTGTCATGTCTGACCCCCATGAGAAACAAATGCGTAACACATGCTAAATGTTCAAACTCTCTTTGTTTACTCGGAGAGTTGTTCATTCCTGCTGCACTTATGCAGAGGTAAATTACACCGGGCAAGCGTGTGCATATTTTCCGAAGGCCTCCGATGAAGCTTGAGACAAAAAGCACCGCATCATGAGCAAGGTGAAAGTTGGAAGTGGGGCACACTGTGGGTCAAAATACGTATGCCATCCGATTTTAGATCTATTTCTTAATTTGCTGCTGTGATTTTACTGATCAGTAAAGAAATGAAAAGATTTAGTGGGAAAGTTTAGTATTTTAATCAGTGGTGTGGTGATGATGAACTTACTTGAAAGGCAAACGTGCACTGTTGAGTCCTAGGATCTCCCCTGTGACAGCTTCTCGAAAATTTGATTCATCCATGTTGTTGGTGGTTCCACAAAACCAAACAATGGCAAAGAGTGGTCATCAACTGGCTCAGTCAACTCACGACTTTCCAAAGCAGAGTCAACCTTTTTTAAGCAGGAGCAGGGCACACATCCAAAGGAGGGGATTTAGAATAAGCTGAAATAGTCCGTTACAATTTTCTTTACACGGGTAAAAGGTAAAACAATATGTAACGAGTCATAAATTTCAGTTGGAAACAGCAGAGCATGTTTAGACCGACGAGTTTTAAAAAGTGAAATCAAACAAAGGCAGCAAAAAGAGGAACGAAATTCAAATCTAAAGTCGTGTGAACGTGTGATTTGAAGGAAACAAACTCTGTTATGTTGATATATGTAAAATGTTGAAAGCATTTTATTTGTTGTTGGGAGGCTGGAGAAGATAACCGGATGCAAACTGCACATGAACTGAATACTACCCAGCTCCAAATATCACATGACTTCAGCCGGCTAGTCAGCTGTCGACCACCCGGTTACATGTGTCCCGTTAGACCATAATCAGTTTTTTGCACCCTTTGTTTCACGCGTACAGAACATTATTGGTCACTGAAGTGAAACTTGATGTGAAACCTCAACATGAGCGCACTTCGCTTTGGTTACCTTTGATTTGATGGCTACATTCAGATGCATTTATGTGTGCTGCCTTGCTGATGTACAAACCCGGTTTTGTGAAATATGCTTCTCTCTGTGTCCGGACTCTGCAGTCAAAGCTAGGAAAACCATAGGTTTTCTCTAGTTTTGGGTGTTTTCAAAGCATTTTTTTAATGACACACATTCACGCTTTCTGTCAGTGCAGTAAGAGGTGGTCGGAGTATAGAATGAAGCTCAAGGCCAGGCTGATTGAACTCACAGCTGTTTATAGTAGACATGCAATCTGCAGGGATTGAGCCGATGACCTCTGTGTTATGGGAAGCGCTCTGTAAGAGATGGACCCACCACACTGCTTTATAGAAATATTCAACTCTAACATGCCTCAAGGTTTTGTGTGCATGTTTTTTTTTTTTTTGCAGGCTTTGTTGTGTCCCTGAATGCTTGCAGGCTGGAAATCTTAAATACAGAAAATGTTAAACCTGCTACATAAAACCACAACTTCTTACACTGCTGGAATATAATATGAGACCTAACCAGCAGTTAAACTAAGGCTTTTATTTAGGACTAAACCGGAAAAAACAAAAGCATATGCCAGTATTCTGCTTTTAACCCTAACCCAAGCTGAGGACACAATTCCACAAACGCAATGTCCTTGTGTCATACACGAACAGCAGCCTGAATATAACAGTGTCTGTAGAGGTATTCAGATCCTCAGCGGGGGATTCTGCGAATCGTTTTGAGGTGAGAAAAAGTAAAAGGAACCTTGTGCAAAGAGAGGAAACAAATTGCACAACGGAAATAAATCGAAACGCTAATCTGAGCGAGCTGTTACGATTGTGATGTGTCCTCACACCAGGCTTGATATTATCTTCCCATCATAAGCACATGTTGATGCTTTTTGGCTCAGTATTGTACTCTCGACAGGTTTTAGAAGTTCAGCCTCTCTGTGCGTTGGTCGGTGTGTGCGTGTGCGTTTTTGCCACACCTCTGCATGTAGATGGCTCCCAAGCAGCACAAAGAAAGTGAGAAGTGCAAGCACACACAATTCTGTGAAGTCAACGTTAAATGCTCAGAGGGGGGGCAAAAAAAGAGAAATGTGACAATGATGAGCGTGTGTGTGTGTGTGTGTGTGTTAACAAGGGAATCTCCCCTCGTGTTCTTTTGAGCTGTATGTGTGAGTGCATGCATGTTCAGTGTCACAGTCTGACGTCTTTTTTGCACAAGCGCTAACTCTTGGTCCGGGTCCCCATTTGTGTGCAACAGTATAGCAGGTAAGTGCGCTTTCTCAGGGGAAGGATGACGTCTCGTGTTCTTAGAAAAACTTGTCAGCCACTGTTACCAAACTGTTGTGAAGCTTTGAGCAGGTTGTTGACATGAATATCCAAACAATATGGCCACATTTTTCAGATGAAAACAGATATTTTTTTTTTTTTTTGGCATAATCCTTTACCACCTGGAGAATGCTCGCATGTTGTTCTCTCATTTTCAGACTCATCACTGAGGCATGTTGAAAGTGAGCTGGAGGGGCTGCAGGAGTAGAGCCAGGCCAAAATTATTTTAGCCTTGTTTTTCATTTGAGCTCAAAAGTCAAGAAAAATGCATGTTTATGTACAAACAGCTTTTCCAGGCGCCACTAACCTACACAAACTATAGCTGCTAAAGTCCGCCGTCTCCCATCAAAAAAGGGGATCCAACTGTGTTTGTCTGTGCTTTTATGAGCTTGTTTTTGTGCGTGGGTGCAGCATGGTACTCTTTAGGGATCTGCTGCTGTTTCTGTGAGCTAGTGTGTGTGGCAACTACCGTCAGTCCGTCTCATGTTACTACAAGAAACAAGACTTCCCAATGTCTTCTGGTGTCACAAGCCTCCGTCGTTCTCGCCCACCGCTTCCCACGGCTTAACCCAGAAAGCAGCCTCTTTGCCCCCCGAGCCCGCCGTTTCTCAGAAGAGACGTAACACAATATTTCCACTCTGCAGTTATTGTGTGTGTTAGGCTTTGCAGGATGAAAGCGAGCTGACCCATCAACATGGCAGAAGAACTTAATTGATCAAGATAAGGAGACCACACACGCCAACGCACAGGAAATTTTTACAGTGATACCATGTGTGGGTAATGTGTTACAAGAAAGGAAGTAGATGCATAAAGGGGTCGTTTGGCATCGTCTGCAACTCACGTGCACCTACACCTTACGGAAGCATTTAATGTGCTAAGCTGTTCCTGAGATGGACAGAGGATCACACAGCAGCTAAGCACCCATTTAACACTAACATCAGTGAACAAAGCATATATAGCACAAAAATATCCAGACTGAAGTTTATTAAATCACAAGCAAACAGGAGACTGTCATCAGTCACAAAGTCATCAGTTTGACTCTTGATACAGACAGTAAATGTCTGTGCAGGAAAGCAATAAATACATGCACGCACGCACACACACGCATGCACGCTCACACAGACACAGAGCACACACAGTGACCCCATGTCCCAGATGACTGGGATTTTATGAGGTTTGTCCACATCTGCTTCCTGCTGCAGGCCTGGATCCAGAGTGGGGAAATTACTACCATGCTAATACTAGTTAGCCCCTTTTTGCTTTCATATCACGGCATTTAAGCACTGCGACGGGAGTCAAAATATGTCACAGTTAATGGTGAGTGCGTTTCAGTTCCAAAAAGGTTCGCCCATGCTCAATTATTCAGACTCTCCCTGCTCATGATGACCACGTCTTTGAAATTATGCATGACATGTCGGGGCTCTGTTTCAGTCCTATTTTAGAGGCAGAAAACGGAGTGAAGACAGAGGTGACGCCACACTGTGATGTAATCCAGATCTTCGCGCAACACGTCACATGGTGGTCAGCTGCTGAAGCTGGAGGGAGTTTAAGGACTGTGTGAATGAATGAAAGTTCTGATTTACCACATTGCCCCAGATATACTCACTGGCATGTGATTGTAGGAAAAATCCAATAAAAATCTGTTTATATGTACAGCATATCTCAAAGTTTTATATCAACTGTTGAGCACACTTTTTTGATGCACTACATTGATAAATAATCTAAATGATAATGATAGAAGCACAGGTACTTTTGACATCCTTAAACGTTTTGATATGTTAGTTATGTGCTCATTAGAAAGTGGATGGAAACTAAACGTGGCTGCCACATCTGCCCTTTTACATCCTTCCCTTTGCTTTATTTTTTGTTTTCGCTGGCTTTGTTTTGTCTTCTGACAAAAAGAAAGAACAAACAGGGACTTGTTCGTCAGAGGAAGCGGTAGGAGTAGTTTTTCTGTTTGGCTGTCTGAGTTTACAGTATACTGCAGACTGTACATGCATGGTTCATGGGTCTCAAAGGAAGTGGGCACCAGAGGTGATGATGGTTTGTAATGGCTGGCTGAAGCATGTGCGCTCAGTGTAGCACAGGTGCTTCCCGCGGTCAGTGTGAGTGTGTCACCGATGACAGAGTGCGTGTGCAGTCACAGACACAAAAGCGTGTGTGTAGCTATGGAGTAACCACTCATTGTATGTGGTTAATCTAAACCTGGCATGCCTGCATGTTGCTGTGTCATGCCGGGTGTAACCGAGTGCGGGCAGTGATTCTGGCGGATGGGTTAGATTTGAAAATGAAAGGGCGACAAACCGAAAGAAAGGTTAGCCTAGTGGCTACTGGATTGCTGTGGACATCCTTATATGTTCCTGCCCACTCACACTGCCAGTGCTCCACTGACCTATATTGGCCAGTAGCCATTAAATTGAATCGACTGCACCATGTAAAGTGTGTATCACCGTCTGGTAACTGATGCAGGCTGTTTGACACTAGCTTTGGAAAGATCTTTAGCTAGTAAAGAGTCACACAAAGTCCTGGCCCCTGATTCATGGCAGCAGCAGGGCGGGGCTGGTGTTGCTTTCAGGTATTTTCCTTTTATATCAAGCTTCTGAGGAGCTCTGTTTAATATGTCACTGGACACGATGACATTTTCCCCTATTTATTTTTTTTATTTACTTTGCCAATTATTACAAAACTAGGAATTCCAGAAATGACTTCAAAATTGCAATCGAAGCATCTCTGTTTATTACTTATTAATCTTTTGCTTATTGTCTGTATGAATTTCTTGGCGTATGATGTGTCTCACAACCAAAGGTCAATGTCCAAAATGAGCTCCCACTGAGCATAGGTAGATTTTTCTCTCTGGCGAGTAAATCTCCAAGGGTTATCTGCCACATTGAACACATGTTTGTAACAAAATAATCATATTAAAAACTATGATGATACTTCGGAAATATAATCAGTCAGTCAGTTGATTTGGAATTAGTTCGTTCTGGGTTTTTTTTTTCTGAGAAAAGCTCACATTCGCTTTGTTTGAGCTTTATGTTTCGCAACTCCCAGCAAACGTATTTCTCAAAATGTTATGCAATTCCTTTAAGGCTTCAAATCATTACGCTTGATTAATCCTGAGAGAATTAAACATTTATCACGGTCACATCTTTCTGTGTAACTAATTATGACTTTGCACTTTGTGGCTTTTGTGCGATCAGAGACTTTGATACGGCGCAGACACAAAAGGCAGACAGAGCACCAATCATGCTTATTGAGCTGTTGGAGGGAGGGAAGCAGAGCAGCATGAGAGCCATACAGACCCTTTTAATCTCTCTGCTGTTGCAGTGCATCTTTTCCCCGCATGCTCGCAGCATGAGAGATGGATTTTTTCTGAGAGCATTGTAAAGGGTGACCTATTTTGGCTTGTGTGTGTGTGTGTGTGTGTGTGTGTGTGTGTGTCTTCGTCTGCATGAAAGGTGACCGTCAGTTAAGGCTTTCTGCCACTAACGCTCAGCAACGCCACTTCCTGGCCACACACTCTCACAAACCCTTACCCCACCGCCTCTGCAGGAAGAGCACATTTTCTGCCAATCAGTGCTTACTGCTGAGCCCAAGAAACCAAATGTGTTTCTCCGTCTGTGTATGTGTGTGAATAATTTAGTGTGCGAGGGAAGCACAGAGATGCTGGCTCACTCAGCCAGGAGACAGAAAGTGGGTTAGATCCACTAACCAATCTTGAGGCGCTACATGGTTTTCTCTTCTGCCATTTGTAATCTCACGCCTCTGTTTTAACTCATAATTTGCTCAGTAACTGCCCCGGCATCCTCAAGTCATTTTAGGCCGAGTGAAGTCATTGTGAAGAAATGTGTCTATGAACAAGCATGACTCAGTCACACCCGGATGGGGGTCTGTGAAGTTGGCACTGGCCTATTGGGGGCTCCACCCTGTGTGTGTGTGTGTGTGTGTGTGTGTGTGTGTGTGTGTGTGTGTGTGGGGCAGTGCACGCCGAGCGTTCACAGTAAACTGGCCAACTCAGTCATGCTGGCTGCTAACTTCTCTGACTGATAGGAAGTGAGAAGTGGAAACAGAAGGGGAAAGAAAGGTGGACGCAGAGGAAACAGGGGCAGTGTGAGAAATAAGGACGGAGTGCAGGCAAGTGTGTGAAAGTCCAGGTTTTTTATTTTTTTTAATAAATGATTTCTTGGAAAGGGATTAGCATTACTAGTGTTATTCTGAATCAGTGTTTTTACACCTATCTGCTCACAAGTGACAGGCTTAAAATATTGATATCCTGTTTCATGAGAACTTCTTTTCAGTTAAGTCTGCCGATCAGAGAGAAAAAAAGGCATTTTAATGGGAAAAAAGAGCTTTTTTTTCACTGTTTGACATCACTGATGTGTACCTGGAGTCAGTTTTACCTCTCAAGTCTGCATCAACATTTCTAAAATTCACCAATTTGTTGTTTTGTTTTTTAAATATATAGACAAACATGGCGGTAAAGTCTGCGATGTACAATTAAGGCAGAAGGTTTAAGTTCTTAAGTGGTTTATATTCTGTGTTTGTAGTTTCTTCAGAGACTGAGAAATAAAAGGTTTTCCTGAATTTTAAGTTTTCCAGAAAGCCTTCAGGCATTCAAGCAAATGGATTAGTGGACTGAGCCATTAATAAGTCACGAAAGAAATAAACATACTAATTGCCAATGACAAAGTTTTTTTTTTTTAGAAAACTCTTTTAAGTTATCAGTTATTTTTATTAGCTCCAAAAGAAACACTGACAGAGAGGGGGGGGGGAGGCTGTAATCACATTCCACTCAGGCTCTCTTCTTCTGCCAGTTTCCCATCCAGAGCAGCTCCGTTGCTTGTTGTCAATTTGCAGTAACTGATACACTGCTGACTGTTGGATAACAAACACGAACTGAGTCGAGGAGAGCACTTGAGTCCCGATGGCAACGAGGAGCTTTACTTTTTTTTTTTTTGCCCTGTTCTCTGCACTCACCTCCAGATGCCAGTGTGAAGCGACAGAGTGTGTAAAGAGAGCGTGTGAATGGAGGAAAGAGGCTCTGAATAAAAGAGACCATTAGCTCCGTTAACAAGAGCCCCTTAAAAGCCTTGACTCTCCCCATCTTTTCTCACAAACCCTCATGTGCTTTTTCTGCCCCCCGAATCATTCTTTACCTCCTTCTTTCTCCTAAATTTCTTTCCTCTTTTCTCTCGCCTCACTTGTTAATTTTATTTGAAATGAAAGTACAGAAGAGGCGGCCCCTCTGATATTTTTCTTTCCTCTGAATCCTTCAAACACAGCCGTTATTTGTGAGAGCGTTTGTGTGTGTGTGGGTCGTTTTGCGTGCTTTATGTAACAGAGGAAGTAAGTGTAATTAGAAAAAGGGCTTTTCTGTCGGACAATGGCAAGCAGAAAGGAAAGGAGCTCTTATAGATGTATTAAATGGCACTGAGACAAGTTGATGATTATAAATTGAAAGACGTATATGTGATGTCTATTATCTGTTCGCCAGAACCTTTCACCGTTGAGCCGTAAGTAAAATCCCCAAAACATATTTTCGACATTTTTTTTTTTTTTTAATGTGTTTGGTATAAATGAAGCAGCCAAATACGAGGGACAGAATGATGTTTGTGCTGCTTTTTTTTTTTTCAAGGACAGCTGGCAGCAGACACGACCAACACAGTGTAAGTTATTTAAACCATAGAGCGACTGATCCATTTGATCTGTTTACACTGTGGCTGGCAGCTGTTTCTCAGTTCTGATGTGAACGGCTATCCAGCCAAAACCCAACAGTTTTTCTTGAAAGTCATTCTTACCAGAAATTGTGGGAAGGTGGTCAGTTGCCTTGTTATAGTAGGTGTTTCTAAGCGCTTTTTAAAGCCTCCAGGTAGTTAGTTTGGCCCAAGAATGCCAAGTCCCTGTCAAAACGAGTGTGGAGGGAACCACAGTTGCAATTTAAATGGTCAACGGGACCAAAAAATTTAGTCGGTTTTGTCCTAAAGTAAGTTTTAAAAAGCTCAATGAGTTTTGCTCTCAACCAGCACAAAAACACCTTCATTACAGATCCAGTCAGAGTGCCGTGATGTGACCCAACTAAATGCATCTCCTTCCATGGGAAAGCAGCGCATTCGTGAGAGAAAGTCTCCTTTTTTAGATGCATACTTAGAGCTATCTTTAAGGTCCATTAGTGCCACCAAAAAGCAGAAACTGTGAGAAAACTTAACTCTGCTTGAGTTACTGAAACAACAGAAAATAGCAAGACATGTTTGATGATTTAGTGGTTATTAAGCAACAACTGGCTTTTCGTAGGAGGGGTAAGAACATTTCCTACAACGGAAGTCTTTCCATCTTTCTTAAAGTGGCTTGTCTCGCTTTTAAAATGTTTGTAGCTCGACCATCGTAAATTGAATTATATTTGCTGTCACGATAACGATGTAATTTCCAGTGACGTTTCTTTGGCTTATCGTTTGCTACATAATCTAACCGTGACAAATCAATAACTTTCCGCTGATATTGTCTGTCACGTCAGTTTAAAAACTTGATGATGAAACCCCTGATTGGTTACTGCACAATCTCACCAGTCTACTGTTTTAATGGGGAAAGTCTATTTATGTTCCCCAGTTTGCTGTATATGAAATGAATTGTGCTACAAAGGGAAGCTACTTACCGTCATTAAAGCCCGACATTTCTGCTGTATTTGTCTTTCTGTGTGTTTCCCGGGCTGTGGCCCAGCACAGAAGCGGACCTCTGTTGCAAATGTAATTCACATGAGGCCAGAGGAGCTCTAATGCTATTACCACACACACTGACATAGATGATCACACACACACTCACACAGCTGTGAGGCCGCCCACGTTCCCTGTGTGTACGTCTCTTTCTAACTCCTTTCGTTCCCCGGCTTACTCTCCCTCGGTGACTGATAGTCTCTTGTTGTGGTTTACGAAGATCATGGTGTTTTTAGGTCACCTCTGCGCTACTCGTGTAAACTCTTGTGTGTGGTAGCAACGTAATGGGAGCACAGCGTTATCTGCGCAGCAGCATCTGAAAGTTCAGATATGTTCCGATCACAGCTTTCAGATCGAAAGTTGGTGTTTTTAGCTCTTCTTCAGTTACCTGTGAGAGATCATCAAGAAGAAAATGACACACAAAGGAGTCTGAGTTTGTGCATGTTCATCATATCTTTTTTTATAAAAACCTTGAATAATAGTTTAAACATTCTACCGTGGCTCAGTATTATGTTAGAAAGGTGAAACAAGGGCGTTAAGAAGGTCTTTTGTGTCAGAAACTCAGGAAATCACGATGTGCAGTGCGTGTCCATGTTACATTAACAGGAGGAAAGCCTGCAGTCGGGGCCAAAGAGAAGAGGGAGGGGGGCATTTTTTACAAGAGGCTCCAGAAGCCTGAACGCCCACGCTGACTTTCTCAGACTCTGAGAGCAAGAGAGGGGAGGAGTGAAAGAGGCAGAAAAAGTGAAGAGATGCCGAATATCTCATCTCTGTCTCAGAAAGAAAGAGGAAAGTACTTAGAGAAACAAAAATGGACTCTGGAGAGTGATACCATGTTAATGCCATCAGAGAAACTTTCACGTCTCCAAAAGTTTTACCGTGATGCTCGGGGCCTCAGTGAAGCTGTGATTAAAGGAAAAGACACACTGTAAAAAGTTCAATTCAAAAGAACATGCTTCAGATAGTTTCAACGACTTTAGTAAACACAAAGTTGGTCTACAGAAGAGGTGGAGACTGAGCATCACACGAGCAGAGGGGTGTACTACAAGGCAGGTTTGACCCAGTTTCTACCTGCGTTGGCTGACTCAACAAAACGTGCTTACTTCCAGTCAGGTTTCTCTGTTGTTCTGCTCTAACATGGGTTGTCTGACACGTCATTTTGTCTTCTCTGTTCCAAATAAACGCACCAAGTTCTTGTCGCTTGTTTGTCAGGTGGAACAGATCAGGTCTGAGAAACCTGTGAGGAGTTTAGACTATTATGTTGCCAAATGCAATGCTGTCACGGCACATAATGTGAGAAATGAATGCTTGCGAAAAACTGACAGTAGATTCTCAAGTTGGTATATTTTATTTCTCGGTATGAATGCCTGTGTTTATGTCTAATGTCCCACCTGAGCAAAAAGAGCCTCTGCACGCCTCTGTATCCCGGAATAAGCTCTGGCCTGCTGTCAGAGGAGAGACAATGTAATTGTAAGTTCCCATTAACCGAATGCGTCTTCATCAGTGTCAGCCACTATTAGATTTGGCTGCGCTAAACTTTATGCTGCGTTTCACAGAGAGGAAAAGTGATGTGTGTGTGTTTGTGTGAAATAAACTGTGATGCAGTGGTATTAATAGTAGAGTCGGTGCTCCAGAATGGGGTCTTTGTTTGGTGAAGTTGTTACCACACTGGTGTCTGTATGTAAACCAAAGCTTTAAACTCAGTCACAGTCGTCTTAACCTGTGTTCAAATGCTACTCGTGCCTCTGAAACTGCAGCTGGACTCGGTAACTCGTACTGACTAGTTGACCCTGTTCTCAGGTTTTTCAGGTTTAATCAGTTTTTCGTGCCCTTTCAAAGAAAAGTACACCAATCAAAGATGTATCTGACAGTATTTTTCCTCTGTTTGTTGACTAATTTGTACTTGCTAACAAACCATGAGTAATATCTGCCTTTTGAGTGAATTTGTTATCATCAATTAATATTTTTTTCTCCCATTTTTTGTCTTTATAGCGGTTACGGCGGTTATCAACAAAGTACCGAACGGAGAAAATCTACCCCACCAATGTAGGAGAGAGGGAGGAGAACGTCAAGAAGAACAGATATAAAGATATACTCCCATGTAAGTTTTGGTTCACCTACAAATGGACAGTTGCATTGAACAGATGCATAAACTTTCATTTTTTACAGGTTAGCCCACTTATGTGGCACAAAAGGTAGGGCTACAATCAATGGGGAAAGTGAAAATGTTATTGGCGACAGACCTGTTTTTTTCTGCTGATAAAATGGAAGAATAGTCGAGGACGGCTAACTATACAGAGGTTGTTCAATTTTTGTGGCTTTGGTAAGAATAATCTTCAAATATTTCAATTTTCACTGCAGGGATTAAGAAACTACAGATGGAAATATAATATAAAAGACATGTGAAAAATATCTCCCCCTATGTGTAAAGAACGATCTGGTCCTTAACAGGTCTTTGGTTTAAATAAAAGCAAGCTCAGATTAACAACAACACGTGACATATTACACTGTCACTATTAATGTAACAAAAAATGAGACAAAATCCTCTCTGTTCTTAGACGCTTGGAGCGTTTCAGCTGTAAACCCCATGTTAACAGATGTCAGATCAGCTCAAATGAACCACATTAACAGGGCCAACGGAGCAGAGTTTCATTTCAACCAAAGCAAAGTGCGTAGATGTGAAGTCACAAACGGACACTGCAGATATTAAACATTTCAGTCACATTCCAGCTGCGGACCAATTCATCAGCATTCTGAGCACAGTATATCCTGGCCGCTGACATACACAGTATCTGTTTATCCCATCTGTCTACGGGGAAAGTTTAGAAAAGTCAGGTGACTTTTAATGAGGTGGGTTTTGATGGCGACTCTGAGCTCTCTGTCGCCACAGAACAGTTAGCTAACTAGTTGCTACTCTGAGGCTAATCCATCATACGAGGCCTATTTATAATGTTTGAGCATCAGGGGTGGGTTCAGCTTTTGCTCTCCTGTATTCTTTTGTTTCATGCTGCTGTGATTTTTAAACATCCTGAGCAGAGAAAACGATAATCCTCCAATCCAACGTAAACAGTAAACACAGATTCGGGCTTAACATCTTTTAAGCATCTGTTGTTGAACACATAGAACACACTACCATGCAAATTAAGCTTTCCTCTGACTTTAACATTTAGCCAGCTTAGTGAGCCCTGCAGAATCTGAGATGTGGCTCTTTGGTTTTTGGCAGTTTCTCTGGACATTGTACGGTCTGATTTCGGAGTGAATTTCCTGGGCCGTCCACCCCTGGGAAGACTCACAGCTGACTTGAATGTTTCCCAGTTGTGAGTTGTCTTCCTCACTGTGGACTAATGGACTTCAAATATTTTAGAGATGACCTTATAACTCATCCCAGATTGATGGACGGCAACAGTTGCTTCTATAAAAGTATTGCTGATGTCTTTCCTTCTTGGCATTAATACACACATTTTCCAGATATTCCAAGCCATAGATTGTATCCACGGTCAGAGTACAAGACTTGTCAGATGAGAGCTGTGGCACATGCACGCTGAATGTCCATGTCTAAAGTTGTCCAGTTGCAACTGAACATCAGTCATGTTATCGCTGAAATGAAAAAAGAAAATCGGAACAGTTAGGCTGTATTAATGTCTCTAATTCTCCACCTACTGAAAGGTGAAAGGCGTATTCTTATCGATACAGGGTCGATATGATGGCCAACAAATGATTTGGCTTTGTATTTTCTGAGAACCGTTTCTCCAGTGCTTACCTCAGTTGTGAAATATGGGCGCCATGCTGGAGCTGTCGATGACACGTGGCCGCAGCAGCGGAGATGTGCAACATGCAGCTGGTGCGCACGCTGTAATCTATGGACATGGGCGGCGAAATGAAAACTGTTGTGTGGAGCCTGGCCTTTAGCTGACATTAGCGTAGTTCACGCTGCAGGTTCCAAATAAAACTGGGCTTTAAGTAAAAGTGCTGTTTATTTACACAAGGTTACATGGAGACTTGATGCTACGCTCAAGTTTTAGCTAACTGTGGCTCATAATATGCCCATTTAGCATGTGTGGGATGCTCATTATACTGCAATACTACACTACAATACTGCTCTAAACAAGATATGTTCCTGGACCTTAATGGAGCTTGATGCTCGATTGGTTGCGTTTGATAAATCTACAGTTGAGCACATAATGACACTGCATTGTGTGACATTAAAAACAAGCGTTTTCAGCTTTAGCTCTTTACATCCTCCACTGATGCTCTTCTTAATTAAGCTTCGCTCCTATAGTGTGTCTATAATGTTTATTTTATACCGATTTCCCAGAAACAAACAACTCCTGGACAAGTTATACACATTAAGATTGGGGCCAAATGTTACCACAAAGCAGTGGTTTTCTGCTAGTTCACACGGTGTGTATGCCACATGTGTGCAATAATAACCAACAGGGTTGCCTTTAATAGCTACGTGTTAATGTTGTGTATATTTTCCAAGCATTGCCTCACAATGTTAATCTTGAAGCGACCTCGTGCCGTGCATCTCTGGCAGCTTAAAAACTGTGTGCGTTTATCTGCTCAGCTTTAAAGGTCAGCGCCTCTACAGACTAATGCACATTTAATCTAAGGTGATATCAGCACCGTTAAAATGTTGCATCAGCTATCTCTGTAAAACGGGAAAAGAAAGTGAGGTGCAGGGAAGAATAAGGGGAAGTTACTGTAGGGGGTCCATAAAAGATTTACTACAAAAATATACTTTAATGTATAATCATTCGATACATCTTGAACAAATAATGGTATGTTGAAACAGATCATGTTATGGTCTCCAACATCTGTCCTACTTTTTTTGTTTTATATCTCTTTACCCCATCCATCCGTTCATCTATTAAGGCTTTTTGGGAATGAGCTGATGAGCTGAACGAGGGTTTGTCTTTTCTCTTCCTCTAAACCTGTCATTACATATATTTTTTATTTCTGGGTTCTTTACTCTCTCCCTTTGTCTCATTGTTGATCACTTTGTGAACAAAGTATTAAAGCATATTTCTGTCTGTCTGTCTTTCCCACCAGTTGACCACAGTAGAGTGAAGCTGACATTTAAAACAACAAATCAGGACACAGATTACGTCAATGCGAACTTCATCAAGGTAAAAAACAAGTGACTTTGTCTGATCTTTTACTTACTGTAAAGTATGCGGTTGGATAAAGTGGTGTGTGAATATGCTAAATGACAGGATCTGACTGATGATCATTGTTTCCTTAATGTCCACCTTTCTGTTCAGGGTATAGATGGCCCAAAGGCCTACATCGCAACTCAGGGTCCACTACCAAACACTGTTATTGACTTCTGGAGGATGAACTGGGAGTACAAAGTCGCTGTGAGTATTGCTGAATGGATGGCAGAAAGGCAGGAGGGATGCACTGTAGGTCTGCAGCTTCTGGATAGGTCTCAGAACTACAAAACTTCCATGAATTTAAAGGCTAACATAGAGACAAGCCTCTATATTTTATATATATATATATATATATATATATATATATATATATAAAAAAAAACTAATCCTAATAATGATTCAATGAATTGAATGTAAAGTTGCCGTTTGAACTAAACTCATTGTAAACTTTATTCTAAAGAAATTTAAAGTAATTGCATTTGCCCCGATTTCCTCAGATTTTTTTTTATGAATATAAGCCTAAAAATACTCTTAAACACCAATAGAAGGGAATAACTCTGTTTCACTATAATGCAGATAAATGCATTAGTTTGAATTGTTTCTCTGTTCCTTTGTTAATTATAGCAGAATATTTAAATGTTTTCTCAGTGTTAAAAGAGCCATCTATGTTGATGAAAGATAATATTTTGTATCTTTGTATTGCTATATTAAGCCTACCGTTATAACATAGGAAATACTTGTTTTTTAATGCCACTGTGGGCAACGTAAAGTGGTAATTATCAAGTTTTTTAGTTTTTTTTTTTTAATATTCAATATTGCTGTCAGGAGCAGATAGGAAGTGTTTTTGTTGGAAGCAGATGGACAAATAAGATAGAAGGGATGAGGTTGTGATTGGGTTTAAACAGCAAACTGAGAAGCTGTAGGAGAATGAGTTGGTACTGGTGTAAGGAAGGGAATGAATTAAAAATAAAAGCAGGGTCTGCTGTGTTGCTACATGGTAAAACATATTAAAATCCTTCGTATTCTGAATCTTTAAGAACATGTAGAAGTGAACGGTCCTGGATTTTAGGAAATGCAGGATTCAGCTTTGAGTGAGCAACTGTTGATGGTGCTTCTTCCTGTTTGTGTCTCCGCAGGTTATTGTAATGGCTTGCCGGGAATTTGAGATGGGAAGGGTAAGTCAGTCCATGCACGTATCTTCGTTTTCTTATCTCATCCAAGGCTTCAGTACGCATTCTTTGCCACTCCTTCGAATATCATAAATGATTGTTTTCAAGGATTTACAGTTCCTCGTTTAGGTTGAGAACGGTTCATCCTTGATTAAAGCCTTTCTCGTATTTTGTGCAGTGCGCTTGCATGTGTTTGAGTTTGATAAAGGAGAGGCAAAGCCATCGCCATTTAACGAAGCCTCAGGTCACCTTCCATTGATCCTTGGTACTACTTGGTAGTAGTTTAGTTTAATGTAATAAAAGTAAAGTGTGACGAATAGCTTTCACAGCTTGTACATTCCTGTGTAAATGGGACATTTTTGCTCCTCTCCGGTTAGAAAAAGTGTGAACGATACTTCCCGCCGCTAGAGGAGGAGCCCATGACTTTTGGCCCTTTCAGAATCTCCTGTGTAAGTTAAACAAATGAATAATATAACAGCTGTGTGTAGAGTTTTATTTTTGGACTCTTGCTTTTCTAATGGCTGTTTCAGTCAGGTTTTGTTTAAATGCACTCCTCCTTGTTTTTGTTTTCTAGGAATCAGAGCAGCGCAGAACAGACTACTTTGTCAGGACTTTGATGGTTCAGTATGAAAAAGTAAGTTCTGACTCTCCTCCTCATCAATGCATTGTTTCTTTTTCCCCCAAACACGACCAGTCTTTAGTCTACTGCGGTAAAGTAAGTATTGTAATATGATATATCACTGTGGCAGTGATCAATTTCAGGTGTATAACAATGACTTGTTCCATTGTTTTTACATTAAATGACACACAAAAATAGTCATATATCTAGAACAACAGCTTAAATGGCTGTCTCCCTTTTTTTGTGTGTAAAACATTTTCTCTAAAGCATTAATTCTGCAAAACAACACATGGGGTTTGTAAGATACCACTGAAAGGCATGAAATACGGAAATGTTCCACAGTCACTTGTAGTTTAACTCTGTCAGCACTTGGTCATCTTCCAACGTTTGTGTTGCACGCCAGGAAACTCGGAGGATAACTCAGTTCCATTATATGAACTGGCCCGATCATGACGTCCCCTCATCATTCGACTCCATACTGGATATGATAGCACTAATGAGAGAATACCAGGAGAGTGACGACGTCCCCATATGCGTGCATTGCAGGTAGATACAAACTGTGCTGAAAATCTGCCATTAAAAAGAGAAATGAAATGCACTGTGCACATACTGTGACACCCTAAATGGAATGAATGATTCACACTTGCGTTCATGAGATTCTTATTCTCAAAAATGAAGGCGCCACAAACTGTTGGATTATTAAGAAAAACAAAGAAGCAACTTTGTTTGGAACTTTGTAGATTTAAAGCACTCGGCTGCACGCACCCACGCTCGTCTCCATGTGTGTGTAATAAGCAGTAATGAGCAGCCCGAGGACATTTCCGGGTTCCTCTGTTACACAGCTGGACTCAAAGCTGTGTCTCTGCGTCTGTGAAGATGCTTTGTGTGGGCTGATGTGGCGAAACCGTGCTCTTTAGAGTCGAAGAGAGCGGTGTGGCAGCATGAGATCAAGTTTTATGATTTTCATCCGTCAGGCCGGATCAGCTTCTCTGGAGCTCCCGTCTCCTTCCTGTCTGGACAAGGTGTTGTCACATGGTGCTTTTTTGTGGCTCACAGCGCATCACAGTTACAGAAATCCAGGGTTGATATTTGTGGAGTTGTCTTTGCAGTTGTATTATGAAAGCTGAAGTGTGCTTTTCATAATCAAATCTGTATAACTGTGACTGTACGTACAGTGCAGGCTGTGGGAGGACGGGTGCAATCTGTGCTATTGACTACACATGGAACCTCCTCAAAGCTGGGGTATGTAGTGCTCTCACATACCTGCACAAACACACACCCTTCATATACCTTTTAATGCTTTAAAGTACTCTCAGCTCTAAATGATCCTTTAGTTGCTTTTTAATTCAACTTGCAGTACTGATTGCTAACCATTATATTTTGCTGCATCCTTTTTTTCCCAGAAAATTCCAGAGGAATTTAACATTTTCCGGTTGATCCAAGAGATGAGGATGCAGCGGCACTCTGCTGTTCAAACAAAGGTTTGCTCTTCTAGCTTAACTTCATCTTTACCTTTACACACTGAACGATTTTGCTCATTCATGCAGATCTGGAAAGCAGTTAATATTGATTACAGTGTAGCTAAAGAAATGTTGGTGTGATGAAACAGAACATTTTGTTTCAAGTGTTAACCCCTCAGTATTATGGAAAAGTACTTATTAGTAACTTGTGGTTATTTCAAGGTTTAAAATCATTGGTTGATATCGTTCAAAAGGTTTCCAAGTGTCAGTGATTCTCATTTTCCTGCCAGACGTCTCCTCCCTCTTTCCTGTGCTACTTGTTACACAATGTAAATATGTGCCTGCCTCGCATATTTACATTTTTTTTTTCTTCTATTTCTTACTGGTTAAGGCTGTTTTACCACAGTTTTGACGTGGGTGTGTTTGTAGGTTTACTTGTGGAGACTTTCGACTTAATGGTGAATGTTTCTACTTGACAAAGCAGTCCCCCTCCTTTTTATTATGAAGTTTACTCTTGGTCTTCTTCGAATTCTATTTCAGAAATATTTTCTCCATCGAGCCCCCTCATTTCCCTCTACCTCCCTTGCCTCATTATGTCTTTGCCTTTTTCTCCCCAGGAACAGTATGAGTTGGTTCATAAAGCAATCGCTCAGCTCTTTGAGAAACAACTGCTGCTACTGGAGAGTTCTGCCAACACGCAGATACATGATGGCATGGTATGACACACTCACATTGTGCTTTCTGTCTGGTGTTAAAGAAAGGCAGGATGTCGCTGAGTAACACACTAGGAGTAGGAAGAAAACAAATAATTAGTCACATGGGGATAAAGGGTGGAGAAATAGAGGAGAGTCAGTCTTCAGAAAACTCAGAAGAAGAGTTGCAGCACTTGTGCCTTCAAGCAACATATCTCCACAGACTCATCTCAGAGGACTGCTCAGTAGAACCTGTTTGAAGGAGCAAGAGAAAAAACTTTGCTCTGTCAGTCTGAGCCTCATTCTGATTTACTTAACACTGTCATGTATTGCCCAAAAACGCTTGCACAAACACAGAAACTACATAAAAACCTTGCCCCATTCTCTTTGTACTGCAGTAGAAGTCCAAGTGAGTCAAAAACAATAGGAGCAGTAAAGGATTCATCATAGTTCATTAAGATTTAAGTTACCATTTAAAGAAACATCGCCAAATCTAAACTAAAACGTTTTACCTTTGAAATCACAGTGGTCCTCAGACTGTAAAACTAACTTGAAACAGTGAGCATATCTACAATTACTTCATGTCTACAGGGGATATACACGCACATGTTGTGTCTGACGCTAATGGGCTAAATGCACATAAGCTTTGATTTATTATTTCTCAAAAAACTGACTTGTGACTTCTGATCTGTCGGTCCATCCGGCCCAAGACACGCCCTCTCAGAGAAGCTTCAGGCTGCTCTTCATTTGTGAAGCCCTTGTCTGTAAACTACTGGGCAAAGTAGCTCAGCACACCAACGCTCTTACATGTTTCTGCTTCTTTTTAGAAACTTATTGACCGCTTGTAATGTCAGACCTTTCAAGTAAAATCGGACGATTCAGGCTTTATCTGCACAAGTGGTCTCTCATCTGAGCTTTGCACTTCTAAGGAAATTAACATTATTTAAAAAATTACAACTCTACCTCACTGCCAGTTCTCCCAACTCCTGGAAATAAATGTATGTAGGTGTTAAAGACGCAGAAAGAAGAAGACAGATGGATTAGGGTTTGGGTGGAAGATCAGCTCGTCTAAAGACAAGAGGATACAGACAAGATGAGATCGTGTCCTGGCAGGAGTCCAGCTGACTTCCTGCTTAGGAAGCTCTGATGACATCACCCCTCTCCCATAATGCACTTTGACTCTGAAAATAGAAATGCATCCTTTGGGAAAGGGAGACTCTTGATAGACACAGTCAAACAAGCCTTTTACCAGGAGAAAACACTCAGCTGACGCACTCTCTAAACTGCATGAAACCGACTAACTTGTATAAAAGGTTGTCTTCATCATTCATTCACTTTGAGTTTGTTTCAGCTGATTATTTCCTTATTATCTAACAAAGTTGCAAGTCCAAAAAGAAGAGTGTACTCGCACTCAGCAAGTCATTATCAGTGAGCTGTACTGACTCAATCCATACACGTGTTGACTCATGTCCAGTCAGCCATTGTAAGTCACTACAACACCCACATAGGTGCTGAATGGCAGTATGAACAATAATCCTACACATAGACACATCCTACACTTGTTTCTTTCTCGGATGTAGCCGCCATTGTTTGGAGAAACATTCCTACAAAACTGATTCTCACAACATACACAGACATGCAAGTTTACTGAGTTTTCACCTCATTTACCCTGGATGCTCTGAACTTTGTTCCTTTGCAGACTGTACTCTCACTCTGGCTGGATTTGCCCCTCTTTGAGGAGTTTCTGATGACTGAGGGCGAGAGAGTTGAATTAATGAGTCTCAGTGAAAGAGATGAGGGGAGGAGCAAGGAAGGAGAGGGAACGGTCGTCAGAAGGAGGAGGGCGTCTTTCAGAAACAGTTTTCTATCCTGTCGCAAAGCAAATTTGCAGCAACTTCCAGACACAGCTAGAGTTGGGAATTGGATGTACGAGAGAATGCATCATTAATCTGTAGAACTGAAATAAATATATATATATATATATATCTGTATAGATCTATATATCTATAGATCTATATATATGAGTAATGCACTTGATTAAACAAATCAAGTGGAGTAGAAGTTTTCACCACTGCCTGAACTGAAGTGACAGAGGTCTCGCAGGAAATCCGTCAGCCCGATATCCGGAAATAGTTCATATTTATCTTCACATTTATGTTATAGAGGTTGGACTTAAACGCAACCGAGTATAATTGGCCAGTTATTAGTGACATGAGCAGGCCAACCACCGTCCACGTCATGTTGTTTGGCTGTGATAAACAACGTGTGTGTGTTGTTTTAGGCGTGTATCATAAGCCTCGTTTCCACTATGCAGTCCGGTACGGTTCGGTACGGGTCGGGTCGGGTCGCTTTGGGGTCAGCTTGCGTTCCCACTGTACAAAGGGGACCCTCGGGTGGGCGGAGTGCGTGCCGAAGCGTAAATAGCAAATAACAGCAAATAACACCCATAATTTGGAACCACCTCCAAGCTTCTTCAGCTTAATGCGACACTGGCTCGCGGTCCGGTTGAAACCACTCTCTGCCATTTTTGCGGCAATCAGCTCCTCACCAACAACAGAGAGCAGAGCCTGGAACCGGTCCTGTGTGCGAGGTACCCCAAGCAGAAGGGTTACAAAAATGGTAACGGGTTCCATGGGACCGGTACGCTTTCGTGGTAGTGGAAACACTGAAATAAGCGACCCGTTCTGAACCGACCCGTACCGGACTGCATAGTGGAAACGGGGCTTAATGTGACAGACCTATCTGACAAGATGGAGAACTTACATCTGACCCATTTGTTTAGTCCAGTTATGCTATCTTAAAGTCCTGGACCATTCAATGACTTACATTATGTTGTATGTAACATAATGTAAGTAAGTACAAACTAGGAACATAGATTGTTTAGAACAATACAGAATATGAATACATAATGTCTAAGAACAAAGCCAATTATAACAGTTACAAGATATTTTTGACCAGATGCAGAAAAACAATAGCCTGACTACGTCATACTCACGATTCTAGTCAGAATGTGAGTCTGATACCGCTCAATAGAGATTTGGGTATGGGGCGTGTTTCAACCGAACCAGGAGAAAAAATGCCTCTTCGCTCAAGTGGATAGACCTACAACCAATCAGAGCAACGTAGTATGTGACGTAGATTAAGCGACACACACTTGTTGTAGGAAGGACGGCAAAAACATCTTTTCTATCGATAAAAGCCTTTATCGCGTTCCTCTGTTCGTCTTTCAAAATGAATGCAATGTGGAGATCCTGTAGAACAGACTCGATGGCAGAATCTACACGCCCTAGCTCTCCAGCGGCAGCCGTGTTCAGCTCTTTAGTGACGTAGTCGATAATGTCCCTGTTGATCATCTGTCCATCATCGTATAAAGCCCGCCCTGGCAATCTGATTGGTCCGACCAATTCTTGGTCGGGCATAATGATTTCCCAACTGAGCAGAGCCAGACCGAACTTCCCGACCTAAACTTTTATGGGCGGGGCTAAGTTCGGCTGGCACCCAGGCTAGAAAAACAATGTGTTTGGAAAAGATTTGCATTTTGGCTACTAACTTGGCTTTTAATACAGACAGTAATTGAGAAGAGCATTGAAAAAAAAAAACCAAAAAGAAAACATTGTTTTTTTTTTTTCTTTTTATGCGTCTGTCCAGGATGAAAGCAGTCCTGACAAAGCAAGCCATCATTCAGAGGATGAGAGATGGGACACGCCGCCTCCAAAACCTCCCCGCATACGCAGGTAGGATACACTCTGTGTTTTTGTGGGGTTATCTGTTGTTGTTTTCCAAGGCCTTTCTTTTTCTTCTCTTTTAAATTTGATCACGAAACAATCAAGGAATGTTGCCAAAGAATGAAGCAAGGCACGCTCATCCTCCACAAAGATGAATTACCAGGTTCACACAAGGTTGAGGAGGAGGTGTGAGGTGGCCTGTCACCGAGCACAGCGGGTGTTATGTTTTGTTGGAAGAACAGACGCATGCACACACACACACACACACACACACACACAAAGGAAAAAATGATCAAAACACAAAGTTTGTGTTAGAGCACACAAAGAAAACACATTAAGTTAACCAAACAGAAGCAGCAGGAGCTGTTTTCAGAGTTTTTGCCACCTTAGCTCCCCGTCAGCCCACAGATGCAGCCGGCCTCCGCATTAAGCTAACTTCTGCTTGGCTGTTAACGACTGCCTGAAGAGGAGCAGCATTTTTAGTTAAGTTTGCAATGCTTTGCAATACTCTGCATCACAACATGGTGTCGAATGCAGCACAACCCAAGGCCAGTTAGAGTCGAACTGTTTTTCATCATCTTCTCTTTGAAAAGAAATGGACTTCTAAGCACATGCAGTCACATCAGTTCCTATTCCATCCTTCCTTTCCATCTCTTCATTTTTTTTTTTTTTTTTTTAAACTCTTGCTGTGCAGTATGTGCCAAGCAGGCACCAAAGTCGTGCTCCACTTCTTACAGTATAGCCACAGAAGGAGAAAACTACCCTGAGTAATGAAGCAAGATACGCTCGAGAACTTTTTAACGAAGTTGACAAATGCCTCAGAGTTGCCTCTACACTTGTTGCCATGCGACACTGTCTCAGTTAATAAGCTGTTGTTGGAAGCATTGTCAAGAGGCTGTGGCCATCATCCATGTCATTAAAAATGAATACATCCTTTCGACATTTATAGCAAGGGCTATAGCAAGCTGGAGTTCAGTCAGTGAAATGTGGAGGTATGTTGGAGCTACTTTGACCTTTTTTAAAAACGGTATTCAGTTTTTTTTCTTTTTTCAAATCTATTTCAAAGCGGTATTGGCAAATTAAGGATGAAGTCAAAGTGCTGAAAATAAAGCTGAAATGCAGAGAGTAAAGTCCTCTGGATAATCAAATCAAGTTTATAGCCGGTGAGAACGACTGACTACCGTTCACAGCATGGTGATGGCAGTGCCAGATGGCTTCAGGGACCTTTGTTGTGGTATTGCATTTGTCTCAGACACTGCACGCCCACCTCAGCTGCACATCTTCAGGATCAAACACTTTAATCAACTGTTCTACTTAAAATTGTGATGCAACGTTACCTCTTTGCATTGCACGCAGGTGTAATCATTGACAGCCTCGCATCTGTCCATTCGCAGCTATTGTATCTTGCAGGAATGCAGCCACGTCTTCATAATTTCTGTGTTTTTCCCTCATTAAAGTGTAAATACTTGATACCACCTTGTGTTTATGTGCTGAAGCTGAGTGTCACCACTTCACATGGCATTTTGCAGACCCATCATAGGTCTTTGAATATAATCTTTAATATTTGCACTGTATGCCAACTCTCTTGTTATTGTGTCTATTTTGAATTTCAAACTTGTTCCCAAAATATTGTCTTTATTCTTGTCATTTTGACGGATTTTACTCAAGATATTAGAGGAACAGATGAACACTTCATCTTATTTTTTCATCGATGCGTTCCCTAATACTTGACATGACCATACGTTGTAGTTTGCTGATGTGAATCATGTATCACACAGGAGATCTGACATGATATCTGAAATGTTTACACACATTCAATCAGCCCCAGAGTGAGAGCCAAAGCCGACGAAGCTGTTAAAGCTTTCTAACATCCAGGCATGGTGGAGGCAGCGTGGGCACAGCAAGACACGGTACCAGTTAAAAAGTTTGGGCACACCTCTGATCACCCTGAGCAAGTGTAAGCAGTAAAATTGTTTGATGTTGCAGCATTTAACCAGCCAACATGTCCACTATTAAGAAAACCATGCTTCTGGTTTCCTTATAGGAGAAGTTTTTTTTTTTTTTTTTTTTTTTTTTTTTAAACCTGGACCTTATTTCTGGCATAAATTACGTTCATCTACTCACCGATAACAGTTTGGTGAGAACTAGAATGTATCTTTCTATTTAGATCCGTCTACATCCGCCTATACATATAACAGGAGTGAACGGGGGCATTGGCCGATGCCCCTATATATGGATATACACAGATCTAAATATCGTCCGAAGTACGCCAACTTTCACCAAACTGTTATCTGTGAGTAGATGAATGTATTTTATGCCAGCGATAAGGTCCAGGTTTTAAAAAGAAAAAAAAAAACCTAAACGTCTCCTTTAAGATGTCTTTTGTACCAGCTGGTTTGATGGGAAACATTTTCCAGGGGTCCTAATTTTAGGATGGAGCTGCAAGTGATCTGTTTACCGAATAGTTTCTCTCCTGTTCTTAGTAAAACATACAAATCTGAACTCGGAGATCCTGCCAAGATAGCAAAGTTCCCTGGAAGCGGGAGAGAGCAGACAGTCTAAAATGTCTGGGTGTCTCTTAATCCATTTGTCTTCCTCTCTTTGTGTGTCAGTATGTATCCTCCTGTCTCTGCGTCATCGTACTGTCTCAAATAAAATAATGTGAAGGCCTGGTTTAAACCTGGGAGGATTCTATTTATGGTATGAGCTATTTTTGCTAGAGTAAACCTCTCTCTGCTGGCCACACTCCCTTTGGGTCACTTCACTGGTGTAATTGTGTGTGGGGAGGGAGTAAGTTCTGGCTGTTGGTGTGTAAGGGAGAGATGGAGGGAGATATGGGAAGAAGTCCAGGGAGGCTGCATACTGAGTCATGGCTTTATCACATGCATAGACACACTCTACCGTCAAACATAAATACTTGTTGGGTTCGGACTGAAAACATGTTTGTAGCCTCTTGATTCTTGAGTTTTCTTGTTCCGTTTGTCATCGGTGCTCCAGATGGGAGGCCGCCGCTTTTGTCATCCGTAGCCCCACAGACAGAGAGACGCACCTGTTCGCTCAAGCAGTGATCTAAATCTGTGTGGTTTACATGTGAAGTTGGATACTTTCCTCGGGTGTCTGTGTGAATTTATCCTCACGACAACCTGAAACCAGAAAGAGTCTCTTTAATCTTCCCCTCTGGAGCATCCCGGCTTTCATGAAAGCATGCAGATCCAACTGCGATGCCGGCTAAAAATGCAGCAGCTTCCCCGAGGAGTAGCACAGGATGAGTGGGTGATCTTCTGAGAAAATGCTTGTCATTGTGAGGAATATCCTCATTGTCTGAGACACGAGATGTTGACAGCTTTTATGAATGACTATCTTTAGACACCTGGGAAAGACGTACAGCCAAAATGAAGAAAGTAAGAAAGAGAAGTGATTATGTGGTGTGCTGGCTGTGTTCAAGGATAGGTTTTTTGCAAGAGCTGGAGAGCTAAATTTTTAATTATTATTATTATTATTTTTTAACTTCTTTATTTTATTTTTTAATTTCTTTTTAATGATTTTATTGCCTTCTTGTGATTTTATGTAGCTGTGAAGCACTTTGAATTGCCCTGTGTATGAATTGTGCTCTATAAATAAAATTGCCTTGCCTTGCCTAAATTTAAGATAGTTTGTTTCTTATGCATGAAAAGGGAACATTCTACCAGTAAGCAGAATGTTTTGAACTGGTGGTTTAATAATTGTCTGTTTGTGTGTTCCTCCCTCTTTCCCCTTGCTGATACTGCTTGTTTCTTTTGGGTTGACTCATTAATGTTTGCTTAGAACCCCCAAGAATCTTTCATGTTTCTCAGTTGCACCTGAATATTCAAATCCCAGTGAAAGCAAATAGTTAATAAATGCATCTTTTGCCTGCTCAGGCAACAAAGATGACATACAATCGTAAATGCTCGAGGGTAATAAACATCTTCATTAAAGAAAACAAAGGGATAATGTTCAGCTTGGAGGCCTGAAATTGCCAATAAGTGACTTCTGGGAGGCAGCTGGATGTTTAGGAAAACTCTGCTGCAGCTGGATTCGAGCCTCATTTACACAGCAGTGCTTTTCTGCAGGAAGTCATGACCTATAACCCCCTCTCTGGGAGCTAAAACAAAAGATACTCACATTCTAGTGTTTCTGTGCATGTCAATTGAGGCAAACTACTACTCTTTGTTTTTGTCTTCAACGTGCATTTTTGGCACATTTCCTTAAAATCACAGTTATTATCAAGAAAAAGAAAAGCGCACACACACGCGCGCACACAGCGGATGACGGCCTCTGTCACACATGAGGAAGCCAGCGGTATCTGCAGTGAAAACAAAGTTTAATGATGGAGGAGGCCTTTACATTTTCACTGCATCTCCACAGCAGAAGATAAGGAAATCCCCTGTGCTTCTCGCCTGCCAGCTCCCTGAGTCGGACTTTCTGTGTGTCTGCCTTTGATCCAAACAGCGTCATGTGCAGTTCCTCCCATGCCAGCTCTTGCCTCAGTCATGTACTCTTGAATTAGCACACCACCACATCCTTTCTCTATTTTGCTGCATATCTATCTTTGCATGCATGCATACGGCATGTAAATGTATGTTTTGTGTGTGAGAAAAATGTCTCGATATAAGGTTTTCCATCTGTTTGTAGCTAGGTGGTCATAACCTCAGTATCCTGTATGTAGTTCACACCCACACTACCTGCATCTATAGGTTTATTTAGTGCATCTGTAAAATACTCATTTTTAACTGTTTGAATTCCACTAAAAGCATTTAATCTGGCATTTTAGCGGCTATAAAGAGAATAAAATCCATTTTGTATGCTACTTTGCTGGATAAAAAGTAATGTAATTCCTCTTTGGGAAATAGATGATAACTTGAAGAGAAATTTAAGCTTGTAGACCTGACTTGTCTGGTCTCAGTTTGAGTCACATCAACAGATTATGTCAGACCTTAAATCCACAAACTATGGGCTGAAGCTGTCTGACAGCAGAAACCTAAAATCTTGGAGCATGTAATTTGTCTCAGCGGTGTCGTTTCTGTGAGTTTTCTGCAAGACTTTTTAAAGTTCTGCCATCTAGTGGTGCAAAAACGCTACAGACGCCAGCTCTTGGTCTAGTTTTTTTTAAAGAGAATCATTTATATATGTGGATTGCCTTATTTCATCATGGTAGCAGTCATGTATGATGAAATGTTTGCCTTTTCATCTTTTTTTCTTATCCGAACCCCCGGTTTTCTTTCAAAAGCTCAGTTTAAAAAAAAAAGCTGTGCCTCTATTTTCTCTATCTAAAGCAAATAATCTTTGTTTGCACTTAGCCTCCGAACAAAGTAAATACGGAGGTATATGACTTTATGTGGGATGTTTTATTGAGTGACATTAAAACCAGTCACGTTTTATACTGTCATTCTTCTAAAGATTGTCATTTTAGATTTGTTTGTTTGGTAATCTGATCCGTCTTTCTTTCTCTTTCTCCGTCCAGTTCCCAGACAGAAGGTGACGTGAAGGAGGAGATTCTACAGCCTCCCGAGGCTCACCCAGTTCCCCCCATTCTCACCCCGTCTCCCCCCTCAGCCTTCCCCACTGTCACCAACGTGCGGCAGGACAATGACCGCTACCACCCCAAACCCGTCATACACGTCCTGGCTACGTCGCAGCAAAACGTGACACAGGTGTGCTGGAGATCAGTTAAATCTAGATTTGATGAATATTTAAAGAATATATTGTTAAAGGGATAGTTCGCCTCTTTTGACATGAAGCTGTATGAAGCTCTGAGAGATGGATGAGTACAGTCGTCAATCATTCAGACTTGATGTCAGGCAGCACTTTTTATTCAAACAGAAACTAACACAAAGTGCTTTCCATGTTAGAAAAAAGAAATATATCCCTCAAGCTCCATCCGCTCAGCCATACATACACAAAGCAATAAATTACTTTGTTCGAAGACTCAATAAAGAAACAGGAAATGAGCGGAAAATGTAATAAATAGATCCCATAAATCTCATATATTTGAAATAAGTAAACACCAGAGGCAGGATAACAGAAAAGCAAAAATGAGACCTTAATAGAAGACGTCCTGTGTGGAGGTCGTGCTGTTTATCTCTATAGTAACCAAGCATTTTTGCCCTTTTAAGGCTGTTAACAGTTGACCTCGGTCCTCTTGGACGATTGCACTCTGTTTGCACAGTTGTTTCACTTTGGAGCCAGTGATTAGATATTTGATGATAATCATTACTGGGTGATCTGATACAGGAGCTTTGTTTGTTAAAGATTAAAATAAATCACATTTATTGCAGTTTGTCAGTTTCTGTAAGCCAATAGTTAGATTAGTTTACTTATTGGGGGCTGGTTATGGAATTAAATGCAACAAACAGAGTTTACTATTTAAAAAAATGTGTTGATGTATATAAGGCTGTAAATGTCAAAGAAATTCTGTTACACTAGGACTGTTGCACTCTCTTGAACTTCTGTCTTCTTTCTTGGCGATTTGATTTCAGAATAAAGATGTGGACCAGCAGCAGAACCAGTCTGAACCCAGTTCAGTTAAAGAGACCAGTCCTTCAGAGCAGAAAGATCAGGACCTACTAAGCCGAAACCAGCAGACGCAGGTCTCAAATCTAGATCTCAACGACAACTACAACAACAAATTATCCTCAACATCGACAAAGTCTGAATCGGGCAAAAGCCAGACTCAGACGCCCTCCTCGCCCCTCTCCCCAGCCGTTGAATGTTTTGGTGCCTCTCGGATTGAGAGGAAGCTCAGCATTGAGATTAAAAAGGTGCCGCTGCAGGAAGGACCTCGTAGCTTCGACACTTCTTCCTCGATGGGAGTAGCGGGGGGACTAGGTGCCAGTCCGAGTAACAACACCGGCATGCTGCACAGGGGCCATGCCTTCAAAGCTCGTTCTGGTCAGTCCCTGCTGACGTCGAGCTCCTCGCTGTCGGAAGACTCGGGCACAGAGGGAGGAGCAGGTGGGTGTGGGGAGAGTCATGCAGATGGGGGTTCCCTAACCAGACCGAACCACCTTCCTGTGAGGAGCGCAGAGAAGGGGGGCTCACAGGAAGATGACAGAGTGGACCTGAAAGCTGGCCACGCAGCGTGGACGCAGTCCTGCAACAGCCCGGAAAAACTATTCCCCAAGACATCCTCCTCTTCTTCCTCCTCAGACAGAGTCGCTCCATCCTCATCCTCCTCCTCCCACCTGTCGTCTTCTTCATCCTCCTCGTCCTCCTCCTCCACTCCTGTTAGGACTGCCCTGAGTTTCACCAACCCCCTGCATTCTGATAACTCAGATGAGGAGGGGAATGGAGAGCTGTCTGGAGGAAAGGAGTGTTCTTTCACAAATGTGTCCACGGCATCAGCCATGGTAACTACATCCTTTCATCATGAAACCCAGCAGCCGGTCAGAAAGGTGTTGCCCATGTCTATTGCAAGCCAGACAACTACATCACCTTCTCCCACCACAGCAAGTATGTCATGCAGTTGCTTTAAGTGGATCTAAGCTATTGTATTAATTACTGCTTCTGATCAAATCAGTTGTTACCATCTAAAGTAAACACTGAAGTTTAGCTCTGCTTATTTCTCCTCTGTAGCACATGTAAACACATGCCTTTATTTTTTTGGAGTCCGTAAGGCTTCAGACAAACCGCGTGCTAATGACAAGTAAAATCTGTCAACACACACTCACCGTTGGCAAACACAAAGGCAGGGAGAAACCAAAATGCATACATGTGCAGGAAAGGAAGAAGAAGAAGCAAAAGAGACATGTAAAGCATGACTGTTGGAACTAATTGGTTGGTTTATAAGGAATGCTGTGTGTAGAAAATCATCTTTCAGCTCGAGTGTGTGACGCTGCGAATGAGAGAAATTCTGTTTTTTTGTTTCTGTCCATCAGCGTGTGAACTGCGTGTGCATGTTGGATGGTGATGGATCGGCACTGCATGCCACTTATAAATGCACTCATGTCTCTTTTGTGCACGTTGGGTTGAACAGAGCGGTGTTGCGCTGTTTGCTGACTGTGCCACGGTATGGCCTTGCTGTCATGAATGCAAAAACGAGATGTGGTTTCAACTGTCTGAGGTGTGAAGACTGAGAACCCAGCCTGTTTTAGATGTTTAATCAAAGAGAGACTCATCCCGCTATAACCTTTACTCAGTATTGTGTTTTAAGGTTGGCATGTAGACAGTCCTGTCTGGCTCGTTTTCACAAGCGGCCACAATTTTTCAAGCTTGGTTGGACAGTTTGGGTTCAGCATTTTGGTCTGCTTTGCTTTTTGGCACCTTCCTTTGTTTTGGCTGCGGCAGATTTATTTCCGAAAGGCTAATGGCTGCTGGTTGATTGCAAGAATCTGATGGCTGCTTGTTGATGAGTTGCACCAAGCATATTGCTGCTGTGTGGTTGGTTAAAAGAAAGCTGGTGGTGGCTGCTTGTTTTGCTGGTTGCATTGCTGAGAACCACTCAACTCTCATCACGCTGTTGAAGTCATCTTCAGAGATCAACAAAAACTGATGAAACTTGGCAATTATGTCCAGAAATTGGGATGCAATCGCTGAAACAATGTACTAATAAAAATGCACGTGACAATAAATGACAATAAAATTTTTGAATAGCTGTGTGCAATATTTTGTGAAATTAATTTTATAAAGAGGAGATAGCCAAGACAAAAAAACATGTCCATAAATAATAAAAAGGATGGTTACAACCATAATACAATTAATGAATTAAAGACGACACCTATGGGTCCTCACAACCAGTTTAAGATGGACTTTAAATCAAACTGCCAGAGTTTCTGGATACATTGAAGCTTAGATGAATTATATATAGTGTTTTTAAGCTTCCTTAAGGTCAACCAGGTCACAGCTCTTTAAATTCATTAATACAGTACGTCTCCTTGGAAATTGACTTGGCTTTAAACAGAAGTTTATAGTTTTAGCTGGACAAGTAATTCAATGTGAACCTTTATTTATGAAGTCTAAATAGCGGACAGATAATTATTCATAGAAACCGTAAAGGAATGTCCACACTAAGTTCCAAAAACTGCAACCATCACTGTAAAAAGATGGTTGTAAATACTGTTCTAATTGAGATGGAGGATTCTACACCTCAGCAATAATCTCACAGTATGTTTGAGCTCACTTTTGGTTTTATTTAAGACGATAAAAGAATCTAAAAGCTCGAAATGCACCCTTACTCTGTGGTGCTAGATGGAAAGTTTAAAGACTGTTTGACACAGTTTTCTTATTAGAATATTAAAACCTAAATCTCGTACTTTATTCATGTCCTGATTGTCATTTCTGACATTTTGTCTTACATCCACATAGCTCATTGTTCTTTTTGTCACTTTTATATATAATATACTGCTGTTTCAGCTTGCAGCTGAATCTAAAAGCTCAGCCTTGCTCTTATCGCCCCAACCCCGTGCATTGCAGCCGACACCAATCCTATTGGTGATGGTCTATGAGTAATTTTCCACAGTAAAATAGACAGACAGTATTTCTCAAAGGGAGTTAAACATTGTGCAAGAATACATCATTAATTTCAGCTCCAACTCAACAGCTGCTATGCCAGAGCAGTTATTAACTAGAGAGATAAAATACAAGAGAAATGCTCGCGATTTTTATTTATGATGTTAGAGGAGGAAGATAAACCTGACTTACCGTGACCCTCAAATCTCTTTAGACAGAGATCACATGTCAGTCATGACACTAACCGAGGAAAACCGTTATTTTAGCCACTGAAACGGTCGTCGGCGCCAGACAGAAAATATCCCTGTGGTCTGTAGATTCTAAGCTCTCTATAAAAAGGATAAAAGTGCAGGATGCAAGTGGTCGTTATACTGTTTTAAAGCCCTGCATGTATACTGACATTAATTTGAAACTAAAGCATGTAGGTGATGTGTAACAACTTAATTAAATGAACATAATGGAGCATTTTTTTGTGTGTCCAAACACTACTACAGCAGCAACTTCACGAATGAGCTGAATCAGTATTTGCTGTTTTTAGCTAATCGAGTGCTTCCTCTGATTCTGCAAAAGCCAAAGAAATAAAGTAAAGCTCACTTAAATACACACTGATATGAAGTAATTGTAAATGAAAGCAGACTAGTCAATAACCTTGCTTCTCATTTGACCTCTGACCTCTTAACCCAGACTGCTGGGACAGCGATGACTCCCCTCCCCCCCTCCCTGAGAGAACCCCTGAGTCCTTCATACTGGCCACAGGTGCGTTTGCATTGGTCACCATCCTCAAGTGTGTCTCCTGTGGTGTGGATTCCATGTGGCTCCGTGTCATGGGTCATCTACAAAGCTGGATGGATCCGAGTTGATGAATTTACAGGAAGAGATTAGAAATAAACCAAATGTCCATGCGGTCTGATGCTGTTTTGTGTGTGTACAGTTGGTGGTAACTTGTTTTTTGCTTTAAGAGCAGTAATAACAAACCAAATTGTGTGATTAAAACCAAGCCAGCAGTGTGTGTTTTATATGGTCTGTTTTAGCTGAAACAGGAGAAATATGGCTTCCCGTCTTCATGTTATTTCCTTCAGCAGTGTGTGCGTCTGCTTCAAACAGACTGGTTGACAGGTAGGACGCCTGCGGCCTGGAGTTCTACAGGATGGACTCTTTATTAACGCGACCACCCTCTAACCTCCTGCTGTTTCCTCGTTTCGTGTGGAGCGCTCTGATATTTGAGGAAAATGTTAAATTATTCAACTACGCTGGAGTACATTAGATACGGGGGGGGGGGGGGGGGTGCTTTTTCTCAGAGGCTTTGTCAGTTTTACAACACTAGAGGTCAGCATTTGCCATCTCAGTTGTGTAAAACAAGTGTTTCTGAGAGGATCATGTCAGAAATCAGGTTCAGTTGGTCATATTTATTGCTTACGGGGTGGTTTAGAACTCATCTTCTTAAGCTTTAAAATTATTTTTATGAGATTTAGTACTTTGGTCTGAATATCTCGACCAAGTGATCAAAGCTTTGTGGCCAAAAGCGGATGTTTTCCTTTCATTTGGAGGTTTGGAGGCTGCACGATGGCATGGGATTTTTAGGCAACATGGAGTGTCTGAATGTGTGGGAATGCTTGTCTGAATGTGTGTAATGTGTTTAAGTCTCAGTGTTGACTTAATTTGTCTTTGAGCGTTTTTCTTTTCTTTGTGAAATTCACTCTCAGACCCTCTGGAAGTGAGAACATCAGCCTCAGCTGAATGGAGCAGTTCACAGAAAGGTAAGAACACACAGAGAACTCGTCTAATAAAACTGAGCCCTGTGCTGTGAGGGTCGTATAATGATTTTACTGCCAATTTATTGCTTCAGTTGTTTTGGTGTGGCTGTGACAGCTGAATCAAAAGGGAATAAATATTTAACTTTTACTCTGTGGTGGTTATTTTTTTATTTGCAATGAACAGAATTCACATAACTCACAAATTCCTGCTGTAAGTCAAACTTTAAATGAATGAAAATGCTATCTTTGTTCAACTTTAGTGTAAAACTAAAACTAATGCAGTTTAAACAGTTGTTGAACGGTGAGCCTTCTCTCTCATTTCATTCACATGCTCTACACATAAATGTGTGTGTTGATGTTTAGATGAGTCGGATTGCGTAAAGACATCTCCAGCTGACCCTGCATCTGCTGGCAGCACAGCAACAGACAACCAGGCAGACCTTGGTGGGTAAGTCTACCATTTCCCCTCTTTTCGGTGCTTTTTGTCTCTGTGCAGCAAACGCTGCTGACAGAGATGGTTTGACATGTTTTCTAATAGTCATCATATTTTGACGTGCGGCGCTGCTTTTGCAGATTGGAAAGCTAGCTTTGGAAAGCTGAATGTGCAGGAAATATTTGGCTCGCCCCCAGGCAAAATGGCGGCGGAATTTGCGGATAAGATTTATGCTGTTAAGTAAAGCAAATCCCGCTAAGAGCTTCTCTCCTTTCAGGATTCGGTAATCGCTGCATTCAGCCCAAAGGCCCTCGAGAACCCCCCCTGGAGTGGACATGATGGACCGATCCGTCTGCCCGTCCACCAACATGCTCCTCACTTATCAGGAGCGAGACTGTACGGATCCGACCTGGCTGGTCCAAAAAAAACAATTTGCTTGATGACACACAGCACATTTTTACATAGAAGCTGCTTCTGTGTGACTCTGTGCCAGCATCCTCCTCCTCCTCTGTCCTTCCTTCAGTGCCACCGTGCAACGCAAAAGAACAACTACAGGTCGAGAGACTTGTCCATTTCACAACAAAGCTTTTCCTCCGCAGCTTGCTGATGTATGATGGTTTGACATCTCTGGATGCTGACCTGGGATCAGTCTTTTTTTATTTTATTTTTTGCAGTAGACAAAGAGAGGGCCTCGTTTTTCTCTCCTTCACACGATTGTCCCTCTTTACACTAAATAAAAGAGGGATATAAGAGTGACTCTTAAACTTTGTTTCAAGCCAAATGAGAAGAAAGTAATCAAAAAAAAAAGCTTCTGTGGGAGGTGGATTTCTGAGGTTTAGCAAAACTCCCAGAAGTTGTTTGCTGCCTCCCACTGAACGAACAACAATCTTCAAAGCGAACTTAGATAATCTGCTACTCATGACGCAGCCTTTTCAGTTGGGTATGTAGAGGTTGCCAGGGTGCTCTCTGTGTCTCCTTGTATTTCTGTCTCCGTTTGTCCCTCTTTCTATGTGCTGGTGCTACATTACAACAGGTCCGCATAGAAACAGAAACACTAGAGCTGTCCGTTGCCAACATTCACCTGTTTCCCGCCTCAGTTAGGTTTCCCCCCGTAGGATTGTAATCGTGTGTTTGCCTAAATAATACCAGCTCTAGTGTTTGATGTTTCTGTGCTCTTCTGTCAGAGTCATAAGCTAACAGGGTTTGGTCATTGCAGTGTTCAATAGATATAATTATTTCCTCAGTTGCTGAGAATCAGATTTTGTGCTAATTACGCAGCTGAAACCAGCAGCTAGTTAGTTTACTTTGATTGAAGCAAAGTTAACTTGCTGCCGGTAGCAGCTTTGAGATTTGTGTGCAGACACGAGCATAAGCAGCCTTCTCATTTGAGTCTCCGAAAGAAAGCTAACGAGTACTTTTTTAGAAAAAAAGAAAAAGAATCCTGGATGTTTGCTTTAAATATATCTGCTGATTCTGTGACATTTATAGTCCCGCCTTGCTTTTTAGATGTGAAGCTGAAAGCAGAGATCTGGGTTAAAAGCACCTTAAAGTGTGGATTTCCATTGTGTATTAAAATATGGCTGCTCATACTACTTCCTGTTAGGGAGGGCTGGGAGCTTCAAATCTGAAGATTTGTGATATTTCTACTCCCTAGCCCAATAATGTCAAAGGTAAAGTGGCATTAAGTACACCAGTAATGGCCAAACGGATCAGCTCTATGACTCTGGTTCTCACTGCTGGGACCATGAGCCTGCCTTAGTCCACCTCTCAGAGAAGACAGTCAGTTAAAGTCTTTAATTTGTCTGCTCCATTTAGCTTCTCTTGGTCTTCACGTCCCACTTATGTTTGCTGATTATTCCTCCTCCCTTTTTTTTTTCTCCTGTCACCCTCTCATCAGTCTGTTCTCACTCCCCCCTTCCTGTTATTGAGGCCCTCAGATGAACGACTCTGAAAGTTTTCATTAGAGCTTCTCACCACAAACCTCAGTGTTTCGGAGTATGAATGTTACACCTGAAACACTTGAAATCTGGGACTTGACAGATAGATACTGAACCTCCGGCCCGCCTCTTACAAATCAAAGTAGTTTTGTTTCTTGTTTAACGGCTTCTTGTTCTTTACCTGCTTCTGTGTGTGTGTGGCATTGACTCGAAAAAACAACAGCAGCAGCTAGGAACCCCAGGACTACTATTTTCTACTTATTGTTAACATCTCCTGCATTAGCTAGCATAACTACACAGTATATGCATTGTTTTATAAAGATAAAGAACTGTACAGGGCAGTTTAGGCATATAATATTTCAAATTTCGTTTTGCTATCTCTTAAATATTCCTATTAACAGAAGATGTAAGAAAGTCAGTGCATGATGATGATGATGACGATGAATCCTCCCCTACACAATGTTTTCCTTCAAAGTGTAAATTATTCTGCTACCCTTTTGTTTTTTTGCTTCTGGCAAATATATTTCAGGGTTGTTTTTATTTTATGTTAGAATTCTATGCTTGACAGATTGATAAAGTGTTGTTTTAATCGGCTGTCAGTGGAAGAGCATTAGACTGTCAGCTGGCCCCCTTCTGATGACTACAATGGGCTCAGAATAAGATTGTAATAATAATATTAATGATGATAATAATAATGGTCTTTTTCTCTTTTTTTTGTAAATGGTATTTTAAAAGTTATTTTTGTATACACGGTTGTTTGTTGCGTCACAAGCCCACCGCCCCTCCCCACCCAAACCTCTCTTATCTCACATGCTCTTTCAACGTCTTCATCTTTTGAAATCTCTCACACATTTCACACATTTTCTGTCTCGTCTCTGCACTTTTAGTTGAAAACCTGCAACCGAGGTGGAGCAAATGCTCCATACAAGGAGGAGCGTGATTTTTTTTATTTTTAGCTCCCCTGTTGTATACATCATTCATCTCTGCACTCTCCTTTCTCTCTGTCTTTTTTTCATTTTCAACATCTCAGACTCGTTGGCAGTTCAGAGCAGCAGGATGCACCCATGAAAGGAGAGACGGCCTTTAACTTTAGAATCTCTCATCGGTTTTGTTTACCTCTTCCTCCACACGTCCACACACACACACACACACTCAAGCAAGCCTCGATCTCAGAAAAGAGCCCACCTGTGCCTTTAAGAGAGCCCGCCCTGCTCCCCTCACCTTTCCACTGTCCTCCAATCACCATCGACATCAAGAGCGTAAGAGACGTGATTTGCTGCTGCTTGCTCCATCACCTTGTGTGGGACTCTCATTCAGCCGTGCCCCTGCCCTCGTCCTACTGTCACATAAACAAACAAACACACACAAAAAAAATGTTTGTATGTTGCAGAAATCAATCAGTAAAAATGAACATTAAGTAAAGATGTGGCTGCTTTTTCTTTATTTGTGAATCAACCAAAAAGTATGTAGAGGCATGCGAGCTTAGACATTTTGTAATACCAGTGCGATTAATAAATCCCTTTATTTCACAACGGAAATAAAGTGGCAGCACTGCAGCTCCTTCTGAATTACAATCTGACGATGGGCTCAGAAATGAACTGATGACCTTCTTGCCAGCGTGAGTTTTTATAAATATGTGTGTGTGGGTGCTGGGGGTGTCACAGCAGGAAGTCCACTCTCACGTGGGTGATCTGCCAAAGACCGCTGCACGCACACTAATACGACAATCGCAGCAGGTGGTATAAACACACCCTGGCTCGCTGTCTTACATTCAGACCTTGAAGGCTGCACATTTGAATTCACTTCACACATCGAGAGGCACAGCAGGAGGACGATCATGCTGTAATTAATTGCTGGTACTCGCGTGTAGTCAATACTCCTCTCAGATTAATTATACAGGCTTGAATATAAGTTTTGAGGTGTGACTATCACAGCAGAGGTGGTCTTTTCTTTCTGCAGTTCCCTTAGATTACCTTTATGGACGACATGATCTCCTACAACTATTTAAGATAATTCTTACTTTGCTTATAATCGTAAGCACACTATTTGGTGGATTATCAGTTGTCTCAAGGAGAAAATCATCCCCAAGAGTTAATGATACCTATAAGTTATATATAAATTTGCTGTAAAGAGGTGTACACACAAAATAATAGAAACTGAACTTGCATTAATTAGCAGCCGCTAATATGAATATTTGGGAGACTGCAAGTAATTCTGTGATTCAGGGGTCATTTTAAAAAAAAAAACAACATAATGTTGGATAAAATGCTTCTGTGGTCTAAGACGATTTTTACAGCAAAATTGCAAATACTGTAAAAATTTGACCATGATTCTTGTGTACTTAGTAAGTGTAAGGTTAACACCTGCGTAAAGGTCGAGCATGTATCAAATGCATGACCCATTAAAAATGGCCCGTGAAGCTAATGTTATTATGTTACCACAGCACAACCCAAATGTGAACCTTTCAAACTCTAAGTGTTAAACTGGACCAAATATTGATTAAACGATGCCCATGCCATAATGAAGCACTGAAACCTCTTGCCACCCCATCTGTTACTCTGTCATATTATTTTACCCACATGTAGTAATATATATGCAGAGTTCTCTCAGCTGCACAGCCTGTTCCTTTCTCTCCATCTTTGAGTAGTGTAAATGAAGCCAGGTTGCTGTCTAAACTGGGTCACCTCAGTTTTCCGAATGAGCACTTTTAACATGTTATGTAATAGCTTATAAATATAGCCAGTTAGTGTTGAGTGTGTGAGCAGCAGCAGCAGTCTGCAACACCATCTGAAGAAACTGAAAACTATGTCAGCTCCATTTGAAAGCCTGTAGTATAAAACTGACACATGTCTTAAATGCACTTGCTTACACACACAGAGAGGCATCAGTTTCCACTTCTGGCTTGCATCAGGTGATAGTCCACTCACGGTGTTTATGGCCAGTTGTAGGTTTAAAATCTGCACCTCTGGCTGCTGGGAACCAAGTTTAGTATTCATGATGGCTTGCCACACGCCGACAGGGCTTACTTTGCCTGTCTGACGAAAATTGTTCTCATCCCACTATATCAAAATATAAATGGCACCGGAGAACCTGCGGCAATGTGTAACAATGACCTAGAGTGATGAGCTCATTGAGTTATAAAGATTAAACAGGGCACGTTTGTCTTCTGTCCTTTTAACAGTCACACTGCAGCCCACCACTATACTTACATACATATTAAGATGAATAAATAAATAGAAATGAAAAGAAGTTGTTCCTAATTCCAATCAGAGAAAATGTGTGTGCAATATCTGATGAGGTGCCTGCATGTGTAGAGAAATGTTCATGAGTTGAGTGGCACACCAATTTTTCAAAATATCCGCAAAACAGTGATTTGATGTTCTATGTTATTCACAAACATGACAAAAATGTAAAGTTTCTCTTATTTGGATACATATATTTGCTAGAAATTGCCATTCAAACACAACCCTAATGTAGTTGGAGTAATACTGAAATAACCAACTGGTCCATCAACATACACACGTACAGAAAACATTGTAGAAAAATACAAAAAAATTAAGTTTTCTTGTGCGTATTTTGTCAAATATTTTGTTTGTTTCATAAGCCCCGCCTTAAGTCTACTCTATGTGTCAATCACGGTTTAACCCCGCCTCCGACTGTACATGTCAATCAAAACACAGTCCCGCCCCCTCGGTGCCTGTTTGCACGTCGCGGAAAAAAAAAAAAATTCAGCAGCAGAGGCGGCCGTTGGGGAAGAGAGTAAATAGAGACAGAAGCCTCAAGATGGCTGACTCACAGGGCTCCGCTCACCTCTCGGGAGCGACTGCTGCTGCTGTTTCTGCTCCGCCTGCAGTAGCCTCCGTAAAAAGCGCGCTCAGCAAACCAGTCGAGGCGAAGGGACACCCGGATAACCGCTCCCAGCCTTCCCGAGATTTCAACCAACCGCCGCCCAAGAAGGTGCGAGTCGAGGAGAGGAGCGTCAAACCCAAGAAACTCAGCAAGGACGGAGGTGTGGGCAGCAACGGTAGCGGGAAAGAGAAACTCCAGCAGCCCACGCAGCAGAGTTATGGCAGCAGCCCGGGTTCGTGGAGCTTTAGTCCGGTTAAGATGAGCAGCAGCGGCAACCCTCCGGTGCCTGCTACCGGTGGATCCCAGCCACCAATAAGCACGCACAAAGTCTTCAAACAGAGCGATTTCTTCCTCCACAAGGCGCCTTCTTCTTCAAAAACCAAGTGCAAAGATAAACAAAAAGAGAAGGAGAGGGAGAAGGGGAAGGGAGGCGTGGAAGAGAAAAAGAAACATAAACTGTCTGTGACCTCCGGACCCGGGAGTAACGTTAGTAACAACAACGATGTCAGTAGGTTTAACAACATTTCTGCAGTGAAAAGAGAAAATGGAGAGGTCACGTTACTACCCAAAGGTAGGCCATCATAATGTTTTTCCTTTCTTGTTGTGCTAGTTTCATTCATAAACTTTGGGTTGTGTTCAGCTAAAGTAGGCTAGAGTTCTGCCCTTTTATAGTTCCTTGTCTCGTGGTAGATTCAGCCGAACATGTGGCCCGGAGAGTGCCTTCAAATTCGTCTGGACAGTCCCGACTAGCTACTGTTCAAAATTATCTCCTTAACGTTGTGTAATATCTTGTAATATACGGCTGGTGTTATTGTTGTCGATGTTAGGTCACCAGGGAAAATGTTTACATCGTGTTTAGTGACTGTAAAGCTCCTTTTAATCGATGAATCCGTGGACCATGGCTGCCAGCTTACGTCGCTTGTTCACTAGCTTGTAAACCCTCGAGCTCTACAAGACCAACGTTCCAGGGCAGTTAGTCGCGCGACCTGGCAGTTGTATTGTAACCAGCTGCTCTCGTGCTGCGGCGGATTTGTTACGTAACTACGATGTTTTGACTGAATATAACTAGTTCTATCGAAAAAGAAGAGTTGAACTCTCAAGCCAGTGTTGTCGAAATGGAAAAATTCCAATTGGCAAAATTGGTGAGATATTTTATTTACGTCTAACAGTTAAGGTAAATAATTTTGTGACATGGCGTGTAATTATTTTTATTTGAAGCTGTGCGTGTATCAGAGCCTCACGCTGCTGTCATAACAATATGACAGCCGCCCGCCATTATACGTTAGTGTTGTTATGGTGGAGCACCACGCCCCCCTCTGTAACCTCAGGCTGAAATGACCGAAAACACAGCGTCGTTGCTCGTTTAAACAGTAAAACACACTCAGAAAAATGTTGTCTTCGCTCAAACACTCCACCTTTTAATCTGTTTGACTGTCGCATATCATCTTTTTGTGATAACCTTTCGTCTCCATTGAGATTGTGTAGTTGTGTGTGTGTGTGTGTGCTGAATAAAAGCGGATAAAAGTGAAAAGTATGGATGAATTTGTCCTAAAACACTTTAGTTTTCCACAATGCATCGTTCAATCACAGAAAAAATCATTTAAACCTTTGACCGTACTAAAAAAAAATACCATAAAGTTAATTTTTTTATATAAGGCCTACCTGTGTGTTTTAAAAAGTCACATTATTGATCAATTTAATTATTTCCTTGGGAGGACTTTCCATATTTTATAGATTGAATGGATACCAAGACAAAAGCCCTTCATTTCCATTTATTGACTCCTCCTCATTAGTGTATCATGCTCCTTTTTTTTCTTTATTTTTGTCTTAATTCATCATTGTCACACCAAACCAGAGTCTCTAAATCCGATGCATGCTTCCATGTTTGTTTGCCAGTACTTGTACGTGTTATTTTATGTGTCAGTATTAAGACACTAAGCTGGGGGATCGGATGGGCACATGTCAGTGTACGCCAGTGCATGATGTCACCCTTTTCCAGTTGGATAGTTTAAAAGGTTATGGACACACTCTGAACAGCCACTGCAGTCAAGCAGGATACCGGGATGGGAAGTGTTGGTTGGCTCGTTGCCCTGCATTATCTGAAACAGTCTTGGAAACGGATTGTGTCGAAAGTCGCATTAATTTCGTTCTCGTAAAGAGGTGGCAGGCTTATACGGATTTCAGAACAAATGTTTGCTGGTGTTACTTATTACACAACACTGTAGTTTGCTTTAAAAGTGTTATAAAAGTCTCCTTTATAAATTCTGTAATGAATGCATTTTCAGTCTTTAAACTTACCTTTTAGTGCTCTTGTTTATGTTGCGACAGATGTTGTTCATCTGTGGTAAATTGAATGCGGCCCTGAATAATACCCTTAATGAAGTACTGAAACAAACTGCTCTCAATGGCCAGCAGGTCTGCAAATGGACATAACTGAGAGGAAGCGTCCTTGAACCAGGGGCTGACCGTCGGCTTAGGGAATACTTCTCCGAAGCCCAATTTTGCTCTGATCGTCTTGCAAGGAAAGAATCCGCCCGTACAGGGATCCAAAGAGTATCAAATCCTCGCTGTAATATTATTAGTGGCAGCGTTGCTTGTTGGAGGGAGGCTGAAGGCAAGTACTAGGAAGCCAATGGTCACATTAGGTGCTGAAACAGGAGACATAGGTCTAACATGGTCGAATGAACAAGTGGAGCAAGAGTAGTGGAAACTTTCAGAAGACAATTTAACTAAAAATATTACAAAAAAAGTGCTGACATAAAAAGTTACCAGTGGTCAGGATGTTGTTATTAAATGACTTGTGAGACCCGCTGTTTACATGCAGGTTATTTATACGCGATGTGATCACCTAATTCAGGGTCCCGGTTCAGTTTTATGTGTCAAATAACCACAAAACCCCTCTCAGGGCACTTTATGTGGGAACGTCAAGTCTTTTTAGGTAACATAGCAGCAGTTCTTGTAAATTCTTCAACTCGGGGTGTTTTATTTTGGACATCTGGTGCGTAAATGACATATTAAAGATGCAACCAACTGTTTTGTCCTTCCTTCACTGACTGTAATCTCTAAGATGCTGTTGGCAAGTCTCGTCAAGGGTCAGTCTGTCAGGATTAGAATCGGCCCACTTTATCACTTTATTACAGCTCTTTCATATATTTTTGTATTACAGGGTGTTTGTGCGTATCCCAGTGTGCTTTTGGCAAGAGGCAGGGAGCACCCTCCAGAGGTTGTCAGTGTCAAATTGCAGACTAATTTGCAAAGCTGTGTGCCAATTTCACAGGTTTAAACTGACAAAACAAAGTAATTTCAAGCTCAGAAAGTGAGTGGGAGAAGCTGGTTGTCATTAGGAAATTTACACTTACAAGCAAACACTTTGAGTGTGCTGAATTTATTCTCAGAGTTTTGGATTCTTCACCGCCAGCTCTCAACATTAAGCAAGCAGGGGTGTAGATGAAGTTTAAAAACTGACAGCCTCTAACATCTGTCCTGCGATCCTCCAAATGGTGAAAACCTCCTGCTGTGTTCCCACTAAAAATCAGCTGCTGCAATAAAGTCGGAAAACAACAGGAGAAAAACAGAAAAATCCCAAATATGATACATTTTCTGACTATTCAAGTTACTTTCCAGTCGTAACTTGTGACCCCTAAGCCTTAGGGTGGGCTCTCAGATTGCATAATCCCTGTACAGCCCTGTTTTAACCCTTTAAGAAACTTTGCACTTTGTACGAATTGTCCTCTACAAATAAACTTGCCTTGCCTAAGAAACCTTCTCTCCATTTCAAGTCCAATACTTCTCTGTCAGGCTTTTTTTCCAGTGTCTTTAGAGCCAGGTCAGCCACCTGCTCTAATATCACCCACTGGCTGTAAATGTAATTCTTTATGAATGCTACAGTTCTGGCATGCTCTGATGTTTTTAAAAATCTGGCAGTAGATCTGAGCCTGTCTTTGTAGGCTGCTTCCTGTGGAGCTAAATTGATGTTTTGAAGCGGGCCTTTTTCCGCCAGGCAGCGTACAGCGTCTTGTAATTTTACAGCATTTATTTTGCATGGTTCTGGAAATAGTTTGCTAATGTTCGCGGCATTTCTCACATTAACAACAGGATATGAGAGCCACGGCTACCATGCGTTAAGTGGCAGAGGAAAGCCACCTACTTAAGTTAGAAATGTATTTATTTAATTGTTATCCTTGCAAGAGTGTATTGGTGGACCTCTAATTCTTCTGCTGCCCCTGTTAGGCTTTCTACTTTCAAAGGCTTTTCTCCTTTGATCTGGCAAACAGTGAGTCCACCACGCTGTGTTCGCTTTTCCCTCTCCCTACGTCCACAGGAGAGTGAACAGTCTGAAAACACGGCTTCCTTTTACAGATAGATCTGACCGAGTTCAAAGAAAAAAAGTTCTTTGGAAAGAAAGGATCAGCAAGAAAGTACCACGGAAGAAATAAAGAAGTTTCTTTCAAAGAAATGAAAGAAAATGAGGACTAAACAGAGGCAAGTAATAAAATGGAGTTATTTTAAGAAAGCTGAGGCGTTTGTAGCTCAGCTGAAGGCTCGGAGTGTTTGTCAGTGTGCCATCATGCCTTGTAGAAAGCTCTCCAATAACTGGAGAGGTTTGTGGTGGTGCAATATTTACATTTTAAACCGATTCTCTCATCCAAAGTGATTTGCCGTGAGTGTTGCATTAGAGAGCACTCCAATTTCTGAATTTGCAATACTCCTTCACCACTCAGATGAGTCTGTCTGGCAGAAAGTTGCAAGAAGTAGTATATGTTGAAAAGCAAAAGAGGCTTCTAGGACATCTAAGAGGGAAGGAGCAAAGGAGGATATTGAAAATAGTCAATTTAATGGAAAAACATGAGTGAGTCTTGATGAGAGGACGCTGAAGGTTATGAGTGAAACTGCAGTGACTGTTGCAGTCATAAAGGGATTTGTGAGCTGTTTTTCTTTTCCAGCAACCGGCAAATAAAAATCCAAATATTTTGTAAAAGAAATATCACCGAAATTAAAAGTTGAGCACGATAGCCAAGGTGAGGAGCTCTGCAAGAGCACAGTTAAGCGGTTAGAGAAGCAAATCAAAGCGAATGAGGTGCTCTCACACATTTAAGTGCGTGTTTGTTGGGTCATCTGTCATAGCAATGTAATTCTGCCACGGAGAGCTGAGTCCTACCTCCCTGTATCCACAGAGCACTCCACCAAGGACAAGCCAAAGGAGAGGGAGAAGAAGAAGGTTAAGGAACGAGAGAAAGAAAAGGAGAAGAAGAAGCACAGAGTGATGAACGAGATCAAGAGGGAGAACGGAGAAGTCAAGCAGCCGATTAAAGGTTGGTGGAAACACTCGTGGCACATGACTTGTGGGGGATGAAACAAACCTGGAAAAAGTTACATGCATATTACACAGATTCAACAGGGTGTTGAAACGTCTTTCAACATGGATAAGTCATATGTAATCATTTGTTATATTAAAAATCAGAAAGTGTCCCAAAAAATGAGTCATACCTGATGTTTTATTAGAAATAAGCTCTCGATGGTGACACTACAAATCTGCTGCTAAGGTAACAAAACATGACCCACTTCCACAGGCTGCTGGCTGCACAGTTTATCATTATTATGTAACATTTACAGCATACACAAAAGGGCTAATAGTGTGCCATAAAAGGCCTGATGTAGCACAGTAAGCACACATTGGCAGGAGACGGTGGGACAGTATGACAGAAGCATGACGGCGGTTTCTTATTGTTTATTTTTTTTCTCCGACAGCTTGATCCTTGACTTTTGTGCTATGCTTCTTGTCACATGCACAAGCAGTGTTTATGGTTTGCTTCGTCAGACCTTGTGACTTGTGTTGTGTTTGTGTGCACGCCGATCTTGAAGTCCATGGTGGCAATTGTAACAAGAGAAGTTGAGAGACAAGCCAGGGTACCAAAATATGTAGAACAAGCTTTTCTCTGTCAACATCTTCCCACTCTTGGCCCCGTCTCGTTCACTCTCAGTTTTGCTATTTTTCTGTCTCTACCAGCCGCTCTCTGCTTTTCTCCACATGTATCTCTACCTGCTGGCTCTCTAAAGTCATGTCGGCATATGTTACATGTTTATTAACATATAAGTTGTATAAGAAAATTTAATATCAGTTCGTCTATATTGCACTAATTTGCAAGAAGAATCATCTCAGGGCACCTTCCAGAGAAATAAAACAAGAGCAGCAGAAGTCAAGGGAAAATTAAGATGAAAGTAAAGGTTCTTTTTTTTTTTTATCCAGTAAGAGAATAGTTAATAAAAGTAGTTATTCAAGTTGTTACCTTTATAATACACGTTTTTCCATCTCCTACAGTCCTGTGTCTTGTAGCTGGATGTATGTAATTACCAACAAAAAAACATATACCAGCAGCTGCAAAATCCTTTACCATTTAGAGTTTTCACAAAATGTTCTTCTTTGAGGTAATGTCAGATAGTACATGACGAGCAGCATTCACCAAACTAAAACGAATAGATATATGAGAAGCTATTGCCAGCCCTGTTGCATATTAGTCAGGCTCTTTTGTGTTTGTAAATGCATGGGCGACTCTCATTGTGAACCGTTTGACACAAGTAAATGATTTGCAGAGAACTGTGACCGTAATATCCGCCACCATCTGTGTGGGTAGTCTGAGTTCAGCCATGTGCTAGCTGTGTATTTTTTTTTTTTAGCTTAAGACTTTAAGGCTTTTTTTTCTTCTCGGACATGTGAACAAATATCGCTGAGTCATATATCTATGTGAGTGCCAGTGTTATTTCCATTGATTTGATTTGTTCTGAGGCTCCTGTCAGATTGGCAGTCTTCCATGCAGGAATGTCGAGACCACACTGTGACATTTCAAGGACTTAGTGGTACTTTAGCCACATACCATGACCAATAGCTGCAGATGAAAATTACAGAGAGATTATCTGTGATATGTCGCTCTTCCTGCTCTCTGTAGAAGCGACACGCACCCTCGTAATGTTGATTCATCATCTCATTATATGTGGGGAGTGAGTTAGGAGAAGGCCGGTCTTACAGGAGACCGCGAGTGAGAGTGAGTGCGCGTTAATCCTGCGAGAGAGTCTGGTATTTAATCATGTGTGTTTACGATAATAGAGACGCAGTGAAATACACAGTGAGATTTTCAGTCAGCTGAGAGGGCGACGAGGAGGGCGCCCTCCCCGCCCTTCAGAAGGTTTTTCAGTCATGGTGAGTGTGGCATTTAATCAGTATTAAATTCGCAAATGGAGAAGAGGAGTGACAGCGAGGGAAAAGTTGGGAATTTAATCAGTGGAAGAGTGTTAAGTTTACAGATGAAAAAGAACTGCACTGAGAAAGAAGCACACAGTGGAGACATGTATAGGAAATCAATAAGCAGCAAATGACCATTGTGAACGTACGGCTGCTTTAGTGCCACTGAGATTGTCTGTCTGTCTGTTGATTTTACCGGGAACTTATCCGACCTTAAACTGATTATGACTGCTCAGCAAAGTGGCCCACACAGAATTTTAGTTTTTCAGAAAAAGTAGGGATTCACTGTTTGGGATGCTTCCACAAGGTGGATTATATTGGTTGAATCCAAAGAGGCTGTCGCAGACTTCTATGTGGAGGTTGCTGTGGATTAGGGCCGAAAATATTACGTTGTCATTGATTTGATATGACTTACCACAAGTCTGACTGATGCTGGATTTACGAGCTTAAACCTCAGTTTGAGAAAATGTAATAATGAATTGGATATTTTTGTTAAATCCAAAACATAAGTATGGTTGAACTGAATTGCAGGCTTTACAGTGAATAAATAAGCAGTTAAGTGGTTTGTGATGACTGATAAACTGTTTCATTGGGGCGATTAGCTGAATATTGTTATTATAATAACGCTAAATGAATGTATTGATTTCCAACTTCAGCTTACAGTGTCTGTAATTAGACACATACGACTTTAAAACTGCATATTTAGCATCACCTGATAGCGTTTCACATCACAACTGCGATATCCAGCTGTTTGATCATGCGCCACTTGTTTTGTCTATATCCTGCTGCTTTGTGGGTTGACGAAGGGTGAGATTTTGTGTGTGCGTTCAGAGAGAATTTGGGGGGGAGGGGTGACATTAGGGTTAAAGAGCTTTTGGATTAGCAGCTCCTGTATTGTACTGCAAATACCCTCTCTCTGCGTTGCTCTCTTTAATGCTCTCTGTCTCTCTGCTGTTTGTCATTCTGTGTCCCATTCCTCCCTCATCTGGCATCGGGCGTGTGTGGAGTACAAGCCAGACTGAAACTGTGTGTATGTGTGTGTAAAGTGATAGCTGATGTTTGAATGATGTTGACAGAGCAGCACCTCTGTCGGTGTGTGACTCACGGATGTGTACGCACACACTCATAAACATAAATAAAACTGAGCAATAATGAATCAGTTTGCTAACTGATCTAAGTTTCCATGTTCCATTTTGTTTAGCCTTTTAAGATGCAGACTGTCATGTACAGTATTGTCTATCCTCATAAAACCGTGTTTCCTGGCTTAGCCATATCTGCTTCCATTTAAGGGCCCTCTTGTGTAAACACTGCAGGAGATTCACATCATCTGAGAAAAGCTACGAGTTATCCGTCCACACTTGCCGAAGAACAGTTTGTGCTGATTACTTTCTTAGATGAGGAAAATATCGGGTATTGGGTTGTTTTGAGTGTCACGTGGGTGAGTTTCCTGTTAGTTAAGCCTGTTATGCTGATACCATTCTGGAAAAATTGCATTTGAAATCCTTCAAGGATGTTTTAGAAGTACAAATCATAACTTAAGGATAAGTCATGGGATGTATGATGACTGTTTATTAGAACAATTGAGGTTACATGTTGCCTATATGTTTACAATTTTAAGAAGACTGTGGGTTTTCTTATCTCTGGCCCGAACAGACATATGACAGTATTAACTGGCTTAAAAGGGCTGTTGAGCAGATAATTAAATACCTGTTAATACTCAAATCGAGTGGATGTCCGCTTGTGTCCTTTATGTTGAGCAAAGGAGATCAATCTGTGATTTCAGGTTAGCTATCTATGTTGTTACAAAAATTATTGGAAGAGACAGAGGCTATTATGAACCAAAGTATCGTTTTAATTCTCCATCTGTGTTTATGTTGGTTGTTTTATAGCAGAGAACACTAGATTTGTTTCATAGAGAACACTAAAGTCACTGGAAAATTGTTTGAATGAATTGGATTTGATATAAAAGTGCCCAACTTAGGTAATGTGGTCTATTCTTACTATAAGGTAATGTGCATTCTTTAAAAGTATTTTACTCCAGTGATTGTTTTAATGCTTTCAGAATTTCTCCTCCTGTAATCGAGTCATTTCCCTCTTTCTCTCTGTCCAGAAGAAAAAGAGAAAGCAAAGATCAACTCGGAGGAGCTTCAAATAAGAAAAGTGAAGAAGAAAAAGAAGAAGAAACACAAAGAAGGAGACAAGCACAAGCGAGTGAAGATGTTCCACCGCTCCTGCCAAACCATTTGTGCTGGCCTGCTCATCCTCCCTCCTTCCTCGGAATCGATGAACTCATCTTCCTCCACCGAACTAACAACCAACTCCCCCCTGTCTCCGTTCAAGTCCCCTCTACCCGTTTACCCTCCACCCAACAACAAAACCTCGCAGCTCACACCCTTGTCTCCCTCTTCTGCATCGAAGTCCCCCTGTAACTCCACTCTCCACAACTCTCCGTCATCCTCCCCTAAGATCCATTTCCCAATCAAAGTCCACCCGAAGTGCTCATATCCTGGTCTGGTCGGCCTGGAGTTCGCCCCATACATTCACATAGAGAGCCAGCCTAATGGAGGAGCCCTGGTGGCTCATGCCTATACATCCCAACTCTCGTCTCTCTCTACAGAGCAGAGGCAGAGATTTGCCCAGGAGTTTATCACTCTGGCGTTCAGTGAGAACAAATCCCAGGTGCAGTGTGTGTGTATATATATATATATATATATATATATTTATTTATGTAAATATTGATCTGATTGACTAATTCATGTTAAGTTATTGTAATCTTGTCTAACTGTGGTATATTATTGACTGAGAAATGTTATGTTTCCCCACCCTGTTTAGTATAATGACTACTTTGAAAGATACTGCTCACATTGAACCTGTAAAGCTGAAATTCAGCGCTTTTACTGCTGAGTTTTTTTTTCCATACTACTCATGAAAAACATTTGAAACATAATCCGTTCTTCTGCTGAGTTTTTCTCTCTTTTTTTTTTTTTTTTTTTTGCAGGCAGCTCATTATGTCATGGGAATTGTTCACGGAGAAGCCAGCTACTCACCAGACTTCTTGGAATACTTCTCAGCAAAGTTCCCATCAGCTCCAGTCAAAATGGAAATACTGGGAAAGAAGGACATAGAAACCACCACGATGGCTAATTACTACTCTCAGGTCAGTCAGACACAATCGGACAAAGTGGAGCGTAGATTTGATAGAGACTGTACAATGTGAGATGTGGGTGGGACGTAAGTGGAACAGTGAACACAGTTCTGCTTATTCAGCTCCTGAGCTTGAAGACCCAGAGAGCTCAAAACAGATGGTGAGCTATCAGACCATCTGAAGTCCAAAATAGCATCAGCCACTTGCTTCCAAGTTACTTTCTGTCCTTCGTTTCATGCTGAGCATCAGAACTGTCTGTGAGAAGCAAGAGGAGTTTGTCTGTTGGGATCGAATTTACCAAGAGGTCATATAACGTTACAGGTGTTTTCTGTGTTTTTTGAAGACATGAGTTGATGGGCATATGTAGCAGTAAAAGATGAGGGAGTGATGCATGTATCAGGGTCTACACAACAGTTTCTTGTTTTTAAACCCTCTCACACATGCAGGCATGCAGACACAGTGAGAGGTGGGGACGTATGCAGCTAATTCACACACCTTTTTTCTGCTGTGTGCTCTGGTGCCGTGCTAGGAAACCCATTGCGTGAATGGGGTTTGGCTGGAAGACACAACAGGGGTGTGTCTGCTTAAGTGCTGTGTTTTCACAAAGATTTTTGGAAGACATTCAAGGTGTAGGTATGAACGGGAAGACTACTGCTCAGTATTTTGGGCGTGTGAGAGAAGGTTGAGATAGACAGGAGTATGTTTGCAGCTTTAGTTCATGAAATACAGCAGCGTGCACGGGTTTATGTACTCAAAGTAACTTCTATTTCCTTTATTTCCTTTATTTTTTATTAGTTTTGATGATTCGGTCTGTCTCATGTGGTGGCACACTGACGTCATTATCTGTATATTACGACTACGTAGGGGGCCAAACTTTCTGTTGTAATGGTCCTTGTTCTTTGCGAATGCAGCAGATTGACTTTGAGACCAATTGTTGCTCTGGGATTGCTTTGTGGATGTACACTTTTTATGTAAGGATGAAAAGAGTGTGAAGTGAATGAATGGAGAAACAAGTGAGATATAATTCTAGGAAAAGAGGATGTAATGATACCAGAAAGTCAGAGCAAATACCACTGAACATGTTCAGTTTAAGCTCTTATGTGAATACTCTCCTGCACACACGTACACAATGTAAATACTTTGAAAGACTGATTATTATTAACAGCAGCTTCCTAACAATGCGAGGTAGTTCCAGATTAACCTACTTAGATAGTGTTAGCCTTCCTAAGCACTACTACAACAAATCCCAGTTGTGAGACTTGAAATCTGTGTACACCATCGGGCTGTTGTCGTTTTCCAGCACATACAGCATCTACAATACTTTGGCCAGAATTTAGATGTTGCCTTTTCTACCAAAATATTGGTTCTATGGCATTTCAGATTGTAACTATAAGAAGAAATGAAGAGGATTGGTGAAGAATAGGGAATGTTTATGATTGAAAGCACTCAGTAACCTTTGTGTACTTGATGAAGTTGAGTTGTTGCTTTAGCCATCTGGTTTAAGCATCTGCCTCCATCTGTTCAGCATTAAAACAGCTTTTTGGCATACTGATGTCTGATTTCTTAAGCTAAATGAAAACGTTGTTAACAACCACAGTCATGTGCCGGGCACATTTTTGTACCTTCTCTCACTTCAGGAGCAGCAATCATTGGTTAGATTTCAGGTGACAGCAAGAAGGGGAAATTGGAAATAAGTGTATAATGTGAAAAGAAAAAGCAAAACAAAAAAAGATAAAGAAATAAGATTAATAGAAGAAAGTCTCAGTGATGGAAGAGGGAGCAAGATAAAGAGAAAGCAGGGAGATGAGTTAACAGACTGAGAGATGGGAGCTGTCAGGCAGGGAGCAGGCTCAAAGTAAGTCGAGTTGAAGAGTCAGAATCACATAAAAAAGGTGTTTTTCGCTGCAGCTGTAATCTGAAACCTCTCAGCCTCCCTGGAACTAAACTACACAACCTTTTGATGACAACTGGAAAAACAAGAAAGGAGTGTTTGTGTGTTGTTTTTTTTTTCTGGTGTTGGCTGTCCTGGATTGTCTCCCGAGTAGTGTCACAGCTAGACCTCCTCACATAGAGTCGTCTTGTGTCTATAGTTCAATATTGAAAAGCCTTTTGTTGCCTCAAACCTCCTGAGTGGCTTTGTATTGAGATACTGCCCGCTCTTTTTCACTTTAAGTGTGTGTGAACTACAGGGGGTAGACCAGTTTATGCTGTCTATCCCTCTTACCCTGGCTTCTTATTGCTTCACAGAAATCCTACTGCTTCCTTTAGCCAGGTTTGCCTGCACAACACATCCCTGAGTTCTGCATCCTTTTTTTTTTAATAGATTGAATAAATCTCTAAATTGTCCATTGTCCGCATTTGATCTAATCTCTCCCTGCAAACCCGTCTCTTACGCAGTCCCTTGTAAGAGTAATGTTCCTTGCAGGGCTAACGTCATTGTCCACTGGCCTTGTTAATTTTTTCCTCCCTCGTAGCTCTCAGCAGTGACCTTGGGATGTAGATATACAGTCTACACATACGAACAGATGTGAGCATGCATACTGATAACGTTTACACAGGGACAGGTATACACCCAGAGATTAATGGCTTATCATCCACATTTTTTCTACCTTTCTTTCTCTTTTGTGCTCCATGCTTTTTTTTCGTGTCCCTCTCTCTCTCTGTTGGTCTTTCACTGACTCTTTTTATCTCCACCCTGTGGTTCTGCTCTGCTGTGTAGTAGCTTTGTGTTCCAGCAATGAATGACTGCACTGCTGCCTTTTCTATAAGAGCGCAGAAAGGAGAGAGAAGGAAAGGAAAAGTACCGCAGCTTGTTTTTTTTTTTTTTTTCTTTGTTGTTATTGTTGTTGGAGTCTGAACCTCCAGCAGCCCACGGCGTATTTGTGATGTTCACAAAGTGACTGCAGCCACCAAAGTTGGTGTGTTTTTTAGGGACCTGATTGAGGCTATTTCCTGTGCTTGTAAGGATTATGTTAGATTACAGTGCTCCATTATCTCGGAGCATAGCCCAGCAGTCAATATATGCTGAGCTTGGACTGAGGTAATTTGCTGGGTCTTGTCTAGTGAATGTAGAAATGTAGTTACAACACCAAGAGATTAATACAAAGCCAAATAAAGTGCTAGCTTCTAAAGTTAGTTGGCTGGGGTTTAAAAAATAAAGCGTCTCAAAACAATATGCGTTCAAAAGAGTAATACATTTGCATCACAAAATCGTTGTCCAGGAAAAAGTCAGACCTCACAATCGCTTGGCGCTATTTTCTCTCCCTTCGTATCACTGCCTGCTGCCACCTGCCGACAGCCGCACCTGTTACGGTGTTTACTGCTCGGAAGCAGGGGACTGCTCGGTCTGCACTTCGGTCTGCACAGTTTACACAGCACGCAGTCAATGTTCATAAACGATATTGCTAGTATGGGATGTCATACAGCTTCATGTCAAAAGAGGCGAACTATCCCTTTAAGGTGCATTCTCGTGCCTCTCTTTTTAGCTGAGCAAAGGTAGAGAGCTTATCAAGCAAAAGTGTGTCCAGTTGTGTCGTAGGCACCAGTCAGCAGTCAGAAGCTTTGTTGTGACGCAGGACAGGCTAATGGACTAATAGACTTAGTTGTCTTGAGTCTGAACGGGCATAATGACTGAGAAAGAGAGACAGATTGTTTTGAAGGAGGGTGTTGCAGGCAGGCAGATAACACAGAGAAAGGTCGGATAGAGTAGCAAGATAATGGCATCACATGAACCTCGGCTAAGATGAACTGATGAAAGACACTGCAGGTTGTTACGGAATTAACAAGTAAACCAGGGACGGAAAGGAAGGCAGGAAAGAGAGAAGAGTGATCTAATAGACTTTCCACTAGGGACCAGAGCATGATGAGGGAAATGGGCAGCGGAGGAGAGGGCGAGGCTGGCATTGACAGTAGCAAAATAGATAATGTGAGTAAAATAGTTAGCAGAGAGTGTGTTTACGCTCACGTACACAGATGCGAGGCAGGACTAGAGCATCTGGAGGAAAGCTGCTCTGAGGAAGTTTGTTACATTTCCCATTTCCTTCTGTTTGCCTTCACTTAATATAGACAAGCTGTGAGTGTGTACTCATCAGTGTGAGTGAACCACTAACTGTCAAACCTGTTTATCTGTTTAAAGGAGACGTGGGTCATGTTTCCTAATACCCCTTCTGTGATAGTGAGACTGTTCTCTTTGCAAACTGTGTGTGTGTGTGTCTGTTAAATTATGCACATGTAAACAGAAACAGACACTCAGAAGCACAGCTAATTAAAATCATGCGGACAGATTAGTGCGTGCACTCACAAATAAACACCTGCACTGTGGCTGTGTCACCGTGGCTGTGACACTCGGTTAGTTGCAAGTTTGAGGTTGAATTTATATATTTTATATATATATTTTTGCTCAGTACCTGGGTCATTGACTCAGTAAGACTATTTAAAGCAGCGTGTTTATACGTGTGGCCCAACTCTTCCTGGCTTTTAGTCATCATCATCAGCGATAGGGCGCAGACGTACAGAAATAAGATGAAACGACACAACAAACAGCCACGTGGCTTGGCCTGTCCTTGCATAAATCATCCGCATCTGTGATAAATGAAATATGTAACTGTTTGATTTATGTATTAAGTACAGTTCAGGGATAAACACTCGGCTCAGAGGTCTATTTAAAGAAAAAAGAAACAAATACTCCTGCAGCACGGAGTTCTTCTAGGTTTGGCTTTAAAGTAGTAATGTGGGGGATCCAGCACTTTGCGATGCACCTGGGATCTCTCATGCTTCTTCTCCCTCAGTCTTTCTCCAACTTATAGTTTACATAGCCTCCACCCATCTGTCACAGTCTTTCACTCCATCTACTTTGCTCTTAAAATTTCTGCAAACTACTTATTTTTATCTGATGTCCTATCCTTCTATCAACCTTTTCTCCCTCATCCCTGTTTCTTTTGCTTACAACATTGTCTTCCTGGTTTCCCCTTTATTACCAACCTCTCAGTTTTTCTTCCTCTGTCCCGTCTCCCCTGTTTGAAATATATTTCTTTCACAGCTTGTCTTCCTAAACTGTCTCTCCTGTTTCTCACCACCTCTCTCCATCTGTTTCGCTTCTACACATTCTTCCTCTCCCGGGTATCCTTCTTCTTCTTCCTCTGCTGTGTCTCTCTTCCCTTCTCCCTCCCCTTATCTCTGCCTCGTTGTCAAGTGGTGACTCACTCAAGGCGTGCGGCCAAAGATTTGGCGAGCTCACACGAATACACACTTCCCGATCAGCCAAGAGTACAGCATGCAGGCCACATGCTGCACGTACTGCATACACAGCGACGCTGTTGAGGGCCAAGGGTACAAAAGACGGGTAGACGCACCGTCTCACAGACACACGACGCTCTGCCCGCCAAGTGAAAAGCAGCAAACAATCTGAGTCACATCAGTGGAACAGAAACACAAAAAACGCCAACACACACAAACATTCATATGCGCACTCGACCTGCATCTGTTTCTCCTGCAGAAAAAGAACCAAACTGATGTGGTGATGTTGTGTATTCTTGTTCATCAGGTGAAGAGGACTTACAGTCACGGTACATACCGAGCCGGAGCAATGAGACAGATCAGCCTGGTGGGAGCTGTGGACGAAGAGGTCGGGGACTATTTCCCAGAATTCATCGACATGCTGGAGGAGTCCCCCTTCCTGAAGGTGAGTCTGAAGTGTGTGGATATATTTTACTGTGATACAAGAACATTGTTTGCTCCAACTCAGTCAGGATGTGAGGCTGAAAATCATCGGGGAATGTATGAGAGGGGCTTGACTTTCGCTTTGATACGCAGTTAAAGATTTTCAATGCAAAGCAGCACTTAGAAAAATTTGTCAAGATGCTTTCCTCTAAAATCTTAAGTAAGCTTTTGTAACTCGGACAACGTTTCCTCACTCACGCCTCACAAATGGCCTATTTCTTATATGTGTCGATTACTGGACCTATCCAAAATATTTAGATGCATTTACATCACCGCTGGAGAATACTGTTAGACACAAACCTCATCAGCGCACAGAATATTCTGAACGGTGGTTGGGAAACGAGGCGTTAAGTGGTGTGTGAATTGATTTGATGCAACGCCCAGTTTCTACTCAAGAAGTCTTTTTTTTTTTAATTGCTTTGCGGTAAAAGACCTTCAAAGTATTGCGTTTGCTGTTGTTCCCAAAATGCAGGAGCGACAAGCATGTCGTCTGTTTGCTGTTCTCTGTTGATACTTTAAATCTCTTGCACGCAATGGGCCCCCCTCCCGTCCTCAAAGCAGTGGCTTTGGATCTGTTCGACAGCCTCCAAAGCATCTGGAATACCAGTGACAAGTGTTGGGAGGCCAGCATTTTCTCCACATGTGGTTTCCCCTCCTCAGTATTGTCTTCTTGTCTGTCTGACTGCAGCGGACTCTTCCATGGGGAACACTCTCCAATCTGAGGAGCATGAGTCCCACAGAGAGCGACGACGGTCCAATAATGTGGGTCAGACCAGGAGAACAGATGATACCTGTAGCTGATATACCAAAGTCTCCTTTTAAAAGAAAACGGTGAGTCTTGTGGTAACCTGTGCACATTACATGAATACTCTCAGAAGTAAATGCAATAAGCTGAATGTTTTGGTCCTTCTGCTCACTCTTTATACCCACTAGGAGTGTCATGGTGTGCGTGTGCTTGTTTATTCCTGATTGAGCCAGCTTTCCTTTGTACTCTCCTGGGCTGCCCCTTTAGGACTGATTATTAAAGAGGAGTAACGCTCCTTGCCAATTTGAAGCAGCATCCGTTGTAACAGCATGAAGCTTTGTTGTAGTCAAGCGGTGCCGGATGAGGCAATTACCCATCTCTGTTTAACGGTGTCACAGTGTCAGCGTTGCTCGCACGAAGGCGCTGTCTCAAGCGCCCGTTTTCTGAGAGTAAGGCAGTGAGTGAGTGAGAGCTGCCTGGTGTTTGTGTGTGATGTTAGCGGTGTGTGGCTCACCGCTCAGATGAGATCATCCTTACATCAGACGCTGCTTCACATGGCTGTGAGCCAAACACGGGACAGTGCGCACCACACACATTCCTCCTTTCCTTCATCTATTTCTGCTCTTTAGCGTTCACATCAGCGATAATGTTTTTTTTTTTTTATAACAATTGATTTCTTTATTTCCTGAGCTGAGAGTAAAAAATGTTTCCTAAATAATAAGGATTTGAACATGTTTAGATATTTTGGTAAGAAGAATTTTATGGTGATAAATCAACAAGCTTTTTAAAACCTCTTCTTAATTATAAAATGATCTTCTCATCTTCTCCCAACTTGTGTTTGTCCTTTTCCCCACGATACCTTTGAACATCTGCCTCTCTTACATCTGTCTTACCTCCTTTTACCTCTTTTAAGATGATCTACAGTAGAGTTCAATCGCAGTTGTTTTCAGGATCTATGAAAGTGAGTTTTGTCATAACTGCGTGTGTCGGGGAGTTGAGAAAGATATAAGGACGGGATCTTGGTTGCTGTGAGTCATCGGCTGCTGTTTGACCGATGAAGACAAAAGAAAGATGGGTTGCTCGGAAAGGCCGCATCTCTTCATGACATTTTTTCAACCGTAGTTTGAGTGAGAAGGTCAGGGCTAAGTCTCTGAGAGTCTGAGAATTCAACTTGATAATTGTGAAGTTTGAACTGGGTCTAATTACATCAGAATATTTAAATAATTTAGATGAACAAAACTGAGCAAAGAAAGAGATCCATATATATGCATAACTCTTCAGAAAGTCAGATTCTCCTTCTCCCTTTTTCCCCCCTTTGTGCACTTGCTTTACTGCCTTATCTCACCGCGCCCCACCTCTCTCCTTCTTTTCCTTCATCATTGCCAAGTATTTACCCCACCCCTCCTCTTTATCTGGCCATTAATACACAGGCAGCATGTTGCACACACTCGTAGACACACCAAACAACAAGACCTCACTTATAGAGGATGTTTAAAGATCCATAGACGACGCCAGACTTCCAATATCGTATGCAGTTCAGCACTCCTCCCTTTATACTATCTTTCCTGGTTTTACATTTATTACTGTCAGCCTGCAGTCAGCTCAGTCACACTGAGCTGTGTGTGTGTGTGTGTGTGTGTGTGTGTGTGTGTGGTTTCATCTCCCCCCACCACTCTGCACTGTTTTCCTCCATTTCTTTTTCCTCCTCCAGCAGCTCATACCTCGCTCTTCTTATCTGTGAATGAATGAGCGCACAGTTCGCCAGTGTTCAGCACGGGTAGTCTGGCTGCTATTCTGATGCGTTTGTGCGTGTCTGCGTAACGCTCTCGAAGGAATCTCGCGGATTCTGTGTGTGTGTGTGTGTGCGTGTTTATGCTGGTGTTTGAATCTAACTGCAGCTCCAGTGTGAGTCACTGATCCAGCAGAGAGCTGACTGCAGTACTTCTATTGTTTGGCAGAACGGCTCATTTTTATGCTTTTACTCCTCGGCTCGCCGCTCCGTATGCATGAAGCCGAGTGTGAACTCACTGGATGTGTATGTGTTCTGGCGTGACTGTGTGTCTGCTTCATTTAGAATTTTATTATTTCAAGTGCAGCTCTGACAAAAAGCTCAGAAGAGGATGTTACTGATTCCGTGTTCTTTATTCTAGATTTTGACCAGTTGAGGATGGTCCATGCGTGGAAAATAATTTACATAAGAAGAAGGAAGCTCAGAAAGCTCAGATATGACACATGCATATGATTATTATTGTTTTACAGTATGCTGTAAAACATTGAAGGATGGAAGGTGCTTCCACATACAACAATAGTCAACATGTGTGTGTATTTCAACAACCAAGTCATTGTTAATGACTAACAATTCTGGATTTGTTTGTAAATGATCTCCTTCGAAGAACTGGTAAAGAAAAAAAGAGCCTATTTTATTTTTCTGTTGTACCTACAGTTAACAACACGGCGACGCTCAATTCATTTGTGCTTTATATAATTGCATGAAAAACAAACTAACTTCCCAAATAGATTTGCTGTGTTTTCTGAGGGTCAACTTGCTTGTAACCTTCCAGCGTACCGCGCGGGATTGACATGGAGGCTCAATTTAGAAGCTGGATTTTATTGAGAGAAAAGACAGCCAAGATTATATCAGTACCAGCGGGTGAAGTCTGCATTGTGCTTTTAAATAGCAGACGGCAAACAAAGAGACTGGAAGAGGGAGCATCCCACTCACCTTTAGTCATTTTTTGTCTGTATTTAGACAGCAGGAAAGCAGACATGAACTGTGTGGGCACTTTTTCCTCTTAGCTCAACCAATGAGGTGAAGAACCTGCTGCAGTCGCTGCCCAGGACCAGCGAGCCACGAGAGATGCTGTTTGAGGACCGGACTCGGGCCCACGCCGATCACATCGGACAGGGCTTTGAGCGTCAGACCACGGCGGCTGTTGGGGTGCTGAAGGCCGTCTGCGCCGTGGAAAAGTAGGCAATGAAGCAGCGCACGCTGCTCAAAACACACACCTGCGCAGACCCGCACACTTCTGATGTCAGTTTGGTCAACAGCTATTTATCTAAAGGCGACACACGTTTAGGATTTACACAACTTACTCAGGAACAGATAGCATGTAATGCCTCTTTCCTCCTCCCCGCCTTGTTTTTCAGCTCGGAGCCTCCTCGTGTAACCAAAGATGTTGTGTGTTTCCACGCCGCTGATTTCCCTTATGTTGTTGAGAGGCTGCAGTTGGACTTACATGAACCCCCGCTATCTCAGGTGTTGCATTACACACACACACACACACACACACACACCTACATGCACCCAAAGCATGACAGTAAGCACTGCTCCCAGATATAGAAATAGCAGCAGTGTCTAACTGATGGTTGGTGCTGCCACCTGCTGGAGAGAAAATGGAAGTTAGTGATTTGAGGGTTTTTTCTGGAGGCAGAGTGAGTTTAGTATTTGTTATTTACGGTTTAATTAATCAATTAATTACATGTAGAATGTCTCTTCCTCTTGTAATAGTGCGTGCAGTGGGTGGATGATGCCAAACTGAACCAACTGCGACGGGAGGGCATTCGTTACGCTCGCATCCGCCTGTGCCACAATGACGTCTACTTCATCCCGCGCAACGTGGTCCACCAGTTCAAGACCGTGTCTGCTGTCTGCAGCCTTGCGTGGCATGTTCGCCTACAGCAGTACTACAGAGCCGAGGGAGAGCAGGAGGACGAGGAGGTGAAGAAAGAGGAGGAGGAGCGGCCTGAGTTGGAGGAGGCTGAAACGGTGGATCTCGAGAAGAATGGAGACGAGGAGGGGAAGGAAGAAAAGAAGGATGAGAGTGGAGTGAAAAAGAGGATAACGGAAGAGAACGAGGAGGGAGATATGCCAGAAAAAAGGACGTTTCAAAGGTGTAAAAAGGAGGAACATGATGATCGACCGCAGCATCCATCTCTGTTGTCTCAACATGCTGTCGGCATTATTTCGAACATTAGAAGAGTCAAAGAGGAGCTGAGGGAGAGCCCAAAAGAAGACAGAAAGTCTGAACAACCCGATTCTCCTCCGGCACAGGTGAAGGCAGAACCTCCAACTTCTCCTCCCTGCAAAAATAAATCTCCCTCACCTCTCACTCCGCCTCCCTCTGCCTCTCTTCTTCTTCATAAGGACGCAAAACCCCGAGCCTCATCTAAGCCTCATCATCACCACCATCATCGCCACTTGGACAGCAGGAAAATGTCTTCCAGTAGAAGTTCCTCCTCTTCAGCTCCCCCATCATCCCTTTTTCCAACTTTTTCTAAGTCTTCCACCTCTGCAACGTTGTCGCCTTTAACTGGATCTGCTGTCACTTCTTTGCACTCTTCTTTTTCATCTTCTACCTCTCCTTCTGCTACTGTCCTGTCCAAACCTTCTTCCCTGTCGGCCTCCTTTTCACCACTGACAAATCCCAAGCCTCCAGCGGAGTCCCGCGTCACGCTCCATGCTTTCACTATTTCTTCTTCTTCTTCTTCTTCTTCTTCTTCTTGTCAGCTGCCTCCCTCCTCTCAGTCACACCCAAAGGACTCACTCCACCTGATGCCAGATGTCCTTTCAGACACACGGACACAGTGTGTGCCACAGGGCTCGCCTGCTGTGGATGTACAGACACACACCTCCCAGGCCGACGCATGGACACACACAGCAGCCGACACGCAAGATCGAACACTGGCAGACACACGGACACAAGCAGTCCCAGAGGCATGGACTCAAAGTTCAGACTCGGACTCCAGGACACCTGCAGGTTTGCAGATGCTCCCACCACAGGACGCCACCAGGCGAGGAATGTACATGCAGCACCTGCCGGCTCCTCTGCTCCCTCAGATGCTTCCTCCGTCTTTCCCCCCTCTCCTGCCACACTCCCATCTTCCTAACACACCTCCAGTTTTCCCCCAAAATCCTCTCTCTCATCCCTCCCTCCCAGCTCAGCCGCAAACTCTAAACTCTTTCCTCGGTCAGACCGGGCCTCCACATTCGGTTCACATGAGCCATCTCCATCCTGCACACCAACCGAGCATCACCACGCAGTCTCAGCCGTACTTCCAGCCTCCATTAATGTCTCAACCAAACACTCCCCTCACCAGCTCCCAGTCTCTCCCACCTCATCTGTCTTATCAGCACCAGTTTGCCAAAACCTTCTTCCCTCCTCAGCACCCCACATTCCCCTCTCACCCCTTCCTCCCCCCGCAGTCGTTCCTCCCACAGCCACCCGGTTCTTACCCCCTACAACCACAGTACCAAACCTCAGCCCAGGTGCAGGTTCAGTACCCTCTGGCACAGTCGTTTCCTCACCCCCCTCCTCCTCCTTCCGCCTCGCCGCCTCTCACTCCTCCCCCTCTTCCACCTCCTCCGCTCCCCCAACCTCCCCCCTCCATCTTTTCCCCTCCCCCACGACATGAAGAGGAGCAGAAGCAGATTTTATAGGAGTTTTTGTACATACGGATGTTGATCTAAATGACTGTATATGTACGAGGTTTTATTTGGGTTGTGTTTGTAAAACGGTGTAAAAAAAGGCGAGTGTACCTGAATGGGCACAGTGTGTTGGACTAATAATATCCCGACCGCTGGATTGAACTAGCTTAGACTCTACTGAAACCAGGAAGTAACCAAACTATTCGTTTTGAAGGGTTTTAAATCAAGCTTGAGGTTCATGGTTTGAATGAGCTCTCTGGTCTGCCGAACTGCTGTCTGGTTCTGGTTTGTTGAAGAGAGGAAACAAGAACATTTTTGCAGACGTTTGTTGGCTACTTATTGAAAAAAAAGGTCACGAGGATGGCCTTTTTGTAAAATTTACAGCGAATGCTTCCATTTTTAAGGCTTCTTGTGTTGTTTTCTTTAACTGTTTCTGGAACAAAGATGGGCCAGGCCTTGATGTTGCGCAATACAGTCGCGTATTGATCCGATATTACATTATCTCTACTGTATTTCGTCTACACACCTCGATCGATACGGAATATGTCAGGACTCTCCTTCATGATGTATTTAGAGCAATAATGCTCAGCAGTAATCTGCTGGATGTAAAACTTTGTTGCGTTTCAGTGTTTTTATTCAGATTTTAAAGCTATCGGTGGAAAACTGTAACAAGGAACGTTAATGAGGCGACTTTTCTGATCAGTTCCAGTTCAGTTGCTCAACAAAAGGAGACCCCCACGTCAAATTGAGTCTCTAAAATAAGCTCCAGCGTACAAAAATACAGTGTTCAGTCAGGCAGTTGAATGAATCAAAGCTCAGATTATTGAGGTTGCTTTGTGCTTGTCGCTCCTCAGCCTCCAGAGTCTCAGGAAAACGCTTTCAGGACGCATCCACAAATGTATTTGTCTCCTTAAGAAAATTTACTGGACAGCTTAAAGTTTCAGGTGGCTGTAAATGATCAACACGTCTGCAGATAAATGTTGGCAAATATGCAGCTACTTTGGAGAGTCAACGGAAGATTTGGAGAGAAGTGACAGAAATCAAAGAGCAATATAGATATGCTTTAGGTCAACACTTGCAAAATGTGACTCTTTACGGCACTTTTTAATGTCTATATCAACATCTGTGTAAATACTGTTGATGTTATTTAGAAACCTTGGATCATGGATTGTGTCAGATCATCAACGGGGTTATTTCAGGTTCTTCCAAGTCTACAGTGAAGTCAGGCCTCTATAGTTCTGTGCTTTGTGTTTTAAATTCTGTTTTTTCGACACTTTGAAAACAGATGGTACACTGTTGAGAGCTCATTTCCAAAGCACTATTTATCTATTTTCTCTTCGGTGTTCGGCATTCTGTCTATGAACTATTTATTTATCAGCCAGGGACTGAAGTGACCTCCTGTCTTTGAAAGTTACAATAAATTATTGAAGGTCCATTGTAATTATGACGAGTATCTGATGTTAAGTCAGCCTGCATGTCCCACAGTTGTGGAACTTTTCGTCGTCAGTGTCTTGATTTTTAAAAAAAAAAAACATTTTTTTTTTTTTTTACTGTCAATATTAGAGTACAGCCCACTTGCTAATGTAGCCCACGACATTTCCCCAGTGCCTGTCCTTAACTGTGAACTACTCGATGGTCCAGAGACACGCGGTGCACGAGTTCTGTCCTTTTAGGAGTCGCATGTTTAAGCTCTCTCTGGAAAAATGAGAGCAAAGCCTTAAATTGGTCCCTAAAACTGCTGAAAAGCCTCCAAATATCTGCGGTTTACACTAAGATGGCTCAGAGCAGGGTTGTATTTTCCTTGATTCGTCACACCACAAGCCTGCAAAATTCTGGAAAATGAAAGATAACGCCTTAGCTCTCTCTGCCTCAAAGGACTCCCATTTCTGAGACGGAACCGTTCTCCGCGTGGCTCTGGGAAGATGGAGGTGATAACTGAGCACTTAATACCGATTGTAAGGCGCTCCGCAGCTCTTTTTATGCTTTTGGGTTTTCGATGTGACACAAACATGACAGGAACTTATCTATTTTTTGTACAAATGTGACAGAAGTTATAGTTGAAAACAAGGACGTCCTCAGAGTTTATTTATCTCGAGTAGAGTTTTGTTTCTCATTTGAGTTGTTATTTCTAACTGTCGGCACTGTAGTGTACATAAGAAGTTTTGTAAAGAGGAAAAAAAACTTGTAGTGTGGTTTCTACTTTAAATAAGAGCCTAGCTAATAAAAGGTTCAGAGTATAAACACGTCGGACTCAGAGCTGATTGTTTCGGTGTCTTTTCTTGCAATCTGGTGAATGACGAGTGTGATAAAATATCAACAGGTGTTTGTGCCACCGGTTTCACACAAATGGTGGTCAGCTGTGGGTGGCTGTGATGTACAAAGAAGAAGCAAAGCAGCTGGAAAACAAGAGTGAAAAACATGCATAAAATCATTTTGCTGTGGCGTGAAAACCTGAAAACCTAAACACTGAAGAAGATTCATTAATTATTCCCACAAAGGAGCAATCATATGGCCAAATGACGCATTCAAGATCAGCCGTTTTAAAAAGGCCAGATCCAAACAGACGACACATTGATTCAGGGCAGCTGGTCAGGTCCAATACACCTCAAATCAGCCTTTCCCCCTCTTTCTTTCATGCCAGAAGAGCTCGACTGACCTTTATAGCATGTTTTCTTATTGTTTTGGGAGGAAATGACTTCAAAGAGTATGAGAGTTGACTGGACGCACAGATCAACCGCTCGTCTGTGGCTCTACTACGTTTCCTACAAAACACGTGACCGGTTCCTGATAAACAAAGAGCGGCTGAAGAAGAAGAAGAAGAAGAAGTATTCGGCTGAGTTAAAAGTGGACAAATCCCTGTTAAAGCGTCTGCAGAAAAATAAACAAAGTAGTAAATGTTTCTAGTTTGTGCTTTTGCACCAAATTAGGATTACAATCACCCGTTATGCTGTTACATTGCACCTCATTGTTAACCCTAGATGTGTCTCAGTCCCCTCACGAACCACCCAGATGTGTGTCCAGAACATTGAAATATTACGACCTCCTAAACTCTTACCAGTGTTGTGTAATCGTGAGATAAACTTGTGTGTGTGCTGTGTGTCAGTGGAGCTGGTGTGTCCTTAAAAGGACACACACACACACACACATAAACGCACTGTTTCTGGCTCTTCGGTGGCTTATAGTTATTTTCAGGCCAGAACCCAGTGGGATTTTTTTTTTTTCCCCTCACCACTTAATTTTGCACAGTCTGCAACTAACTCATCACTGTGACTTAAACTGTTATTATAAAGACAAATTCCACACAGAGGGACTTATGACAGTCTTTATTAGAACAACACATGCATACAGTTCCAGGACGTGTTGGTTTTTGTTTCAATAAAGTGCAAAAAAAAAAAAAAAAAAAGGATTTGCATCAACGATTGGCACAAAATATATTTATAGAGTCACCCGTACCATAAAGTTCGAATATGAGAGTCAGTTGAACAAAAAAATGATCAAGACTGCAGGTACAAAGTATCACGGTCAGCTCTGCATGGTTATTAGTAGAACTTATTATTTATATATAGATTTGTTTTTTGCTCTGAATGTTTACAAGTTATTGGTCTCACTGGCTCGTGCTCCGCGTGCGGAAATGAAAGCTCAAAATGGGTCATATGATGATTTACACAGTACAAAGGGGACCTTGTACAGGGCAGAGGGGGGCAACCCGTGGAAATCTGCGTTTCTCTGCGTTCTAGCGGCTAAACTTGTTGTCGTTTAAAGTTAACTTAGAACTTGTGAACCAACAACTCTCAATCAGCTCAGGAATGAAAGGAAAAAGTGTGCGAGACTGCAGCCACTCAAGCTATAGTGCATTTTATAACAATACTTTCACTCAGCATTAAAGCCTATCTTTTTTTAAGAAAAGCAGCTGTGGTTACTTTTATCAATCAAATCAAACGCTAAAAAAAAAAACAATACTGCGCATCAAGTGTTCAAATCAAAACATACAGGACGCTTTCTTCCAGTGGCGGCTTCAGAGTCATCTCACTGGTACATTTACTCTTGTTTAAAGAAGAAAGAAAACAAACAAAAAAAGGTCCTCAGCAGAGTCCCAGCTCTGTTGAACGCTGTGAGTTGTCTCTTCTGGAAATATAAGGCTAAGCTCCAAAGTCAGACGAACACAAATCTACTCCAGAAACGCACTCTCATATTTGTACGTGGAAATAGCTGAAGCTGAGGTTTCATACACTCTCAAGCCTCTCTCCTTTCAGGAAATATATTCAGCCCCAGCTCCACCAGAGCCCCCAGCAACATGGTCCACAGCGGTATGCACACAAACGTCAGCTTGACGTCTGCCAGCTTTTCCAGCTTGGCGCACAGCGTCAGGCAGAAGCCCAGCTTGAGCAGCATGGCTGTCAGGTACCAGGTGCGCAGACGCAGGTCCCGTGAGCCGTTTCGTGGGTCGTACCCGGGTTTGCAGCGGCCAGCCATCTTGATGGCCAGCATGAGGATGAGGATGCCGTCAAAGACCCAGACTGGGAGGAAGATGAGGAACCAGTTCCACTGCACCTTGAGAGGAGAAATTGTAAAAAAATAAAAAAAATCATAGAGGAAGATTTTTATCCACCACTTCTTTTACTGTCATGAGTTAGTTAATTGCTAATTATTTGTTAATTAAACATATTAAGAATCATGTGAGAGAATCAGGTCATTATGGCAGAGAGCCACTGCATGGAGATAACCAAAAAGAGAAAAAAATAACAAGAGGAAGACAAAATACAGACAACAGAATTGAAAGTTCCTTGACCTCTATCTACATTGTGAACAGCAGGATAACAAGGAAGTGTTCCCATACCTTCCCATCCAGTTTGAGCACCAGCATGATGAGGAAAACCAGGGTAAAGACCCAGGTCAACAAAACCCTCTGAGCCAGAGACATCTCACTGTCTGTAGGCACACATCAGAGGAGACTAACAGGCCGCACACCCAGAAGACGGACACATAAACAGACAAGAGAGAGCAGAAAGAGGGTCAAAATTAGGATGAATCCTGGGTATGTCGTCATTTAAAAGAAAAAAAAATTGCACGTGAGGTCAATCAACAACATTGGAATAGCTACCAATAACCGCAGTTTACGTATTAGACATGCTATTGTAACAAACATTTAGCTAAAAAAAGCTGTAACCGTTAAAAGTGCTTTATTTTTCATTCATTGCTACCAAACGTTACACTGTCAGCTAACGCTTATAGCATTTATGCTAATCGGTTAATTGACAGCCTCTGACTTACTTCAATGTGTTTCCATCTCGGTGGCCACTGGCCAGCATTTCTGTTTCCCCACGTGCCGCGCATTCATGCTCACAAAATGTTTCTGACAATTTACATTTTTATTCTACAGACGCGCCCGTTAACAACAAGGCAGGGGGATTTCAAGTCCGTTATCTGTACTGGCCCCGCCTCTCTAGGAAGCTGATTGGCTCCAGTATTTAGACGTCACGTTACAGTTTTTTCTTTTTACGTTCACCACGTCGGAGTCTTACCGTAAAGTTGTTGTAAACGCGCAAAACAAGCCTGCTTCTCTTGTAATGAGTTTTACGTCCATGAGAGGTGAGTAAAGTTCTTTAAACGTCATCAAGGAGTTGAGCTTATATGTGATGTAACGTTCTGTTACGTAAGATTTTCTATTTTCAATATATTTTTTAATTTTACTTTTTATTTTTTGCTTTAAACGTGAACATTAATGAGATATACGGTACGAGTCTGTTTGTACCCCATTTTCGAGCCACTGGTAATTGGCTTAAAATATAGTGGCACATTTTTATGGTGTTTTACGGTAACGAGACGAAGTAGTATTATAAACGTGAGAGGCAGAAAGGAAAAAGCTAATGCTTCAAAAATCGCAGAGCACACACGCAGCATCTCCTTCAGGCGATGGAAAAGGCTGGCAGGCTCTTTGCACTTTAGGTCACGTTTCGATAGCGTATTGTTGTACTGTGTGGAGTTGTCGTCGCAGTCAAAGGAGGTAAGACCGAGCGGCTGCATGATAATTCAATATTCAGGACAGCTGTGTGGGCTCTTTGTGGCTGCCGCCGGTGGCTTAGTTAGCTAACCGTGTAGCACCACTTGAGCTAGCAGCAGTAGAAGTAGGGGGGGGGTCTGTGTATTTGTGTTTGTTAACCGCCTGAGCAATGGAGAACGTCTGCAAAACAATGTCTGCGTCTGCGTAAATTTACATGTCAGCTAGCTTCACAATAACCTGTCTCCACGGTGATTTGGAGCTCTGCGCAGGACATGTCCTCACAGAAACATCCCGTCCAACAATGCCACAATATTTTCAAAGCCTGTATTGCTGCGTTTGCACCTATTATTGTACTTTTCTGTTATTTTCCAATGCGTTTTAATCCCATTTAAATTTCGTTTAAGCTGCAACTCACCGACGTTGAAGGTATTTGTAAGATGCAGCTGGTTTAAAACCGTTAAATTAATCCCATTTTTTAAAATATTTTTTAAAACCAAACATTCTTCACAGTAAACAAACTGCCATTTGACACTAATTTTTGCCTGTATTTTTTTACAGGATAAGATGGCAGTTTGTGGGTTAAAGCTGTCTATAAACCAGATGCTTTTTGCCTGATGTCCTAGAGAAAACCTGGGTCGTCTTCTTGGTAGCTTGTCCAAATTGACTTTTCCTGGATTAAAACCAACATTACTATTAGTATTTTTTTGCTGCTTATGTATTTGATTATATAAGGATAAGTAAAATATTGGGTTATAAAGACGGGATATTAAATTTCTTATTTTTGGTTGACCTCTGTTAATCAATCAGAGCTGGTTGCCTCTACCGGTTCTGGGCCACTTCAGCAGGAGGTCAGGCTTACAGATTGGCAGGCTTTATGATTATCCAACATGTTTTTTCAACGTGTGTGTAATGCCATCATCTCTGGCTCAGATTTTCCTAATTCAAACCACTTCACCATACCAGCAGCAGTGCTGATTCAGAGCAAAACTTTTATTAAAAAAGCTCGCTCATCCGTCTGCCAAGAGAGTGCTTTTCGAAAGAAATAAATTTGAAGAGATTTCGTCCATTAACCCACTTGCGGTGAAGCAGATCCGGTTGGGTGGAAGTCGTGAATCCAGTTACAAAACAATGAAGGTAGCAGAGCCGATCAGCTGCTGGATGAACTATTTCAGCTGTTGCACTTAACTGTGTTTGAACTCTGGCCAAGAGTTTAACTTGTGCACTGTCAGGTATGCATCAAATGTAAAGTCGTTGAGGACATTTTCCTACAAATAAAACTCTGTAATAAAAGTTCTGTTTTCATATGACAGCTGTAGGTCAACGCCTGAGGCAGCTAGGTGATGCCTTTTATTTAAAGAAACTTGGAACATAATGGTGGGGTAACATCTTCGAACAACTTACCGGGTAACATATGGCACCCTTGTACAAGGCACTTCAGTTATGTGTCAGCCCTCATTACCGAGAGGGTGCTCTTCTTTTAGCACTTAGCAAAAGTTTGCAGAACACTTGTTTGTTTATCACTTGTTGACACAAGAGAGATGAGCAATGATATCACCTTGGTGGTGTGTTGCCGTCACACAAGGTTACACCCAGCTGTTATCTACAGATGTGGGAATCCCAGCTCACACAAAGCGCGAGCCTTTTGAGAACGGTAATCGATCACCTGCTAAGCCAGTAGTACTTGTCAGTCAGCGTAGCTGCTCGGCAGAGTCCACCGACTGCATGTGTCAGTCCGTGCATTGCGGTGGTGTTTTATGTGGGAGAAGGACTGCCTGATTGAGTGACCTTGTGTGTATAGACATGACGTTACAGGGTTCTTCTTATCCCGTCCTATTTTTTCCCTTGTCCCACCTTTTTTTTCGGCCTGCAGAGCTTCTTAGCCCATCAGCTGCATTATAGTTACAGCTGCCTGGAGAAGTAGAAATGATTATTAGAAAAATGTACGGCCAGTACCACGACATGTTCTGCGTTGGCAGCTCAGCCGTGCTCAGTAGAACTGCAGAGGTTCTGGTAGATTGTGTTAATGTGTAGCCTGGGAATCGGACAAAGCTGAGAACTCATGTTTCATTTGTTCTGGCACAGTTCATCGGGCCCTGCCCAGATCAGGCCATATTTCTTTAAATGAGGGGAGTTTGGTGATGTAAGACTTAACGTGCGAGTAGCGTTCAGACACGTCGCTTGTGTCATCATTTAGTTAATTACTCAAATTGCTTCAAATCTAATTGGGTTGAAAGTTGATACATGGCTGAACCTGTGCAGATCCCAGACTGATTCACATTTGTGCCTTTGATGTAGTGAAGTAAAACTCTTTGAGTAGTTTTTTTTTGTTTGTTTTTTTTGAGATGTTGACCAAACAGCTGGCAATCTTTACAGGAAGATGCTTGCATCCTATTATCCTATTAGATCTGAACCTTCCCTCAGAAAATAAGGACAGGACAGGAAAGAACTTAAGTGATCCTGATGGGAGTGCTTGTAAGATAAACGGCCCCAGGGTAAGCTTAATGAGAAATACAGTGAATAATCCAAGTACAACGTGCACAAAGCTGTTTCAATTTGCAAATACCAGATACAACTATTTTCAGATAGAGCACAGAGGCTGTTTCCTGCTTGGTCTGAATGTGTGGCAACATAACCTCATAACCCAACTGCATTTGTGGCTGCATGTTAATGAATTTAGCTGGGTAGGACGGGCTGTGACGCAGCCATTGCATTGGTATGCCACTGCGTATAAAACCGGCTGCCCAGACTTGACTTTCAGGCTGGTTTCCATCTCATCGAGGATTTCAGTTTATAGTGGAAAACGCACAGGGAGGGAAGATCACAGCATTCATAATTCATTAACATTTTAGATCCATTTACTTTTCAAGACTTAGAATCAGATATTGCTCTTAGGATTTGATCAACTTGTATACAGATCTCTCACGGTCTTTAAGGAGTATTTGTTGTGCTGGCAGAATTTATTTATTTTAGTGGTTTCAGTGGAATTTCAAGTTTTTTTTTTATTCAGCATCTGAAACCAGTTAGCGCTTTGGTCAGAGATTCATGTTTTCATATATTTTGGGACACTGTTGCTGTTCAGATGGATTCTTTGATCTTAAGTCAAGATATGAGAATCAAGAATATTACTAATGTGCTTACTAATAGTCTGTATTATACTACTGCTGGTAGCCCCATGGGTGTTATTGATCATTCTTCATGATTAAAACTCTGGTCATGTTATATTGGCGCGTTACTGCTCCAGAAACTATGAACATCATGTGCTTGTAACAATAATAATAATAATAATAATAATAATGTAATTTATTCCGCTCCAGCCACTGCAAATGAACATGGATGTCAACCAAAAGTCAGTCTGTATGTACTGGGTCCTGGGAAGATTCATGCAAAACTCGGAAATTACCTGTGCAAAGCAGATGTACTTTGGTGAGTGTAGGGCCTGATTTAGTCCATTTGTGGTATTCATCGTCAAATCTAGCCTGTAAACTGTTTGAACAACCAGTATAATGCCTTTATTTTCAGTTTGTCTTAAAGCTTTCTGTCACAGGTTACCTGCAGTGTCGAGTTTCATTATCAAGAAAGCTGCACAGAGGGATAAATGATGGTAATAAAGATGGCATGCGGGAGATTTATGATGATGAAAGAGGGAGACGATGATTGTAATTACGGTGGTGTGTCGTCTGCGTAGCTGCACGGGATGCACGTTTAGATCAGGAGTCTTTGCTGCTGCCTGTTGTTGTTCATTTTTTTTTTGTAAGAATCCAAACTGTGTGTAAATACTTCTTTTCTGCATGTGTGTCATAGACGTTCGGCAAATGACACGTGCTGCTCTGTCTGCAGCGTCCTTATGTAAGCTGGATGAAATTTAAGGGAGTTGAAAGGAACGGAAACTTTTGCTGCCTTATCGACAAGCTTAGCATGTTCAAGCGTCACACACACAAACACGCACGTGCTGTATGTTTTGTGTTTCTGGTTTGAATCGCAAATGACCAAACTCCATCTGATCTGTGTCTCCTCTTTGTCTCCCAAACCCAGTTCCTGCCGTCATTTAGCTGGGAGGACGTAACACCACTCGGCTACACGGCCGGACCAGAGGTGAGTTGTGTGTGTTTGTGTCCGTGTGTGTAAGAGAGAGCAGCTGACACCCTCGCAGCAGCAGAACAAGTGGTATTGAAGCATGCAACAAACAAAAACGGTCTGTGTGCAGTTTGGGTTATGGGGGCTGCAAACTAGTAAACACACACACACACCCATAGAGCCTCTCTGCTCATGCAGCAACAGCAGTTCATGAGGACTTTTCACTATGAAAGAGAGAGACAGATGGAAAAATGAGACGCTCGCAAGAAGGAGACGCAGCGCTTTGTGTGCGAGTGTGTGCAGACGAGGCTGTGAAATATAGTTGACAGCAATATATTTTTCTAAGTTTCGGTTCATCTGTGGTTACTGGTTTCCCGTCCAACAAATGGCCGCGAGCACAGTTTCTGTGTCGTGTCGTCGCACACAGATCAGTGTTCTTTTTTTAAACTTACGTTTGTTGACTTTATGAGCAAATCTGACAAAACATTCAGGCGTCAAACATTCATGAAAATCCTTGAGTGCTCAAACAGCTACAGCATGTGTGACAAAGTGACTTTAATCACCTTTTCTGCCTATTCTGTGTTTGGTTTGAGCTCCTTTTAACCATGAGTTATACTAAGAATTCAGCTGGAGAGGATTTCCTCTTAACGCTCGTATTTGAGTTGCCTTTGCCCAGGATGGGGTCATCTTTTTTGACTTGTTTTATTACCAGTGGACAAAATCAATAGGTTATTCTTATACTCTGTAAGGCTTCAAATTCAGGGCAGGATTGCAGGTATCTCACATGGTTTCACAGAATTGCACAGATTTCAAACTTATAATGTGGGACATTACTGTGCATTTTTACAGGGATATTTAATGATAGTCAGCCAGTGCAGGAAGCAACCGATCCAACTGTGAGCGCTAACTCTTAACTGCTGAAAACAAGGATATCATGTTGTTTTTGTTGCCAATGTTGTCTCAAATCTACCATTTCTTCCTTTTTTCTTTACTTTTATGTCATACAGTACAAAACAGTGTTTAAATTGAGTCTCCTCTACTTATTTTGTACGACTGAAACGACAGTGTGATATATTTGTAGAAAATGCTGACATTTTGACCGGCATGCTGTCTACAGTTAATGGTTTAACCACATTATCCCGACAAATTTTATTGTCGTAGTTTGGAAAATTCTTGTTGCACAGAAATGTAAACCGTTAAACAGATCAACTAAAAATAAGTTAAGTGTGCAAAACCAGGGAAATAATAGAACAATGAGCCACCAATTGAGAGAACACACTGGTGCAGGTCAAATAGAAAGCCACTAAACAAGGTTACATCTCTGTATTTAGGTCAGAGAAACGCTCAAGTTGGAGCGCAACAGCAAAATGCAATCCGAGGTAAGAAGAAGACCTGTATTTGGGGTAAATTGGAGTATCCTTTGTGAATAAATCCTCTTTATGGCCAACTAGTAAGCCAAGAATTACCCGTATTTGGGGAAAATTTGTGTGTTGGGTAGAAAGGGCTGATCGAAGCGTGCAGTGCGAGTTAACTCGAAGTAGAACGGTGTCTGTTCTGCTTCATCTGTGCCAAGCCCAAGGGGGCGAAAGATGGGGGCTGGTGACTAGGTGTGAGAGTAAGGGCAGAGGAAGTCCCCGCCCTTTGACCTTTCATCATCTATTGAGCAGAATCATGTTTCCTGAGGGCTCGCTAACCCGCTCAAACACTTAAAGCAATACTATGTAACATTTCTACCTTAAAAATAACAGCTTGAAAAAAATTGTGTGGCTAGAATGAGTTTTAATATTACGATTGGCCTGTCTCCTATGCCCTTCGGGGGTCTGAGTTGGAAAAACTGCGCTATGTAACTTTGCTGGACCGGCCCGGGAGCTGAGCGGAAGTACTTCGACTTGCTTTCTGGCACACCTACCGCAAAAACAAATAGACCCCTCTCACGCTCCCGGGTACATTTGATTACTCTTACCTTCTCGGTCGACATAGCTTGCACCTTCCGACTCCTCGCCGGTTCGTCAACAAACGTGAAAAGTGAAAGTGAAAGGGTGTTGTATTTACGACAGTGTAACCGTACATTACCTCCAAGCCTGTAGGGGGAGCTCCATAGTGGGCTTTTTGAGAAGTTACATTGTATCGCTTTAATGTAACGCACACGTGCCTCCTCACCCAGAACACAGGGTAACCTGCTCTCATCATGAAATATAGATCACCCTGATAGAGGGAGGGCAGTTAGTGTTGCACATCACGAGTTACCAGGCTCGTGAAGGAGGTCTCCTCCTGCGCTCATGTTTTCACAAGACATTCCAAAGACGCGTGACATTGTTAAGTTTTATTTCCAACAAAGTGGATGGAAAACCAAGCTTGGTTTCTTATGGTTAACAGAACACCTGCTCCTCTTCAGTTAATGTATTAAAAACTGCTCTTTTTGGCCAGCTCTCATAGAGGTCAGCGTCTAACTATTGATATAACCAATGACCCACATGGAAATGACCTTGGAATGATTAAAAGCTTGTGAGACATTACAACCATCCACGTTTTCTTGGCTCATATGATGATATAGATGTCACTTAACCTCTCGTAAATAAATTTAGACTCAAATGCAAATCTAATCAGCTCGTAAAACCAAAGCTGTGGGAGTTGGCTGGAGGAATGAGGGAATGTATACAGTTACACATCACAAGGTTTAGGAAACCTACACTACATCAGCTGACCTTGATTTGTTTTTCCTATGCTCTGACCAACTCAAGACGCTGTTTGAGAAACTGTCTTACTACTTATGATGTACAGTAAAGACTGAGCTCTTGTGTTTTTTAATGCATTTAAAAGTGCCTAGAAGTCAAAACGTTTAGAGCTTTATGTAAATCCTTTTTAATCCCTTAAATTCAGCACAGATTAGGTGAGGTAGCAAATCAGATCTGCACTGAAGGTTAAAGAATGTATTTACATTTATTAGCTTGACCTCTGCTGTGTGATACAGTAATATCACTTATTTTGGTCTGAGATTATAGATTCAGAGGAGTTTCTTTTGATTATTGTGAACTTGCCTCGACTATACGTCACGTTAAAAGAAGCTAAAGTAAAAGTTTCGGTGGCACATTTAGCTCTGCAACTGACCAAATATTAGATTAGATATAGTAGATTTGGCTTTTATGATTAAGAAGAGGAAGGAGTGAGTCCGAGCTTCACAAATTAGAGGCTTTAACCACCTAGAACTGAGTGAAAAATGGAAGCGGTTATCAGAGATGGACGGCCACGTTTACACGCTCGACAATATTCTGATATCAACTTGGTTAAGACCTACTTACGGTGAATTAGACACAATTTAAATTTGATCACCTTTTTTTTTTTTTTGCCAATATTTTTTATTAAGGCAAGTAAATGTATACATTACTGCAATCAATCCTCAGCTTATGGCCTATGGATATATACATTTTTATATAACGAAAAAAAAAGGAAAAGAAAAAAATAAATAAGAAAAAATATAAAGATAAAGAACATGAGCATGGGGAGCTTACACTTTACATTCCATTTCAATAGGTATATCTAGAAAAAGTTAGTATAATGAGAAATAGAAAAAAAGACAGAGGATAAAACAAAATAGTGCCTTCAGCTAATAAAAATCCTCTCTTATACATGCAATATACTTAGTCCACTTGGTCCAAGTTCTAGAGAATTTTTCAATCTGGATTCTTAGTGAGTGTCATTTTTTCCATCACATATATATCATGAATGACATCTAACCAGTCAGTTAGTTTAGGAGGATCTGATTTTAACCATCTTCTGGTAATAGCCTTTTTACTTGCAACTAAAAGCATCAATAGTAGTCTTTTATCATTGTGGTCCCAGTCATCAAATTCGATGTTTCCTAGAAACATTGTCAAACCTATATGGGATATTGAACTGAAAAACAGCTTCTGTGTGTGTGTGTATGTCTTGCCAATATGCTGCTAGGGCAGGGCATTCCCAAAAAACATGAAAATGGTTTACCTCAATGAGTCCACAAGCTCTCCAGTATCTTACATTGGGTATTTGTTTACGCTGTTGTAAGCGGGTGATAAAGAATCTGGACAGATTTTTCCAACTAAATTCTTGCCAAGAATTAGAACATGTGGTCTCCCACTGCAGAATACAAAGACTTTCCCAATTCTCAGCTGAGAGCTGTATCCCACTTTCCCTTTCCCATTTTTCTTTAATATAAAAAGTATCGTCGGAGTTAGCACTACGGAGGCTGCTATACACTCGAGAAACGACTTTGAAACACATTTGTGAGCTAATTGCTTTTTCAAACACTTCTAATACCCCCTTTTCCCCAGCCTTTAGAGTTCCAGCTATATTTTGGTTATAATGATGTCTGACCTGAAGGTATCTATAAAAGTCTTGACGCTGCAGGCCATGGTCATTCTGCATTGCTTCAAAACTTTTCAGATTCCCTCTCGGTGCAAAGGTGGTATAAGTTGTTAAGCCCTTTTCATTCCACATTTTAAATCTGGCATCCGATTTAGCTGGGGGGAAGTCAGTGTCATATGCGCACCATTTCAGCTTTCTAAGTGGCTTTTCAATTTTACAAAATTTTATTATCTTCTGCCAAGTCTTCAGGCCTGTATTTATCCAGGGGTTGTTTTGATTTAGCATGTTCTTCTGTAATTCACCATCTGCAATTATTGCTGCTAGAGGCATCTCACCAGAGATAGCATTTTCGATATCCTTCCACCTGGCTGAATAAAAGGGGCTGAACCAGCACACCAAGGGTCTTAACTGGGCTGCGTAAAAGTAGTCACGCAGGCAGGGAAGGTTTAGACCTCCTTTTCCCTTGTCTAACTGCAAAGTTTTGTATCTAGTCCTAGGTTTCTTGCCTTGCCACAGAAACCTTGAAATTAACTTATCCCATTCAATAAACTGATTGGTAGGCACCTTGATTGGAAGTGCTTGAAAAAGATACAATAATCTTGGAAGTATGTTCATTCTGATGGATTCAACTTTAGAATTTAAGCTTAGGAAAGGGATGAGTGTCCATCTTTGCAGGTCTGCTCTAATGTTGGTGTTTAAAGGAGTATAATTCAGATCAACCAATTTGCTAATGTCCTTAGGAATATTAACTCCCAAGTATTTTATGAAATCTGCGTCCCATCTCAGATCATACTTAATAAATGGTCAGGTGGGGTATAGTTAAAGGTGAGTACTTGGGTTTTTTGCACATTTAGTTTATATCCTGAAAATGTCCCGTATCTGTGTAGTGTGTCCATCAATTTGGGGAGTGTTGATGTGGGTTGTGATAAGTAGACTAAGACATCTTCTGCGAATAGTGCAAGTTTATGTTTGTCATCATCCATTCTTATCCCTTCAATATTGCCATTTTGCCTAATCCACTGACTCAGTGGTTCGATAAACAGGGCAAAAAGGAGAGGGGAGGCAGGGCATCCTTGTCTAGTCCCTCGTTCCAGAGTAATGGTTCTAGATAAGGCACCATTTACTTTAATTCTTGCTGTGGGACTATCATTGAGGGTTTGGAATATTGCTATGAGAGATTTGTGGAAGCCAAATTTTGCTAGCACCCTATATACAGAGGATAATCTCACCGACTCGAACGCTTTCTCGGCGTCTAGGCTAACAAGAATTGCTTCTGTATTCTGTTGAGTAATAAGGTTAACAATATGTAGGGTTCTTCTCAAATTATCATGTGTCTGTCTTTGTTTGATAAAGCCTGTCTGGTCTGTATGGATAAGTCTAGGCAAAATCTTGTCTATCCTACGTGTCAATATTGATGTGAACAATTTATAATCTATATTAAGAATACTGATGGGGCGATAATTGCTACATTCAAGTTTATCTTTTCCTTGCTTAGGAATCAGGGAAATTATCGCTTCTCTCCAGGAGGGTGGTATTTTCTTTTCCTGTAAGATCCAATTGTAAGTCCTAAGTAGTATTGGGGCTAATTGTTCACGTAGTGTTTTATACCACTCAGCAGTAAATCCATCTGTACCTGGTGACTTACTAGCCTTCATTTTGGAGATGGCAGAGTTCAGTTCTTCAATTGTTATTTCTGATATTAAAGTTTTATTTTCTTCTTCTGACACTGAGGTTAAATGCAATGAAACATTTCCAATGTATTATCAATTTGTGGTTGAGAGTAGAGGGTTCTGTAATAGTTTTCAAAATGTTCTTTAATCCATGATCTATTGTTCCCAACTCTGGATGTCGTATCTTGTGTATAGTATTCTCTGCCTGCTGCTTCCTTAGTTTATATGCTAAAAGTTTTGTTGCTTTCCCCCCTACCTCGTAATAGCGCTGTTTTAGAAATGTCAACTTGTTTTGTATTTCTTGTGTACTCATATCTTGTATCTGTTTTCTTATTTTATCCATTTCTTGTTTGGCCTGATCATCTGAAGTGCTACTATGAACTCCTTGTAGCTGTTTTAATTCACTTTCCAGGCCTTGTAACTTTTGTACTCTTAGTTTTTTCATATATGATGTAATGGAAATAATTTTGCCTCTCATGACTGCCTTAAACGTGTCCCAGAGAATATCTGGCGTTACTTCCCCATTATCATTAATTTCTAAATAGGTATTAATCTCCTTTTTCAGAGTTTCTTTTATGCCTGTGTTGTTCAAAATGGTTGAATTTAGTCTCCACAATGTCTCTCTTCGTTCTCCAAGAGGGTTTAAAGTTAGGTATATAGGGCTATGGTCAGACAGGGTCATAGAGCCAATGCAACATTGTTCTACCATGTGTAAGTCCCTACAAAATGTAAAAAAATAATCAATTCTAGTGTACACTGCATGTGGTGTGGAGTAGTATGTGTAGTCACGCCTGGTGGGAAAAAGCTCTCTCCAGACATCTACTATCCCCATTTCTTTCATTAATGCATTTGTTCTCTTGCTTTTAAGGTTTGACTCTGAATTGCCCCGTGAGACATCTAATTTAGGATTTAAATGTATATTAAAATCCCCTCCACAGATAACCATTCCCTGTGTTTTTGTAGCCATTAAATCAAATATTTTCCTGTAAAATTCCCAATTGTTATCTGGGGGGCAGTATACATTTAAGAGAGTGATAACTGTTCCCTCCAGTTTTCCTATTGTCATGACAAACCTGCCCTCTGTATCTGAAATCCTTGATAAATGCTCATAATTCAGCCCCCTTGCCAGTAGTATTGCCACCCCCCTTCTACGTCCCGATACATGGGACGAGGAGTATACATATTTAAAACCCATTTTATTCAATTTAGCATGTTCTGAACTATTCAGGTGGGTTTCTTGTAGAAAAGCTATCTGCACTCTATCCTTCAGTTGTGACAAAATTTTCCCCCTCTTAACAGGACTATGTAATCCATTAACATTATAAGAGGCTATTCGAATGCTTTGCATTTAAGTTATATCCACTGACATTTCCTTTGTGTAAGTGTAAGACTTCCCCTTTACAGTAAAAAACAACTGTGAATAATATTGAAAACAAACATTTATAAAAATAACAAAGGAAAAAAAACAATACAATACAAGGTCTTCCACAGTAAGGGTCTGTCTAATGACCCTCCACCAGATGGTAGTAGTAGGTGGCTTTAAGGGAAAGCCCCCCTCTCTATACGGAGAAGGAGGGCCCTCGTGAGTAGCAGAGCAAAAAGGGTCCAGTGTCCAAGGTTAACCCGAATCATATTTTAATTCAACAGTCATTATGCAATCATTTAAATCAACGTCCTTGCATGTTTATCAACATCATTGTCTATTAATCAAACATAACTCACCGCGCCAGCGAGATGGATAGGCTAGATAATCTCGTTACTGACCACCACCGTCTGTGTTTGCGTGCGAGGGCTCTCTTCTAAATGCTTGTAGTTTCGACCTGAACGTGGGAATTCTGCCAGTCGTTCGTCGAGGTTTCCTCTGCCAGGACAGCTGCCGTAGTCGCTCCATCAGTGTCTCGGGAGGTTTGATGACCTCGACTGGGAAGCCCCTTTCGTGCATGTCGCGCGTCGCCTCCTCAACGGTCTCGTAGATCGTGGGTCCATCTGTATACTTCACTTGCAGTCTGGCCGGGAACATCGTGTGGAATTTGATGCTTTTATCTTTCAAAATTCTCCTGACCTCAGCATATTCTTTCCTCTTTTGGATTATGCGTGGGGGGTAGTCGTTGTCCACGTTCACTTTTTGACCTTGCCAGTTCAAGCCCTTCTTTTGCCATATATTGCGCAAAATAGTTTCCTTGACTCTGTAGCTGGCAAACTTCACCAGAATTGATCTCGGCGGAGAAGTGAAAGGTGGTTTAGTTCCAAGCGCCCGGTGTGCCCTCTCGATTTGGAGGCTCGTGATGTCTGCAATGTCCAGATTGTCACCAAGCAATTTTTCAACAAACTCGATCATAGACCAGTGTTAATTTCGTCAGCTTTTTTTAATTTAGTCTTAGTCTTAGTCACAATGACGAAAATCAATTTTAGTCTTGGTCAAATTTTAGTCATTTTAGTCATTTTAACTTCTCTACACACGGCGGCATGATCAATCATTATCATGCAGGTTGTTTTGTTGTCCTTGTTGTAAACGAAATGGCTCCAGCTCCAACAAACCGTATACCGGCAGGTGAGCTAAATGCTACAACTAGCATGCACATGGCGAGTTACACATCAAAGCAACAGAAGCTACGGCTGCAGCAACCTGAATACATTACATGAACAATATATACAGCCATACTCACGTTTCATTTACGCACACACCACTTGCCGGGACATTAATCAACAGCTCGATCTTCCTTCTGTCGACTCAGAGCACACACCTGTTCTAACCGAGCACCGACAGTTACGCTACATGACCAGCAGGGGGCCGCTCCGCTCTGAACTGACCAACACAACTTTGGAGCCTTTTCTACATCAAGAAACACTTATATTAAAGCTATGGTAGGTAATCCTAGAGAGCTAGCAAGAGAGCTAGCAAGATTCGAAAGTGTCCCCTCCTCTAAGCTCCACCCCCCCCCTCCCCATTCCGTCAGTGCTTCCTCCAAAGCCGGTAGAACCGCGTGCGCACATGGAGCAGGGAGCCGGCAGAGGGGGGCGTAGGCAGAAAGCAGAGGCATCTGATTGGTTTTTTGTAGGCGACCAATCTGATTGGGGCGTCAGCTTTTTCTCAGTCCTGCAGCTGCCACAGAGGTCTGATTATTTTCGTCCCTTTTTCTAAATACATCTTGTATAGATTTCTCTCAGGATAGACGGACCATTTCACCCAGTATTACAAAATGTGTTTCTGAACAGGATTACCAACCATGTCTTTAACAATTACAAATGAATTATAAACAATTAAATTTGTTAATGTCCATTCGTCCATGGCTTGTAAATTGTCTTAGTCTCGTTAACGAAAATCATTTTTTATTCTCGTCATATTTTTATTTTCTGGAAGCATTTTTGTGCGTCATCGTCTCGTCATCGTCACGGGTAAAAGGGGCGTTAACGAAATATTTTCGTCATCGTCCTAGTTGACAAAATTAACACTGTCATAGACGGGGATTCATTCTCGGCTTCCTCTGGTATCCCGTAAATGCGGATATTCTCTCGTCTTGAATGGCTCTCTTGAACCGTCATCTTAGCTTCCATCTGCTCCTGGAGTTTGATCATTTCTAAGATTATGTCTTCTGTATTTTGAATTCTGTCCTCGGCTCTACCAATTCTTTCTTCTGCCTCGTCTAGTCTGGTGTTCATTTTGGTTATTTCCTCCTTTATGTCTTCTAGTTGTGTCTTATTGTCCCGGCGAAAATCTCGCAATTCTTGCAGAATCATACTAGTGGTGTCGGCATGTTGACTAGCCTCGGCTTCATCCATGCTGGTATTCGGGGAGTAGTTGGTCCGGTTTTGTCTCGTTGGACGTGTTTTCTTGTCTTTTTTTTGGCATTATCGCCCTTTTCATGCAATAACGTTTTGCTCAGTCCTAATTCTCAAATTGGCGACGCATAACACATTTAATTATTCGGGAGCTGGTTCCTCACGCTGCCATATTGTCGGCGTCTCGGCCGGAAGTCCCAAATTTGATCACCTTAACTAGGCTAAGGTCGTATAGGAGCCTTCCCAGCATTTTGCGACACTCGCTGCTGCTTTACCGTTGCCTTGGCTCCAGTGTTTCCAAGTCCACTTATTATGATCAACTATTTTTCCTTTTTTAATAAAACGGGGTCGCTTACTTCCAAAGGGTGCTGTAATGGGGGCATGAGTCATTACTTAGACACTGCTCTGTTACATGTAAACGGGAATATGAATGGACTCTTCCATCTGGAAATCGTGTAAACATCACAATCGGAATGTCTTTTTTTAGATTGAGGCCAGTAATCAGAATATTGCCGTCCATGTAGGCCAGGCCACTGTTGGTGAGAATCAGAAGGTTAGCAGGTTGTATGAACAGTTATGATGTAATGTTTGAAGAGCCATTATAAAACTATTTTCTGCATCACTGTCGCACAACTTCCATCAATGCACACCCTCTTTCTTAGCACTCATTTAGCTCTGGTTAGATTTGTGTGTTTGGCAGCTGGAAAAAGAGTGCAGTACAGTAGTTTTGTTTTTAATTGGTTTACATGGTAACAAACGTGTTAGAATGACGACGTCTGCACTGGATTCATCGTTAGTGTGTGTTGGTCTTAAATCTGTCCTGGACTGTGATGACCACTGCTTTTGTCCACAGTGGAAAAAGACTGATTACTCTTTGGGCAGGAAGAGTAATATATGAGCACATCTGACATCCTCTGCAACAACAATCTGAATCTTTGGCTCTGTAGTCGGGTGATGAACAGGTTGGATTGATATTCATTTGTCAAGTTGTGTTGATTTTCAGTCACTACTTTGCCAAAAAGAGTCCACATCCATTAGTCTAAAGGGATATTTCCGACAAAGATTTATCATGGCACACGGCCCCAGTCAAAGCTTTGATAACCGACTCATTCAAAATGAAATCCCAGATTTCCCACATTTAGATTTTGAATAGAAATGTGAATCTATGTTGAGATGCACAAGAGAAAATCTAGTTGTTAGATTCCTGAGAAGCATTTAAATGTTTAACAACCCTCAGTGGGTTAGTTTCTGTCACTTAACCCAGCAACTGCTGCATGAGAACACACACACACACACACACACACACACACACACACTGTCATGCCATGAGCACTGTGGCCTACATAATGCACACTGTCTAACTTGACTGCTTTCTCTGTAAACGGGTCAGCTCAGTTAGACAGAAATGACAGGCAGACGTGGTCTGATGGGGTGAATTAAACCTTTCTGTTGTCAGACGTAACGCTACAGTTTGAAGCTTAATGAGGAAAGATGTTTCCATCTTTCACTCTTTTATCTTCTTGTGACCATCTAAGTATAATAATCGTTTCCAAAATACCCTCCCGGAAACCACTGTGTATTTCGGGATGATGGCGAGTGTGTGATTTGCAAAAAAGCGTGTTGGGAAATAACTATTTCTTGTGTTTCCCTGCATAAATGATAGCTTGCAGAGTACAGTAAAGCCTGTGGTTGAGGCTGGATAAGGCGGTAATGGGCATCTCTGATTGTTTTTCCTCAGCTAATGTGTGTGTGTGAATCAGTGTTGGCATCACAGTGAGGTATGATGGGATTTCGAGGCTTTGAACAAAGCAGCTCGGCCTGTTTGTTTTTTTTTGTTTGTTTTTTTTTGGCTGTTGTGTAAGACTTTAGTAATGATGGGCTGTCTACATGGATTTACTTGATTACCGTTTCAGTTCAAAATCTCACAAACGTCTTTGTTATATCACAAAATGTAGCAAAAACTGATGATATTAAATGTTAAAAACACCACAAGGATGTCTCCTGTCAGCCATTGGCGACCATCTGTCGATTTTAAACTCTAGTATGAACAATTAAGTTTGACTCACTTTGTGATCTCTGGTTATTAGTGTTGGATAGGTTGAGTTTTGGTCTGTTTGTTGTGTTTTAGTTGTTTACACCACTGAGAAGTATGTCCTCGACTACCCGGCCAAGTGCATAAGAGTGCTATGCTGGCTCAAAGTCAGTGTCATGCAGTCTCTTTTAACCTGGCTAGATCACATTGTTGCAATTTTAACTGACAAATTTAACCACAATACAATATGTTGATTTCAGTATTGAATCTATTGGATGTTTGATTCACCATGGATGTTAATCTCAACTTTAAATCATTTGAACAGAAGTCCTTGTTGAATTAACAACTCACCATGTAGATTCTCAGCTGAGGGAATGATTAGAAAAGTCATTATTCCAGGCATATATATGAGAGAATTTGCTTTGATTTAGTCATGAAGTACTTTTCTACTCTGCTTTTTACATAACTTCAGAAATGCAGCATGTATTTGGTTCTCTGATGCTTGAATCCTTTAGTTTTCTCATCCCAGTTTGGGTTTACTTGTTTTATTTTCCCATACAACGGCCCTCCTCTGTCCATTAAAAAGCACACATTTGTATTATTCAGGGTTTCTCTTCAGTCTTATTTGTAGTATTTGATCCATTTCTCATCTATTAAGTGTAATTTTCATTGCATGAGTGTGCGATGGCCACACCCCTTTCCACAAAAAACAAACACATTATTATGTGGAGTAAGAGATGGATGGAGGGGGGAGTGAGCGAGAACGAGACTTACTTCCTGTTGCTAAAAATGTATTTTGCCTACTGAGGCAAAAGTGCACACGTATACACACAGACCATAAACCATGCAAAGACACCTTTGCAGCTTTATGTGAAGCATGCATGCAGCATTTAAACTTACAGGAACTGGGGTGGTTTGCTCTGTGTGTGTGACTGCGGTGAGCAACATCAAAAACCGGTCACACTTGACTTGAGTGGAACATTTTCTCTCCTTCCTGCTTTTGAACTTGACATTCTCGATGCACTGAGCTTGGACTCGTTCTTCCTCAGTTTGAATATAAGAGCTTTGATGCACAGTAATACTCCTCTGTTTGAAGTGGTGACTTTATCACTCAGTATAAACCCTCTGTGTTGTGGTGGCAGTTGGTTTATAAACTGTGGAGCTGTCGGACGATCATTTACTGTGACCCTGACACATCTGCAGCCAGATGGTCACAGAGCTGACTCTTCAGCTAATCCTCAGAGATGTTTTTTTTTTTTTGTATAGCATATCTTAAGAGGAGAGCATGGCCAGAAGCAACCATACTGGAAGTGATGACAGAAACCTGCCCTGACATCAGGGGTTGAAAGCCCCGACTGAGACTGGAAGCACAGACGAGCTTTTACATGCAAAGCAGGATGTTTTCACTCGGCTACTGGAAAATGAAAAGTTTTTAGTGCGGAGCTAAGAGCTGTTTCAGCAAACATTTACTGAATTAAGTAATACTTTCCCTGGACCTAAACGTGCTGCAGCTGCTGCCCTCAACGCCTCCGACTCACCCAGCAGGACAACTGGACAGCTTATGTAACGGAGAAATAGCAAATGGAAAAGACTTAAAGACCAATGAGGAAGGAAGAGGGGTTGAGACAGAGAAAAGGGAAGGAGAGCGGCTAACCGCAAAGCGTCTATGTTTTCCACATAACTGCTTCTCATCTCATTAACCACATCATCTTCTCCTTCCACCTCCACTGATTTACAGCAGCATCTCTCTCCTCATTAACGCCTCACTCGTGTACCTGAAGTGTCTTTTTGGCTTCAGAAGAAAAGCTGGAAATATCAAGCTGATTAAAAGAGAATAATCTTTGTGAACCTGGTAATGTTGTGCAACGGTTCAACAGCTCTCATGCTGCTACCTTTTTGTATTCGGTGACAAATGGAGTTTGGATCACTGGGTTACTGACGGGCAGCTTTTTAGGTTTTAACCACAACAGTTTCAAAGACGACATCCTGGAATAATACTCTGATACACTCATGATGTCGGTTGTTTATTTCCTCTTCAATTATTGATCAATATCTGGGCATGAGAGGAAAGCGCATATATCTTTTTTTTTTTTTTTTTTTTTTTTTTTTTTTAACTGGTATATTTGGCTTTTTTTATCACTTTTTTTTTTTTTTAAACAGGTTACATTGTGCATTACTGTCAGCAGACTGACCTGACATCAGCATCTGTTTCCATGCATTTAATGCATTTAGTTTGGCCTTTTGCAGTTTGGCTTTTGTGTGTGTATAAACAAGAAACATGACGTGAACTTCTGTTTATTCTAAGCCAGGTGGCAACGGACTTGTTTAGAAGTAATGCATGCAGTCGTGATGAACTCACACATCCACATAGACACACGGTTTACTTTGTAGCTTTAAAACTAGGCTCAGGTGTGTAAATGAAGTGTTCAGGAACATTTGTTGGGATATGGCTAACTCAGAACACGGTGTTTAATCATTAAACCTAAAGAAAGACTGTTTGTTTACGCAGTTAAGCGGTTCTCCATGGAGACGACATGTAAAAGTGACTAAACTTATTATTAATAAAGTGAGGGAATTAGTCTAAGCTTGTTCTGGTTGTTTGGGTTTAAAACTCTTTATTGTGAAGGCGATCTCATGACTTCAAACAAACTATTCGTGTGTTGAGACTTGATTTTAGGTTCAAGTTGTTCTGGGGAATCTTTTACCTAAATGTGTGTGTGTGTGTGTGTGTGCGCGCATTCTCCTCCCTCTCTCCTTCAACAGATGTGAAGACGCACCTTTCCAAACAGGTGTAGGCTTCAGTCGTCCTGTGTTTCCTCGTCACTCACGGTGCTCTTCTTCTGTGTCTCGCTGTGTGTTTCAGTCTAAGATGCCCTAGGCCGGAGAAGGGAAATGTAAATGGCTTCCAAAGTAAAAGATGCTGTGGTGTGGTACCAGAAAAAGGTAAGACACTGAATATCTCTTGCATGTCTTCTTTTTATTTATTTTTTTGCTTTGCCTTTGCAATAAGTGAAGTGCTTTTGTGTTGTGTATTTTGCAGCATACTGATGATAATTTTAGGGGGTTTTATAATAATGGAGGGTTTAATGGAGCTTACTCTTGTGTTTAACTGCTGCTGTGGGAAATAAATGAGCTGTGCCTCTTCATGAATAAGACATTTTAAATGTTAGATGAAGATATTGTGAAAAGGTTTTTTTTTTTTTTTTTTCATTTATTTATTGTTTTTGCGGGAATATTGTCATCTAAAGTGTTTTGACCTAATAATCATGTCGTACATGTATAATATGCCGGCCTAAACTGTTTGAGTGTTGAAAAGTGTAACTAGTTCAAGAGATGACACCAGAATGGTCAGGTTTTGCTGGATTGTGTCTCTTGACCCTCTGCAGATAAGCAAAAATCACAAGTGATTCTATTGTTGTCTCTTTATCGGTCTGGGTAAAGAATAGCAAAAAAATTAGTTCATTTCTTTCCATGAATGCAACCTAAAGATGGTTTCAAAGTTCTTTCATATTGAGCGAGGAGAACTCTGTTCGATAGATCAGCGTTTTGCTGATGACTTCCTCGCTGCTGTCAGCAGCGGCCGTTCGGCACGGTCTACATCGGGCCGGTGTTGTGTATCCTCTTGTTCCATGGTCTCAGATATCAGATCCCTTGCTGGACTCCGGAGCTGCTCAACCTGCAGCGCTCAGCTTACAGTCTCATCTACCCTCACAAACCTGACCACATTTCTGTCATTACAGCCTCATCTATCTCCTCTGCCTGTTCCGACTCCCCCTGCAACCTCTGTGTGTTTCTGTCTGTCTCCCTGATGTTTGCACTGGTAGATTTATATGTCAGTGCAAGCTTTCTCTGGAGTCTGATCTCACTGAACAGGACTCATACACTCGTACTCAACAGAATATATGACGGTTAAGTTTGATGACTCTTGCAGCAGAATTGGGGTTGCACGTGTTCTAACCAAGCCTGTCAGGACAAAAGCACAACCACTGACGACGATTCCTGAGTCATCATGAATAAACCGTTTTCAGCATGAGTTACACCTGTCCTCGAGGGCAGCTTTATCCAGGATGCGTCATTTGGACAAGTTAATAAAAGTTTCCACCCTGATCATCTGAATGTTGGCTAGATAAACCTGGCTGTCCTTACTTGTACTTCACAGCTCTGCATCGTTCCTGTGATCTATAAAAGTTGTCTGATAGCACACCTGATACGTTAAGATTCATGTTTCATGTTTCTGCTGGTTTGCATCAGTTGACTGGCCAGTGATTTTTATTTTTTTTTTGGGGGGGGGGGCTGCTTTGCTCTTATAAAGTCCTGATTTTATAACCCACATCTCATCTGACAAAGTCCCCACATCTGTGCAGTGATTTCAGCTAAACTGACACGGAGAAAGTTACAAGAGCCAGACTGTCGTGGTAGTTTTTCCACACAGTGTCAGGTATACTTTTCTGCTCCCACGCAGGTGTACTGAGAGGAGGAGGATGGTCAAATTAAAAGGTCAACTCAAGCTTGGTCTACATTTGTTGCAAACAACCTTAACATAGCATGTTTTGTTCCTCCTCGTATCTGGTAGATCAGTTTTAATAGTAAAAACCACAAATACAGCACCTCTCTAGTGCACTTTTTATATTTTGAGATCGGGGGGGTGTGTAGCTATAATCTGTTGTGTAAATGAGAATATGGTCAGCGTTTTTTTCAGAGTTAAATGTTCGATATAAAACGAATCAACTGTATCTCTATTTATTTATTTATTTATTTATTTATTTTTTAAATCTATTTAATCTATATTGTTAATTGTATGACATTTACAGAATCATTTCTGTAGTAACAAATACTGCTGAATAGTTTTCATAGTGATGAATTCTTTCTGAAGAAGAGCCACACAAACCAGAGTAGGATGCAGACAGTTGCTGTTGGGACATGTTGCTGCTGAATTATTTAAATGTGTTCCCTTTTTAATGCCTTAAACTCCATGAACCAAATTGCACTCACCCAGAAAGCCAGAAAGGTGTTTTCCACTACTTTCTTAAACTGCTGCAGCTGCATACGATAAGCATTAACGGTCCAGCTTACAGTGTCCTTTCACTGTTGGCCTAACAAACCTGAGCCCTGCAGAAGATTGAATACATGAGTAGCAGATTTCAGTTCAAATTGATTCTGACATGTGCAGCTCTCCATGCTCCCTCCACCCTCTAGGCAATGAGTCACAGTATATTTCTGACTGCTGTCTGGACTTGGGCTGCAAATAGACTCTGTGCTGTGTTTGTGTTACGGAGTTGTTGTTTTTTTTTTTTCTCACCACATCTCTATGCCAAGCCCATATTGCAGTCACTGCACACGCAGCCCTGTAGTCTATATCTGCCCGGCGCCAGACTGCCTTACTTTTTATGTCTGACACAGCATTTGATGCTGCCAAAAACAAAGCCGTTGTCAGTTTCTTGTGGAGATGGTTCAGCTATTTGTGAGCATTTTGTTGTTAATTGTAGCCTCGACGAGTGACCGGCTGGTGACATGCTTACGGTTTATTTGTGTGGTGGCTGTTAGGGGTATTTTAAGATGTGGCACTATTCATGTTGTTGGTATTTCGATGAGATCAGGGGGTCAGAGTCTTAATGTGAAGATTCCCTGTAGAGGCAGTGGGACAATGGAGGATGTTTTTATCTTTAGAGTCGCGGGGAGCATTTACAGATTACTGTACTTATTTCTTAATGTACTGCTTCCAGATGTAATATTTTAAAGTGGTCTTGAGCAATAGGTCTCCAGGCTTTCTGAAGATCTTTGAAAGTTTTCTTTGGACATTGGCTGCTTTTTCACTCATTTTCAGTTCTGTCCTTGTATTTGTCCAAGTTCAGAGGAATGTGGGGTTTGTTTTCTTCTTTTAAGCCACTTACTGTGACTTATGAATCATTCAGAGATTTTAAAAAGACACTGAACTCAAAGGATGAACTTGATAAGATATTTTATCAACAGCCTGTCACAACGACTTATAGTTTGTTCCCATTTCTTTAGCTGCATTTACAATTTAGCTGAAATTTGACATATCTCAGCATGGTGTTTGAGGAAACTGAGAAAGTGCAGGACAAAAGAAAAAGTTGCAGGCTTGAAAAACTATCTGCCATCAGCAAAGACCTGACACGGGACCTGAGAGATGCATCTGGACCTTCAATTGATCCATCAACTGTTGGCCCAAGCCTCATCAGAAATGGTCTCCATGGAAGGGTGGCTGTCAAGAAGCTGAGCTGTGCCAAATGACACAAGAAGTGGACTGAAAATCAGTGGCAGCAGGTCTGATGGAGGGATGAATCCTCCCCAGAGCTCGGACCTCAACATTATTGAAGCAGTGTGGGATCATCTTGACAGAGAACAGAACAAAAGGCAGCACACATCCAAAGAAGAGCTTGGGGATGTCCTTCAAGAAGCCCAGAGAACTATTCCTGTAGATTACTTAAAGAAATGAAAGAAAGCTTGTTAAGACGGTTGACCAAATATTCACTTTCAGGCTTGTTAGAAGTGTACAAACTCTGTTTTGTTCCTTTTTATATTTTTCAATTTAGGTTTGCACATTTCTTAATAAATCGCTGCAATATTTAAAGAAATGGGTGGTGGCTGGAGACCTTTGTACAGCACCTCATCTAACCGCTTATGTATAGTTGAAAGGGCTGGGCGATATATTTTTAAATAAGATATGGAATTAGACCATATCGATTATAGTTCGATATAGTCACCCATTTTGCGTTGACCAACGCTATGTGATTAAGCAGGACGTGCGAACCTTATATGAGCGTGACAGTTCACTTCATGCAAGACTGGGAGATGAAAACAGCTTGAAAACAGTCTCCAAACAAGTTACTTTGTGCAACTGGTTGAGACTGTTCAGATAAGCTATTAAGTTAACAAAAAGAAACAGGTAATCTCAAGCTGATGTTTAAAAACGTTTTTCTTAAACTGAGCACTTTATTTTATCTCTTTATATATAAATGCTGCCCTCAGAAAAAGATTTACCTATTTTATTTTATAGGCTAATTTTATTTAAGATATTTTTTTAATTTAAATGTGCACCTTACGGAGCTTTGTTATACAGTGTTTATGTTTACAAAACTACTCGTATTTGGCTTTGACTTTGACTGAGAATTTCATTTCACAGTTCTCACTTTGAGGAAAAAATATCGAGATATATATCGATATTCAACCTAAATATATCGAGATATGACTTTTGGTCCATATCGCCCAGCCCTAATAGTTGAGGGTTCAGACATAGGATACACATACTGTACTTAGTTGTGCTCTTTGTTTAGTTTCCTTCCATCCAATCTACACAGGAGAAATCGCTGCAAGCATGAATACCAGCAGCTACCAGGCAACAAAAAACATCTGTGCTGTTTCTAATTTTGCATCTTTTCTTTGTTTGACTTTGTAACTGTAAAACCTGACTGAATTGTTCTTTAGTTATATTAAGTAAAACATATTGTGTTCTTTGTGAATGTCCTCAATGTGTCTGTCTGCTAAAAGGAGGTTTTCCCACCTGAGACACACACACACACACACACACACACACACACACCACAAACATCTGTCAGAGATAAAAATGGACCTAACACACTATGCCATGGTGCCATGTCACCATGACAGTTACAAATACACCAGAGTGGTTAATCTTCTCGCCACAAGCAGCTTTTTCCTTCCGTTTTTTTTGTACGTCTTCACACATTTTCAGACTTTCCTAACAGACTTACGTGAATAGAGAAAATTGTTATATAGAGATTGATATGGAATAATTTGATGGAAAAGCCTTTTAAAAAGTCTTTTTGATAATTAATCTGAATGGAGAGTTTTTTACTTTTAGCCTAACAAAATGTTAAACTTAAAGAAATTATTTATCCGTCTTATAAAGAAGTGAATGGAAGCTGAAACGCTTTTCCTGTTTGTTCATGTTTGCATTCCTTCTGCCTTTTACATATGAGATGTCCCACCTGTTGGACGCACCACACTGAACTGAAAGTATGCTTGTGTATCTGTTAAAGCTCGCCACACCTTAACATGTGTGAAAAAAACGGGATTTTCCATCACAGTGAGTGGCTTTCAGAGCTGGAGGGCGTAGCAGGAAAAGTGACGTGAGCTGGGTTTAAAGTTGGTGCATATTTGGCTGTAAAATAACACGACGGATGCAAGGAAGTTGACTTTTATACTGACGGTAGCTTCACATGGTTTATATGAAGTTGAGTAATGTTTAAAGACTGTAGATGTAGTTTATTTTTAGTCTTAGTTATTTTCCTCCCTGTAATATGAGGGTCACTGGCTGCTTAACGTTGTAACACTGTTGCTATGTGCGTCGTTGGGGTCTAATAAAACAAATAAATGAAGGGCTGCATAATGAAAATGAAGCACTGGAAGGTGTTAGAAATATGTGCTGAGACGAAGTGAGCTGTAAAACTGGAGATTTTTCTCTGTGGCGAGTGACGTCTCCTTAATTTGGGATTTCTTTACGAGCCTTGATCGGAGCGAGAGGAGGAGGATGATGATGCTCTGATTCCCTTCAGCTTCCCCGCCCGATAATACCTGTCAAGGCGTTAACCCACATTCTTCGTTGTCGACACGCAAACATTTCCAATTCTCTGTAAACTTGTGTGTGTTGCAGTACCAGTTATGTAACCCCCCCTCCCATCACCACCTCCTCCTTCTGGCTCTGCCCTCCATCTGTTGTCATGGTGACACCAGCATTACTGCAGAGACACACTTGGCCTCGTCGTCTTCTCTGCTGGTTCATTCTCGGTACTTGATTTGCTTATCAAATCACGGAAGACGGGTTTTTTGAGCGAGAGCGGCACAGTTTCTAATGTCCTTTGATCAGGTCTGATAAAATGTCATCTCTGGAAATTTAAGGCTGAATAATGGAGGCAAAACTCAGGGTTAAGCCATCTGAGAGTCAGTAATTACACTGTTTTGTTATCAAAGATAAGTATATCTTTTGAGAGGAGCAAATGAGATGAACAGAAAGTGATGTAAGTGTTTGTGTGTGAGAGGATAAGAGGATTTACAATGCTGTTAATCCCACTCTGTCAGATTTCAGCTACTTTATGACTGTGATATAACGACAGGTGGGCGTATGCGCGTCTCTTCTCCACACAGTCTAAAACCTCACCGTTTATACTCCTGCTCTGTAGTCTGGTCATGTTTGCCCTCCAGTTGTCCTCCTCATGTACCGGCAGTATTCTCTAATCTTTGTGTGTTTGTTCATTTTTTATTTTTTATTTTTTATTTTTTATTTATTTATTTATTTATTTTTGATAGGAGGGTTGCTATGGAAATCAGCTCTCGGACCAAATGTCACATTGTGAATCTGTCAGTCGAAGGTTAAATTTAACACCGTCCGGTGTGCGTCATTTGTCCACGTCCACACACCTGTCTCCAGTTAATAAGAGAAGTTACTTTCATAATATGGCTTTTAAAAGTATTTTTCTGTCTTTGTGTCATTAAAAGTCCACCAACTGGACACATTTGGCTTATAAAGAAAAATCTGTGTTGTAAGGCAGCAGTGATGAACTGGCTGACTCCAAACCCAGCACAAGATTAAGTGGCAGATGTTATATCACTCTGGATTTAGTGGCTTACGCTGCAGCTGTCGAATGAATTGTTCTTTTTATCCACTCATAGAAATCTTAAATATCACAAATATATTTGTTACTATTTACTTGGATAGGAGCTACACCTGACTTATTAATTAAACTGGTTACAGTGGCTTGGTCCTATTAAGACGAGAGTGGCAGTCCGTATTGATCTTCTAATTGAACTGGACTTGCTTGCTTGTTTGGATCTTGCTGTCCTGCATGTAATTTGCGGTTTTGGCTGACCTGCCCGAGGTTTGATGGGTTCAACTAAGCTAAATAGATATTATCAGGCAGGTTATGACAGCATTGAAACAAAGGCTAAAGAATAGAGGGTGTGGGTCTTATTATACTTTGAGTGTGAATTGCATTGCTGAGCTATAAAGCAATCAAACCGGTAGAAGCATCCAGAATGTGAGCATGAAAGACTGTTGCCTGTAGTAATGCATTAACGTTCCTTTGGTAGCACTGATGAATCACCCGTGTTGTGCTTCAGAAAATAAACCTAACCACCTTTCACCTAACACAGCATTTTACGAGGCATAAGATCAGTGTTTACCAGAGAGGTTGGGTGTGACCTGGGAGTGGGGCAGGTTATGTGACTGACAGCACCAATTTAACTGAGCTCAGCTGCTGCACTGACATAATGTGTCATTTGAAACTTTTCTGGTCGCTGCTGAGGATCTACAAATCAGAAAGCTGTTGACTGAAAGGAGCGGGAGAAGGGTCTGGGGTCTTTTATTAATAATGGAGTCTCTGTTTTAAACGTGTGCTGCTGTTGTGCTCTCTGGCAGGATGATTTGAACACTTTCAGACCACATGAGCAGCCTCACTGCACTCAGCTGCTTGCAGACAAGGCAAACCCGTTCTAAATTTTAGCACGATGAGGAAATCTTGTGAAAGCTCAAGACGCTTCAGTTGAATGAGATTCAATGCGATTTGACGTGGAAGACAAGCACACAGTGAAACTATCGTGGAACTATTTAATTGTAGATACTTTCTGTTTTATATTAGGCCTTCTCTGTTTCTGTCTTTTCATGCTCTCCCTTCCTTGTCTCTGACCTCTCTCCTCTTTCCATCCATCTTTAATGAAGTCTTATTAAAGATGCAGACTTTCCACTGGAGAGCTCGCAGGGTGACCCAGACTTGATGCCTTGGAGACGCACTCAGTCGCTCGCATGAATACTCAGATTTGCTGATGTCAGAACGCACGTACTAAGCTGTGTTTCTGCAGCCAGGGTTTAGTGTAGCAAGTGTGGATTAAAAGTTTGACTTGCTCTATTAGGAACAGCACTCTATCCGTGTTTGTTTGGTATTATGTCTGTCTGGTATCTCTTGTGTCAAAGTCACATGGATATCATTTGTGCATATCATCCACTTTCAACACACGCGCACACAAAAGATCTTTGATGTATTGATCAATGTGACAGTTACAGGCTGCATTTCCTGATAGTCTGCGTGGGACTGATAAACACTCGCTTCAGGACTGGTTCATGTTGTCTCAGAGCTTTCTGGCTACTCTTTCGGTGAAGTTGACCTTTTGAGTTAGTGTCACACGTTCTTAACTCTATTTTAGACTAAATAAAGGCAAAAAACAGGAGCTGAGGGAGACATTTTTCCGGCCCATAAACGTACCGTGCAACTAAACATTGTGTAGAAACTGAGTTTAATTACTAGTAGTGAAAGTTTTTAGATCAGCTTTAACATTTAATCTGAGCTTTACATCAAACCAAACTGTAACCATTCTTGATTTGTCTCCGTTTTCATTACGTAATCAGGCTTTAGATGATGGTAATGATGCAACTTAGAAACCAAAGGGTTGCTGTTGGTTTACTTGGTTTTCATGGATGGAAAGTGGTGAAATGATGTATATGTAATATTTGTATATGTAATATATAATATTTTTGTGTTACTGTAACTACTGAGCAGCCTTAAGCTCGCACCTCGCCTGTTTTCTGCAGCTCTCCTTTTCTACGTGACATAACGAGTACTTTATTTATCTTTCCAGATTGGCGCCTATGACCAGCAGATATGGGAGAAATCAGTGGAGCAGAGAGAAATTAAGGTCTGTTGGGTCACAGTTTGTTTGCTTTACATCTCCATGTTGTTCATTGTTTGAGTTTGTGCGTGTTCTTTCATTAAGTGCCCTACATTTTCCAAATGTTTCCTCATTCTCTCTACTTTTGCTTCCCTTTTGCAATGAACTATCTTTTTGTCCTTTCTGACTGCAACTCCTTCGTCTTCCTTTGACTCTTTTTGTTTTGGTGCCATCAGAATTTTCTTTTAACGCTTTCCTCTCTGCCCTCTGGGCTGGCTGTCACCTGCCCATCTCTCCTCTCTTCACCTCCATTCTCCTCCATTTTCCTCCTCCTCTCTACAGTTTATTTCTCTGGTGAGTATGCAGCAGGGAGGATGATCCTCTTGTATCCCACAGTGCACGTCTGCTCACCCACGCTGTAGACTGCTAGACCGTGATTGGTTGGTTTGAGTTCAGCTGCCGTGTTGAATCTTGGTGTTTATTAACCCCAGCCTACAATGCTGCCTTGTTGAAAGTTAAACTGCAGTTAAAGTTAGAAATGAGATGGCTGAGTCGTGCGATTAGGCCGGTTGTGGCTTGATAGGTTTTCCTTACAAGATACAGATAACAAAAGTGGTCGAGGTCATTTTATCATCAGTGCTGCGTCTTCCTCTGAACATACACCAAACTGTTGCCGGTCACTACAGAAATGTGCACACACTCCCAAATTCAGCTCCAAATCATGTTTTATTAGGATTAAACGCGAAACCAGGCAGAGTGATGTCAGGTTCTTCTTCCTAAATGATATGTGACACTACAGCAGGTATCAATGATACATTTGAGAAATGCGACAAATCGACAGACAGAAGTAGAGGATGACTATTTAAGGGCTGAAAAGTGTTAATATTTGTGATTAAAGTGCAGAGCTTTAAGATATCAGCTGATTATGTTGATGCTTATAGTCTCTCCTCTGGCCTTTTTAAGGAAAAAACAGTTTTGTTTTTTATTTTGGTGTAATAAATAAATTGGAATCAGTCAAGAAAAACGTACCATCCGTATCTTTTTAATCCAGTTGGTAATGAAAAGAAGCCACTAACGGTGATCAAAGCAAGCCATGTCATTGACCTTTATGCAGGGCATCAAAGTGTCACTTTAAGGGATCGAGCTGAAGGTTCATGTAAAGCCCCATACACACACGTCGCTGCTATTTACTCGCTCACTCGCCTACTCGCCACTCGCTTGGGTGCTTTTGCTGACTTGGTGTGTAGAAGTTGGGTGGCCACTGTTTGGAGAACACTGGGGGAACGTCACCTGTCAATAATCTGTATTCTGCATTTTAATTGGCTACTCGCTTTTACTCACTTACTCGCGTCGCTCGAAGTTGAAATATGTTCATCTCGGAATCCGCCCACATCGCATCGCTTGTACTCGCTTGTACTCTCCTCGCCTACTCGCCTCCTCGCCTCGCGTGAACACATAGACATTCTATTGACTTCACTCGCTGAGCGAGTAAATAGCTGCGACGTGTGTGTATGGGGCTTTAATGTTCTCACCTGTTTGGTGTGACCTTTGACCTCCACAGCTCCTGCAGGTCGCAGCCTAACTGTATGGCTTGTTGTGAGTTACCCACAGAGATGGAGGTCGTTCAAACGCTCCATATTTGTAATGAGGTTTCTACACTGTGTCACATCTTTACTTCTTAGCAAGATGCCTTCTGTCCTGTGAACAGAGAGGTGGGAAACACTCCAATGAGCTCGATACCCACTCACTGCTGCGTGTGACCATGGCTTATCCCTGTAAAGTGTTAATTGTCCTGTTAATGGGAGCATAAAAACTGAACCAATCGCTCTCGTAAATCTAAATAATCTCTCTGCTGTGTAACTTGACTGTAGCTCTATTTAACAAAAGGTGATGCAGTCGCCCTTTTATCTTATCATATGAATCAGAATCGTATTTTCTCTACAGATATATGTAGTCCAGCCAGCAGGACTACATAATCAGGAGTCAACAGTCGGCAGATGCCTAAATAATTGATAAGGCACATTATACATGTAATAAGTAACCTAAATGTATAAATAGCTCTTCCTACATTTTGTTTAATGATTCAAACATGTTAGTGTGGTGTATCTAGGACTTTGTTCAGTCCAACATCACACTCGGGTTAAGAGGTGAAAGTCACATAGCTGAAATATTATTGATGTGTGTGTGTGTGACAAAAGGATAAACACAGCAACCTTGCAGGCAGTTTATATCTGTGTTTTTATTGAGCGTTTCCTAACAAATGAAATAAGTAAAGTTTGTGTTTTTAACATGAATGCCGCATCAATTACTTCACGAGGAGGCTACAAATAGCACAGAGATAACAGGCGATATCCTTGTGAAGGACTTTACTGCTGCAGTAAATCTGCTGCCAAGAGGAAGCTATCGATCTGCTGCTTTTAGCTTCCCACACACACACTTCTACACTCCCTAACACTTTCCCCCTTTTACGCATACACTCTCACATGGTGTATAAGCTTGTTAGTTGTGCTATTTAAAGATAAAGAACTCCATATCAGACTGCTGAATGATAACAGGACTTGATTGGCTTGTGTAAATATTGGCATGAACCAAGCAGATTCAGGTGCACAGCTTTGAGTGGCATTTCAGAGGACTTCAATGGTTTTATTCGGTTGTTTACACAGAATTTTTTTGTTGATTTTAATATTTCCAGCTGTAGTGTGAATACAAAAACCTAAATTAAGTTGCTGATGCCTGAAATAATGATGCCAGTCATCGATATAAAACCTCATTAATGGTCTCACCACTGGATTGTTAAAAACTGGTTTATGCACAAATTCCACACAAATTACATATTTTACTGTAACTCAAAGTTACATTGCAGCTGATATCACACACACCAAGTGTATGCATCATACGAGAAAGTGACAAGCAGGTAAATGAAGTGTGCCACAGGGGGCACGTAAACAGAGCGAAGCAGCAGCCTCAGCCACAGCTGCCGGGAAGAGTGACACAGCTGGTTTCAGGATTTGAGAGACCTTTAGGATTTATTAAAAAAACTGCTGAGTGGCTCAGGAATAGCAGCTGGATGTAGCAAAAAAAAAAACACAAGGGGGTAGATGAATGTGCTTTTAAACCATGCAGAACCTGTAGCTGTGTGAACGCATGGCGTGCCCCCCTCACACGATGAATGCGCGTGTTTATGAAGGCGCAAAGTGGACCAGAGGGCTGCAGGCATGCGTGTGTGTGCGTGTGTGTGCGTGTGTGTGCGTGTGTGTGTGTGTGTGTGTGTTTGTGTTTGTTTATTACTAATTTCTTTGTGTGGCGTTGACTCTGTGACTCTGTCTCCCCCTGCAGGGCTTGAGGAACAAGCCAAAGAAGACAGGACATGTCAAACCAGATCTTATAGATGTGGACTTGGTTAGAGGTGAGAAACGATTCTGTGTATGTGTTGCTTTCCCTTTATCCCGACATGCGATGAGCTGCTCTGCTCACTTCAGAGTTTATCCTTCCAGGTTCGGCATTTGCGAAGGCCAAACCGGAGAGTCCGTGGACGTCACTGACCAGGAAGGGAATCGTCCGAGTTGTTTTCTTCCCGTTCTTTTATCGATGGTGGATCCAGGTCACCTCCAGAGCCATTTTCCTCCTCCTGCTGGCTCTTTATCTGCTGCAAGGTATGCATGTCCACAGTTCTGACACCAGAGATATTGGACAAATGAGGCGTCTCATTGGAAAATCAAAGTCAAAAACAAGAGATGCACTTTACAGTTGCTGAATCAGGCTTAATTTCTTCCATATAGTTCATATTCAAAGTCTTGAAACCTTTCAAAATAGACCAGGTTCACAAGATACGTCCCTTGTAATCTGTTTTCTTTACCATCCACACATATCGTGCCAGCATAGAGCAAACCAGGGCCACGCACGCACTGTGCAAACTCTGAACAGTGTTTTCCCCCTCCTACATGATATGGCCCTTTTTCATCTCTCCCTCCACCCTTCCTGTTCACTCACTTCCCCACACACTGTCGCACACAAAACAACCTTGTTGTTGTTCTAACTCTACAGGAAAGGCAGCTTATTTTAACACTAGAGTCAGAAAAAATGTTAACGTACAAACTCTCCACTAACCTCTGAATCTGTCGTATTCACTAACATTTGTTTGTGTTTCTCACAGTGGCAGCTGCAGTGCTGTATGTGATCATCCCTCAGCCTCATGGGATCCCGACCACAGAAGTGTTTGGAGCCATCTGGCTCATGTTGCTGCTGGGCACCGTCCACTGTCAGATCGTCTCCACCAGGACCCCCAAACCCGCCTCCAGCAGCGGGGGGAAGAGACGCAGGTAAGGACAAGTACACGCACAGTGAGGGGTAGTAACCAGATATCTGTGATGTAACCAGAAAATGAAACGCACATGGACAAGGACACGTAGAAAGATTGAGGAAGAGGAGGCAGTAACAAAGATAGGGTGAAGGAATTGAAGCTAAAGAGTCACAAGAACTGAAGTGCCTCTGCAAAAAGGGAGGAGATGGGAGGAAAATCTGAGACGACAAAGGGAGTATTCAGTGGAAATAAAAACCATGAGACAAAATTAATGAAATTATTAATGAATACATGTTCTGTTCTCGGTCAAAAACACCTTGTTTATCATGGAGAGTTTACCACAAGTTATTTAATCAATCATGACTAATCTCAAGAAAAATTCAAACAAAAGACACCATTGAAATCAAATCTCTCCCTGATAAATTGTGTAACTGGTTGTAGATGACAGAATTCAGTGTGTGTGAGTTTTATTTGCTGTGTTTAGATTTGGAGTTTGTCTTCCTTAGTTCAAAGCTTGTATCTGCTGTGTCTGCCTCACAAATATGTGAAGACAATTTTCAGACTCTGGAAGAAAATTGGATCATGCCCCAGTTTTGGAAGACTTTTAGGTGATTTAATAACTCTTGTTCTGTAACTGAATCAAAATTTGATCTATTTCTCCTGAGAGATTGGAGAGAACTGGGATTTTGATTCTGGGAAAGTCTTTATTTTCCTAATCTGACCCTCGTAGATGTTTCGTCTCACAGAAATCAAGTAAAATCGCTCCGACAGCAGGATTTAATACATCACTAGCACATAAAATGTAAACACCCCGTTTAGTTACTTGCTTTTATACTTTAAGGTCACGATCTCACATCCGAGCACAGACATCGCACTAAATGCAAGTTCAAGTCACCAATAATTAACCTTCAAGATTTTCTGCCGCTTGATTGTTCTTCTCGAGCAATTAACCTTCGATGAGACAAAAAAAAGTCTGTTGTTCGTAAGTAATGAACGCAGGAGCGATTTTGGCCTCAGTGCGGAAAGTTTTCCAGGCGCAGACAGGAGGATAAACGCTGGTACTTTGTTGCTATGACAACATTCTCAATATCACGTCACGGTGAGAGTTGCGTCCACTGTGACGCACTGGCTGACGTCGCGGTGAGTCAACAAACCAGTTTTCTTCTTGTGAATTAATGCAGAGCGGTCATCGGCTGCTTTGTTTGCAAGGAAAACTGAATGAGTGATTCTTTCAAATTAGTCGGATGGAAATCGTTCCCGTATTTTGTCACGTTCCTCGCAGAAAATAGAACACGGTGCAGCCCATGTGACTGAGGAGAACAGCTGGATAACGGTGCTCAGTTGCCGTCTTACACTTTTCCTGTGTGCCTTTTATTTAATTTTTTTGAGCAGTTCTGCAGAAGTAGACCATATAAAAATGTGTTTACACTCAAATTTGTTTGAATCCTGTCACTGCATTTGCAACATAAACCAATACCGCCCTAGCCTAGCAAGCCAGACCCCTACAGCAAAAAGCTGCACAGGGGTCTAGTGAAGCTGGATAGCAGTGTGGGCGGGATAAACGGTTGTCTGTTAAGTTGCCTCTGCACTCAACGCCACGCAATAGGATGGCGCAACAACCAATCAGAGCGATGAAGAAGGATTACGTAGTCAGCGCGACCCATGTGGAGACCCATGCGTCGTCCCACCAACGGAGCAAGCTGGTAAATTAAGCTTTTACCGTACCCGGTGGGCAAAACTCCGAAAACGTCTTTTTTTTTTTTCCAAGAAAAACTTAAGTGCAGTTCTCTCTGGAACTACACACTGAAACGTCGCGCCTCTGTCGTCACTCGGTAGCCCGGCCTCCGACCCTGCTCCTCACGATTTGATTGGCCTGATTAAGTTTCAATTTTCAGCCTCGCAAAACGACCACAACTGACTAGACTAGCCCGGGAGCAAATTCCATTTGCGGTCGCTAGATTTCTAGGCTAATACCGCCCAATAACTTCTTTAAATCAGCCACTCTGACTTTTCAAATGCATGTGTTTTTGCAGAATTTATGAATTTTTCAACTTTTGCAGAATAACAACCAAAAAGTAGATTTGCTGTATCAGCCATTATGTACAGCGGGGGCCAGTTTTCATACTACCCAACTTTTGAAGCTCCAAACCTGTGAATCATGACACTGTGAAGCTGCTGTCTTAAGTTTAAATCTAACTTTGTGGTGTTAAACCTTACAATGAAACCCAAAGAGAAAACACAGCCAGGTTCCCAGTGGACACACTGCTGTAGTTAAGACTTCTTAGTCTCCAGGTCCGCTTTAAGTCTCTCTCCACCCTCCATTCTTTCCAAACTGAAGGAAGTTGAGGAAGGCATCTCAGATGGAGGTGCATAGGGAAGGCGACGGGTCTAGCACTACCGATAACACACAGGAGGGGGCGCCACAATCCCATTCAGCCAGCACCACATACAGCCTGGGCGCTTTCTTCCAAGATTTCTGGCATGATATCTGTAAAGCTGGGTGTGTATTTTCATTTCCCCTCTTCCTACAATGAGATGGTGTACAAAGACAAGGCTGTGCTTCAGGAAAACTGCCACACTAATCAAATTAATCAATTAATTCACACAAAAATCGGTCAATTTTAAAAGAAAAATGTTAATCTTTGAATCTGTATAGTTTATGTTTAAACTGAAAGAGGGCCAGCCTTGCCTTCAACTTAAGCTGTGCTTCTTTAGCTGCAACATCCTCTCCTCTCTTATCCCAACACTTCCATGTTTATCAAGTTTTAATCCCAAAAAGAACAAATTCAGAGCAAAACTTTTCAGTCTGTATAAATGCTGACCTGCAGCACTAAAACTGTCATTTACTTATGAGCTGTGGAGGGATTTTGCAGCTATTTTAATCTTAATATCCTGCTGACTAAGCTACATTCAAGAGAAGCATGGGAGAGGGAGGCGGGGCTCCAGGCTGGAAACAACGTACCCCCATCCCCTTTTGTTGAGTTTAATTTAAAAATGATAAAAGCGGTAAATGCCTCGAGCCGCTGCCTCCGCCCGTGCTTCTCCTTCAATCAGCTTTCAGCAGACTGCAGCAGTGTTGAACATCTCTCTGATTACGGTTACTTCAGCCATTTAGTTTCCTGTCAGACACTTGTACCCCCGTCACATAATGTTTTTAAGGAGATAACAGATTTGATCATTTAGAATTCCTGATGTGACCCACATTATTGACTACAGGGTCTATCTAACTGCAGATGACGCTGTGGTTGCACTCATTCAGTGTTTGTCACATAAACATTTCATTTCTGTTATTGATGTTCCACAGTGTTGTGTTAAATGCATCTTGGTTTATTTTGTTGCTGCATGTTTGCTTTTGAGACTTGAAATTGATAACGATGTAATAATTGTACTCACTGCCCTGCTACCTGTCACTTTGTCTGTTTGTTTGTTTTTTTTCTATCCATCACTCGCCTTGCTTCCTCCTGCAGATCTAAGAAGTCCAAGCTTTCTATTGATAAATCCACAGAGACGGATAACGGCTACGTGTCGTTGGACGGCCGAGTGACCAATCGCAGCAGCGAGGAGGGGCTTCAGCTCCCCGAACAGCGCTGTGACGTAATAAACAGGGCCGACGAGGTGTGCTGGAACTCACAGGTCCAGCCACCACATGCTAACACAGCCCGCAGCCCAGGCCTGCTGATGACCACCGGGAACAAGGTAATTATTTAACTTTATTTATTTATTTATAGTTTCAGCATTAGACAACCAGAGAACAACTGTCACTTCTGTATTTCATGGATGGATTTAATTAATTAATTAATTTTTTTTAAAGGACCCAGCGTCGGATGAGGCGTCCAGTGAGGAGGACCCTGAAGCATCCTACAGCGCCCTCCGCAGGGGAGTAGAGAGAATGAACAGTGACTGTACGCTCCGAAACCGCAAGAATACACACCACTATAAGAAACACTACGCTGTGGAGGTAAATGGCACATTTTAATTCATATTAGCTCAATTCTACAGGATCAAGTCACAGCTATTTAAAACTGATAAACGTCTATTCTGTTGGTCAGGACGTACCAAAATCTGGAACCAGCTGTAGCTCCAGATGTTCCAGTCTGAGGACGCAGGACTCAGAAAGCGCTCGGCATGAGTCAGAGACTGAGGACCTGATGTGGGAGGACTTCCTGCACTGTGCAGAGTGCAGATCATCGTGTACCTCAGAGACAGGTGCTGCTAAAGTGACTCCAAAGGCCTGTCCTTGTTCACAGATGCATTAGTATGTAAACTAAAACCTTTTTTTCTTTTCTCCAGAGGGAGAAGGAGGAGGAACACCTGTATGTCCTCCTGCTAAAAAGGAATACAGAGACGACCCCTTCCATCAGGTCTGTAAGCGTACTTTAGAAGATCTGCAGATTGCAAACCACATTTGAGTCGTCTGAATTGATCTGAATATTGCTGCTGTGTGTTTTTCTGCAGGGCCACATTCCCTGGCTGCACAGCCCCAACCCCGGCCTGGAGAGGGTCAGCGCCATCGTGTGGGAGGGAAATGAGTGTAAGAAGGCCGACATGTCTGTCCTGGAGATCAGCGGCATGATCATGAACAGAGTGAGTGATACTTTCTGTCTGCAGCCATCAGATGAGCACTCAAACACTGTGAGAAAATCAGACTGATGTTTTTGTCTCCATGTTCAGGTGAATCTTTACTCTCCTGGTATTGGTTACCAGGTCTTTGGGAACCTGGTTTCAGTGACGCTTGGACTCACGCCCTTTGCTTACAGGTAACTACAGTCTGAATTACAGGAGAAAACAGATCATCCAACTATCTAAAATGTAGCATCAACATGACATTTCCTTTTTTAACCTTCTGCAGGCTGGCTCAGTACCGTGACCTGGATCAGCTGACGACTCTCTCAGCCAATGAGCTGCTGTCTGTGGCGATGGGAGGCGGGTCTGGATCAGACGCCTTGGTGATCATCATGGTAACGCTGAGCTTCCTGGTGCGTGTTTGCCTGATATGGCTCTTCTTCTTCCTGCTCAGTGTCGCAGAGAGGACCTACAAACAGGTGCGAAAATTAAATCCTGATCAATTACTCTTAGTAGTCGATATGTGTTTGAGTGCATGTCGGGTATATTTACAGTTTGTCATATTTGTGTTTCAGAGGCTGCTGTTTGCCAAGTTATTCGGTCACCTGACTTCGGCCCGCAGAGCCAGGAAGTCTGAAGTTCCACATTTTAGACTCAAGAAAGTTCAGAACATCAAAATGTGGCTGTTGCTACGCTCCTACCTCAAGGTACCGACCGTGTTCCACATGTTACCTTCGTTTTTCCATCTTTACTGCAGTGAACTAAGCAAGATGGGACAGACTTTGCTGTCTGTGGGTACTAATCTCCGATAATTTGCAGAGACGGGGTCCACAGCGCTCGGTGGATGTCATTGTGTCGTCTGCTTTCCTGCTCACTTTGTCGGTGGTCTTCATCTGCTGTGCCCAGGTAATTTCTGAGGGTGTCAAATCAGAGTGAGGATGGAGTGTGTTGGGGGTCCGTTTATGGGTCTCATGCAGAGCAGGCTGTGGTTGTCAGCAATATGCCACATAGATGGGGTCACCTGAAAATATCTTACTTACTACGTGTTTAAGTTCAGGGAACAGTTGGTGTTATTTTATTTCACTTTAGTAACAAGCTTTGTCGTTATTACCTGTGATAATTTACTCCTGTATGAGATGGGAAGGTGCAACATGAGGCTCAACTCTTTAAGTTCATGTAAAGTATGAAATGTTTCTCATGTCATCCAGTTTCAGCACCATATTAAAACCCATTTCAGATAAAGGAGTCGCATTAACAGCACATACAACAGTGGTGCAAGAGCACTCTCAATGTCCGATGAAGGCACTTTAAACAGGAGCTTGGATCCACAACACTCAACGCCTCAATTTCACCCACATGAATATAGTTTATGTAGATCTTTTATTTGTTCTATCAGTGAGTTTTTGCAAAGTCACTCATAGCTTGAAGCTAAATACATGCTTTGAAATGAATAGTTCCCTAACAAATAGAAAAATCAGTGAATTGAGAACAGGTATTGCAACAATAAGACCGTTGTACTGTAAACTGTGTTTCCCCCTGGGAAAAGCACAGTTTTTGGTTAAAACAGGCCTGTTGTGACATGGATAACGCAGTCAAACACTTACCATGTTCAGAAACATGCTACTGTCATGTCAAAATAATGACAGTTTACTGCATATAAACTAAACACAACTGTATGCAGTATTGTATACCTTTTAGTCCAAATTTCCATTGAGAACAATAATACTTGTGGATAACCAGTCTATTGAAAGCCTAACGCATTGGATTTATGGCACCAGAATATATAAACACGGGCAAGTCTCCTTCTTTAAAGGAGACTTTAAAGAAGGAGACTTGCCCGTGTTAGAGGGATAGAGTACAACTATGTCATTGTTGCAATAGGCTTTCTTAAATTAATTTAAAGCTGAAATGAGCACCTTTGATAATGTGTACAGAAAAATCTAAGCATGTATTCTGCTTCAAGCTACGAGTGACTTTGCAAAACCTGACAACTGTTGAATTATTCAGTAAAATGATCAAAACAAACAATGTTTACGTGGGTGAAACTGACACCAGAGCACTTAAAGAATAAACACTGGCTGATGTAGGTCATACTTATTCTACGAGTAACTTCTCAGTACAGTTTGAGAGATTAATTTAACCTATTTTGGAGGTAACCGGCTATAGTTATTGCTGCAGTTGAATGCACATCAGTATCCTGGTTATTTGATCTAAACACAGAAACGCACTGATGCACAAACCTCTTTCCTCCAGCTGCTCCACGTCCACGGAACGTTCCTGGAGTGTCACTATAACTGGGAGCTGGTGATCTGGTGCTCCAGCCTGTCTCTGTTCCTGCTCAGGTTCGTCACTCTGGGCTCAGAAACCAGCAAGAAGTACAGCAACACCTCCATTCTGCTCACTGAACAGGTACACACAGAAACCAACATGCATTACATCCAACATGCCTTCCGACGGTCACACTGATCCACTGTGTTCCACAGATCAACCTGTATCTGAAAATGGAGAAAAAGCCAAATAAAAAAGAGGAGCTGACTCTGGTCAACAATGTGTTAAAACTGGCTACCAAACTTCTCAAGGTACCTACTATTATTCTCATTACACACATCTTCATTGGAACTGTTAAGATTTCCTAAAAGCCTGTCTGTGTTTTCCTCTCTGCAGGACTTGGATACTCCTTTCAGGCTGTATGGTTTGACGATGAACCCTCTGCTCTACAACATCACCCAGGTGGTCATCCTGTCTGCTGTGTCAGGAGTCATATCTGATCTATTAGGCTTTAATCTGAAGGTAAAACAACAGTTAAATCTTGTAAATATCAAGCCTGCTACTGCCTTTTTTGTATCTAATGTATATTTTTATCTTGTTCACAGCTCTGGAAGATCAAATCATGACAGTAACTTGAGAAACTGCCCGTCTGTCTCAACATATCCGAGTGTTCTGACCTTCAATGTTACCACTTTGTGCAATTCACAATCTATTTATTTACCCAGTCAGTGTTTGTACATAAGGTTTATTTGAGTTCTAGTTTGTTCACGTTTGTGCTCTGACACAAGACAAAGTTATATTTCACCTGACTATGAAAAGTATTAGTAATAACTTATCAGTCTGTGATGGTTTGGGTTCTCAGATGCATTTTAGATTTTTTATTTTATTTTATATAACTCATTTACAAATTTAAAGCATCGAGATGCTGATGGGCCAGCAATTATTTTACTGTAAAATGTTTTTATTTTTGCTGAAACAGAAAGCTATTTATGTTGAGTAATTTTCTATTTTAAGTTTTAAACCGTTAAAGATGCAGGTGTCCATCTGTTTTCTTCCAGCCTAAAATAATTACTCTAAATATATGCAGTAAAGCGTAGTTAAAGTGTCATTATGTGCAGAAAACCCCATCTCAATACATTTATATTTGGTAGATAAGAATTTAAAGACAATTCTTTAATCAATTTACAGCTAATCTCCCATTTACATCAGCTCCCTTGTGTACATCCCGGCGATCATCCTGGAAAGGGAGACGTCGGCTGATTTACAGAAACATGGCCACAGTAAACACAGCTAAATGAGAAGTGAATGCATATGTGGTGGTATGTAGAAACAGACCCCCCTATCAGTGGCTTCAGCAGTATTTCCAGCAATACATGTGTAAATGTAATAACTTTTCCTCAGATTATATTGTTTAAGAGGACAATTTCATAGCATGTTTATGACGATGTGCAGGTAAATAGAACTTGGGTGGTATCATAGAGCTTTTTGTTCAGTAAATCTCACCTTAAATTGCTGTTTTTCTTTAGACAAGCCGCTGTTTTTGACTTCTTCAGAATCTCAGAATGCCTCTGTGTAAAATATACAGGGTTTCTTTTTTTCTGTGCATGTATGGGAGTGTCATTTTTAACCCATTAAGACGGAAAAAGGCACGTTCTTCTCCTGCTCAAACCTGTTACAAATTAGAGCAATATATCGTCAAGCTTCTCCAAAAACCTTCAGGACGTTGTATTCCAACACTCTTTGGGTCTTAATGGGTTCAATCTCTCTTGAAATGAAACAACCTGGTGTTTTCCTCCATTTGTACGAGACTGTTCGATCAATTCAGCCTCACGTGTCACACTGCAGTTTAAACAAGTCTGTACGTGAATGAAAATATGCACTTTAAAGCAGACATGCGGTAGAAAAAGTTACACCTTATTTCAATGTCTGGGTTCTTTTCTTTTTGTACCTCACGTGCGTGACAGTTAGTGTGTTTGGCATTGAAGTGGATGCCAGCTCGGACTTCCATTGTATTGACAATTCACATCACTGGCTGAAGTTAACACAACATGGTACGTGAAGTTATGACGCCCTCAGAAAACGTGATTAAGATGCTGACATAAATGATGCCTCATTTATTTAAATGATAATCATCATCAGAGTGTTTGGGGGCGAAGACCAAAGTGCTTATTTAATTGTTTGTCTCTGCGGGGAAAAGAATGTACTTGTAGCATCGTGCTTTAAGAATATATTTGTTTCCCTTTGGAAACAGTTGTGTTTTTTGGTCTTTTCATGAGTCATTTGTTAAAGCTGTTCGTTCCTCACGCTCACAAAAAAAAAAAGAAATAAGAGGCACGTTTTACTGTTTTTAAAGGAACAAAATAGTATCAAAGTAAATCTAGATAAAGGACTCCATGTTGTGATGCTGTTTTCAAAGGGTCTGAATATTTAGATTTAGTCGTTTTTGTTTTTTGTGAATAGTCTGTCCACAACGTCTGCATTTCATAAGAAAAATAAAAATACAAAAAAAGTTAAATGGCTGACTCTTTTTGTGGATGGGATTTTTCTTCTGTGGAATAAAATAAAGACACCAACCTTGATCCATGCTTCGTCTGAGGAGGCGTCTTCTTCACTGCCGCCACCTGAGGGCCAGTGTAGCAGGAACTCAATTAGTTGTGTTGATAGAAGTGAATGATTGCAGTCTCATAACAAGAAAAATCTGATTAGATGCAACTAGAGACGAATGCAGGGAAATCTCTTGTATCAATCGTGTTTACCAATCCTTTGAAAAGTTGCGTCATATTAATAAAAAAAGCTGACTGTTGTTACTCAACCACTACTTTTATTAGGAATATTTACAGAAGCTGCTTTCTGCAGCGAGATTATTAGTAATATAACCATTTCAACATAAACTTGAGTATTATTTACTCTGTAAAATGCTCCTTTACCTCACGGGAGACAGGCCAAGTATAAGCTGCTGTACAGAGATACCACTTTAAAATGAACACAAGTAACACTTAGAGTTTGTAAAAACAGAACCAGCATGTGCAACAGATCCATCTTGACCCCTCGTCTTTCCCTTCTCAAACACCTCCCTGAATTTAATTTCCCTCTGGGATAAATAAAGTATTTTTGAATTTGAATTTTGAATTGAACCTAAAAGATGAAAAAAACAAGTACACAACCCAACCATGATACGAGAGAAGTAAAATAACTGATGTGATTGAGCAAAGCTCAGCTGAGTGAAGACACTAACTAAAGCTTTTAATCCTAATCAGTCTATTAATAAAGGTTTTTTTAAAAAACAAACATCCTCTGCTCACAATAAACAGCATCTTTCCCCCTGTGATACATCCATGGGTTGTGGGCACCTTGTAGTTGATAACAACGTATTTCCACCTCGCGCCACATTCAGTTCTCTGAGGAAAACATAATGCACAGGTCACGTAAACATTCAGGTTTTGAAACTGAATAATTGTAGGTGTCGTTTGATGCTTTCTGCACAAAACACACAGTTCATGTGACGCTTCATAAGAAACAAGCCTGCTGTTTGAATGCAAAAATTTAAAATCACTACAGCAAAAAGCAACAAAGCTGCTACTTATGACAACTGATCAAATGAAAAGATGTCTGAGTCAACATCTTACGATTAAATTTGGCGATTTAATCGGCATAAAGTGAGCTCTCTGATTTGGCTGTTTGAGATATCAGGAAATAATCAGTGGGGCTGCACCCCGCAGTTTTAAGGAGAGGAAACGTGCATGGCTTGGTATGAAACACTCGGGGCCTTCTGAAGGGCGGCTCACAGAGGTGATAGAACAGATCCATAGTTTTGGCACTTCATTAACAGCTGCTTTGTTCAGTGAAATTAGAAATTAGGGGTGTAGGAAGTCTTTGGATGTGTCCCAAATGATGGATTTAAAGTCAGACCGTTGAACAGGTTTCTGTGCAAGCCACTGGGGCAAAGAGAAAGGAGACAATAAACATTGTGATTGGATGCACTGGAGGATTCCCTGAACACTATGAAGACCCTAAAAAGCACGAACATATAAAGGTTTCCTAAGTGCTGTATCGTATGCATTTCAAGTATATTTCCTGGTGTTGTTTTGGAGACACTTCTTCTGACTTTTTATTCAGCTTTAATAATAGGAAAAATGAAAAATAATGAGGGAACAGGGGAGAAACGTGTTGAGTGAACTTTTTGAATGACTAGTATCACGAGTTATACTGACATGTTGTTGAAGTCACTTGTGTGAATATGTTTTAAATCTGTTGTCAAGATCATGTATACACAGCTCCCGATTGGCGGTCTCCTCTGTATTATCTCATCTTGTCTTGCATCAGGAGTACTTAAATTAACTCAGGAAAACAGAGCTGTTGCGTCAAAGAGTCTTATTTTTCCTGAAAGAGAAGCACACATTAAACCGATTGGTTAAGGCTCACGGTTTTCTATGTGTGATGGGAGACTGCTTTGCTCGGTGTGGATTGTCAGTCATCCATGTTACGGTAACCCAAAGAGGTTTAATAAAGGCATCTGGACTAGTTTTCCTTTGTTGTGGAAGACGTTTAAGCTCTCATCTAAAAGGCTTCTTCAGTTCGAAGTAGTTAGCGGGGTTTGAGTTTTATAAGTAGTGGAAATAAGTTTGACACACAAAGGGTCAGGAAGGCCACGTGTGCCATTGGCTTACCTGACCATTCTGCGTGTCATTGCAGTGAATGTTACAGGGAAGGCGGTGTGAGATATGAGCTACTGAGCAACTCCAATGCAATGTTGACTTTCCTTTCAGATACATTTGCAACCATTGAGACGTTGGATGTGGTCACCAAAACACATTTGGTCATTTAGTAGGCCAATGACTCACAGGAGGTGAGAAAGAGGTAAATGAAGTAAAAAGTAAATGTAAACATGAAACCTGTTCAAGAGCCTCTGCAGGACAGATTAACACAGTGAGATTCAGTAAATATACCAGCTTAATGTTGCATGAATTGTAGAATTTAATTGTCCCAACCCAGCACCAAGCACCTGAACAAAGCAAAGACAGTTGATGAGCAAAGCTGCTTCACAGGAAACATGTTGGAAGACTAAAAGATAGTGTCTGTAGTCATCAGTCTCAGGTAAAAACTGCCAAGAAAACAGCACAAACAAGCAGAGGTGTAGCTCAGAGGGTCAATAAACTGCTTTGGTACACGGAGATCATATGTTCAAGTCCTGTGAGAGCTCCTTAAAGAGTTTAAATGTCTCCAGGCTTTAGAGGCCAAAGTAAAGAGTGAAAATCTTTTAGAAAAGGAAGGGCAGGTTGTTCAGCTCAGAGCAGGCTGGGATTTTTGAAGCCTAAATGAAAAGAGAAACTTTAGGATTCAACCTTTCAGTGTGGAGCTCAGGCTGTTGGCTGAAAGCTTTGAGCCTCTGGGAACGTGGAAACTATAATCATATGACTTTTAAAGTTCAACCAAGTTGCTCAGAAAGAGTAGCTCAGGATGATGGGAAGCTGCCTGGAGATGGAAACATCATGGGTTCAATTCCCTCAAATGCTATGTGGACTTCCAAGTTTTGTTCTTTCAGGGATAGAGACCAACCATCAAACTAAGGTTTGTGTGAAAGTGTTACAGGGCAGATAGCTCAGACTGATAAAACAGTGAGGTGGTGTTTGGGGGAGTGGGGGATCGAATCCCACAGCTGTAAACAGCTGTAAAGGGTGCATAGCATAGAAGGGCAGATTGGTAGAGAGCATAGGATGGTAGAGAGCATAGCATATAGCATAGGAGGGCAGATAGCATAGCATAGGAGGGTAGAGAGAGGAGAAGAAAGGGGCTAATGAGAGTAGTAAAGAAAGAGGAGAAGGAAAGGGTGCCCTGAGGAGAGGAAGAAAGAGGAGGAAAGGGGCATTTGAGAGAAGGAAAGAGGAGAAGGGAAATGTTGCAGGGCAGATAGCTCAGACTGATAAACAGTGAGGGAAAGGGTGTATAGCATGAGAGGAGAGGGGCCCCCAAGAGAAGGAGAAACTAGCAAAGAAAGAGTAGAGGAGGAAAGGGGCCCTTGAGAGAAGGGAAGGGAAGGGGCCCCCAAGAGAAGGAGAAACTAGCAAAGAAAGAGTAGAGGAGGAAAGAAGGGAAGGGGCCCCCAAGAGAAGGAGAAACTAGCAAAGAAAGAGTAGAGGAGGAAAGAAGGGAAGGGGCCCCCAAGAGAAGGAGAAACTAGGAAAGAAAGAGTAGAGGAGTAAAGGGGCCTTTGAGAGAAGGGAAGGGAAGGGAAGGGAAGGGGCCCCCAAGAGAAGGAGAAACTAGCAAAGAAAGAGTAGAGGAGGAAAGAAGGGAAGGGGCCCCCAAGAGAAGGAGAAACTAGGAAAGAAAGAGTAGAGGAGTAAAGGGGCCCTTGAGAGAAGGGAAGGGAAGGGGCCCCCAAGAGAAGGCTAGCAAAGAAAGAGTAGAGGAGGAAAGAAGGGAAGGGGCCCCCAAGAGAAGGAGAAACTAGCAAAGAAAGAGTAGAGGAGGAAAGAAGGGAAGGGGCCCTCAAGAGAAGGAGAAACTAGCAAAGAAAGAGTAGAGGAGGAAAGGGAAGACTACTTTCCTATTTTTTCTCCACCAATCTCTCCTTTTCCCTGAGGCCCCTTTCCTCTCCTCCTTTGCCACTCTCTCCTTCTCTTGGGGGCCCCTTTCCTTCTCCTCTTCCCTTCTCTCAAGGGCCCCTTTCCTCCTCTTTCCCTTCTCCTTTCTTGGGGGGCCCCTTTCCTTCTCCTCTTTCTTTGCCACTCCTTTACTCTGGGGCCCCTTTCCTCCTCTCCTCTTTGCCTTCTCTCTCCTCTCTTGGGACCCCCTTCCTTCTCCTCTCTCTACCCTCCTATGCTATCTGCCCTCCTATGCTATATGCTATGTTCTCTACCCTCCTATGCTATGCTCTGCTTTCTACCCTCCTATGATCTCTACCCTCCTATGCTATGTTCTCTACCCTCCTAAGCTCTCTGCCCTCCTATGCTCTCTACCCTCCTATGCTATATGCTATGCTCTCTACCCTCCTATGCTATCTGCCCTTCTATGCTATGCTCTCTACCCTCCTATGCTCTCTACCCTGCTATATGCTATGCTCTCTACCCTCCTATGCTCTCTACCCTGCTATATGCTATGCTCTCTACCCTCCTATGCTATGCTCTGCTTTCTACCCTCCTATGCTCTCTACCCTCCTATGCTATGCTCTGCTTTCTACCCTCCTATGCTCTCTACCCTCCTATGCTCTCTACCCTGCTATATGCTATGTTCTCTACCCTCCTATGCTATATGCTATGCTCTCTACCATCCTATGCTCTCTACCAATCTGCCCTTCTATGCTATGCACCCTTTACAGCTGTGGGATTCGATCCCCCACTCCCCCAAACACCACCTCACTGTTTTATCAGTCTGAGCTATCTGCCCTGTAACACTTTCACACAAACCTTAGTTTGATGGTTGGTCTCTATCCCTGAAAGAACAAAACTTGGAAGTCCACATAGCATTTGAGGGAACTGAACCCATGATGTTTCCATCTCCAGGCAGCTTCCCATCATCCTGAGCTACTCTTTCTGAGCAACTTGGTTGAACTTTAAAAGTCATATGATTATAGTTTCCACGTTCCCAGAGGCTCAAAGCTTTCAGCCAACAGCCTGAGCTCCACACTGAAAGGTTGAATCCTAAAGTTTCTCTTTTCATTTAGGCTTCAAAAATCCCAGCCTGCTCTGAGCTGAACAACCTGCCCTTCCTTTTCTAAAAGATTTTCACTCTTTACTTTGGCCTCTAAAGCCTGGAGACATTTAAACTCTTTAAGCAGCTCTCACAGGACTTGAACATATGATCTCCGTGTACCAAAGCAGTTTATTGACCCTCTGAGCTACGCCTCTGCTTGTTTGTGCTGTTTTCTTGGCAGTTTTTACCTGAGACTGATGACTACAGACACTATCTTTTAGTCTTCCAACATGTTTCCTGTGAAGCAGCTTTGCTCATCAACTGTCTTTGCTTTGTTCAGGTGCTTGGTGTTGGGTTGGGACTGTTCTGTCTCATGTTCTGTATCCCAATAAAGTCTCTGACTTGTTGGTTTCAAAACTTGAAGACTGAGAAAAAATTAGTGGAACCTTGTAAAGACTTGAACTCAGTCCCTGAGACTTCCCAAACTGACCTCTAACAGCTTGCGCTATGTGACCACAGAGATGAGATGCTTCTTGAGCAGAGTTCAGAAAATCCCTTTCAGACTTAAAGCCTTCTGCTGACAGCCTGAGCTGTTGAAGCAAACAAGTAGATTTCTTTCTCTGAGAATTTCACTCTTAGGTCTGTAAATATTTTATTTTGAAAGGTATCATCGGAAGTATCAGTCATTTGTAATATCTCTAGCTTTACCTTTTTTGTGGATACCGTTTGTGGCCACTAGAGGGCAGAAACGCCCTGCTCACAGTATAAAGACTGAATCTGCAGACTGCAGCTGGCTGCCTTCATCATTTTAACAAAATGACTTTGGAACAGATTTCACTCCATTTCAGACACAACGGGACAACAATGCTTTCAGTAAAACATTCAAACTGACAAAGTACAACAATCTTTACGAGAACTTTCATCCTTAAAGGTTTTTATCAGTTACTGTGCAGGTTTGAAACTGTCTATCTATCTATCTACACTGAGTAACAATAAGAAATGTAAGCTGTGGTAAAAATCCAGCATTCATAATCTTAACTCAATATGACAGTTTTTTAAAAAATATTGATATGACTGCTCTCTTCCATCAGAAAACCACATTTGATAAAGATTTCCCACATTTCAATGTTTATACTGACGTTGAGGGTGTAGTTACATCTTATGGCCACCAGAGGGAAGTATAGAGAGAGATCCAAAGAGGTTGTCAAGCTAGCAGATACGCAATTAGATATCACTTCCGGTAAGGACATAAAAATAAAAGCCTCTAAAAGATTGTAAGCGCTATTTTTTACTCCTATATTTATGTATATAATGAGGTACTTTTCTCAAGAAATGTACTATTTTTGTAGATAATATTCCCAGTTCACATATTTGATGTTGGTTGTTTTGTTTTTACTTGGAGTCTTCATTTCAAAGACATGAATCTTTAATTTAGTTTTCCTTTTCCTGCCTCAGCTCATGTCCGACACTCCAGATCCGCTCAGATCCACGAGGACAGCTCGCCTTCTCCGAAGACATTTTTTTAATCTGACAGTTCAGTTCATGGACAACATCTAGTTACTGTTGGGTCTCTGGGAGAAACGTGATGTTGAGACGCACTCAGCCCCCCCAGCAGCAGCACATCTGTCTGTCATGAAGGTGGCATCACTAAACTGTAGAAACGGATAACAAGGAAAAAAACAAAACAGGGAAAAGTAGTTAAAACGTAGCCTTGTTTCGGTATAAGATGTGAATAAGCCCAGTAACAGAAGCATGTACATTGTTTACATTCACAGAAGACACAAAAGGCATCCGATTCTGAGAGACTTTATTTATACCAAATCTCTGACTCGGCCTTATCCTTCTGTTCCTCAGGGTTAAGGTGCCCCATGAGAGGCGATCAAACAGGCTTTAAACAGAGGCAGTGGAAACCATTTGGGTGACCACAACTTCTGTATCCCCATTTAAAAAGGGTAAGTTGTCCCTGGAAAAACCGCAGGGAAGGGTGCTGGCCTTCCCTCTCGTGAGTTCACCAAGCCGTCAGTTTCCATTTCATCACGCTAGCTGCTGAAGGTGAGATTTTCAGGATGGAGGATCGGACTGAAGACAAGTTTCTGTGCAATTTGTTGGTTTCCTCAGTTAGGAAATAGTTTTTGAATTAGCTCTGTGTGAATAATTTCAATGAATTGAAGTATATTATCTATGTGTGTTGAGATGCCATTTGGTGATGTGTAAATAAGACTGAATTGTTTCCAGAGGGAAACAGTGTAGCTGTAAGTTAGCAGCAGATGCTTTCTCATCAACAGGAACAGACCGTGCCGGAGACGTGCACAGCGTAACGTGTACTGTTAATTACTGTACATACTGTTTTTGCTTTCCTTGTTTGAGATGTTTAGGTTTAATAGTTTGTCTGTGCTTTGGGAACTTCATGACTCTGCTGTGACCCTCAGGAATGTGAGTGAAGGATCTGCTGTCTGAAGACGAGCTGCCAATAAGCTCCTTTTGGATCTTAATTGTTTACATTTTCACTGGCTGGGGATTGATCCCACAACTTCTACACACCTCACAAGCGCTCTAACACCCACAGCTAACAGCTCACATTCCTGGGAATTCACTCAAAGATCCGCTTCGGAAACATTACTGTAGATGCTACATTTCTGAAACACTTCCGTTCACAAACCACCTCCTCTGATTCAAGACAAACTCTAAACCTTTGCTCTCACTCGTTGTGGTATCAGCAGCTTCTCCCATTACAGCCACGTCTGCCTCTACAAACGCAAACCCAGAGCCTGTAAAACATCACTTTACAAACCCTACTTTGGGACTCTACTGCGGCTAACAAACATATTGACTCGGTGTGGATTTGGTGGAAATATCTGTTAACAAAGCACACAGACACCATATCAACATTTCAAACATTTCATTTCTACCTCATCAAGGCAAAGAACAGCATTTGATGGACCTCTCAACGACTCTCACACTTCACAACTTACTCAGACATACAAAAACAGCCTGTTACACACATCACTGTCTCAGTCGCCAACTTCCCACAGAAATACATGCTAAAAATGGATTTACATACACTAAAAAACACCCAACACATACTAAAGGACAGTTCATCTTTCTTCCAACACAGCTCACTCCTTTTCACTATATATCTTCAGATTCATCACTCAAAACAAATACTCATTTACTTACAGAATAACTACAGACAACATCCCTGACAAACATCAAATGTCTTCATTCCAAACACATCGACACCACTACACACTATAAGAGAGACAACAGGAAAATAATTAACCCTCACTGTCACAAGTACCTTCAAACACAGGAGCGAGACACACATTTCAGGACGTACACATTTATCCAGCCTTCGCGCAATAACACCTCCAACTACAGGTGCAATGCAGCCACCGCACTGTGCTCACATGGAGAACCCAAAATAACTCTAACTATCAACGCTTTCCATGACACAAACAAACAAACAATCCAACCATCCTCCAAGGAAACCATCCTCACGTGACTTTTCAACTAAGCCTTTCCAAACCTCTGCCTACACAACCATCTCATGCGCTATTATTTGCCATCAAACTACACCAACTACCCCCATAAGGGCACAAACACCTGCACGCTCACACACCGACACGTCTCAGGCCAAACCTTTCTGCCGTGTCACCGCACGCGTTGCTGCCACTTCATCAGCCAAACCTTCAAGTGCATCACAACTGTCATTAACTAATCTCTGCTGCTTGGAACAAAGACAATTCAGCCAATACACTTTTTCATTCATCACAGGCCACCGCCAAAGTCATTCACAACCTGCAGCTCTTTGCTTTCTAGCTTCGTACTCATCTGGGACACTGATGCTATCCACCCACACGCTGGACTCACAGCACCCACCGCTGTTTTCAATGGGCTCCAGCTCCAGTAGCCCACCACATAGGTTCGCGCGCTTAGAAACCACGCAAGTGACGTCAAGTGAAACCCAAGGATTGTTGAGGATGTGCACAAGGGATGCTCCAAACACAGAGGCAGCCAGGATAAACACGCGTATCCATAATCAAAAGCAAGTATATTTCTGGCCTAAGAATGAATTAACAGAATCCTTGGACAATAAGCAACACTCTGCAGTCCTTTTCTAGGTTTACATGAAGCTTGTGACACAGTGAATCATAGAATGTTAAAAGTTATTTAGACCTATTAGTCTTAGTGTAGGACTGTCTAATGGCTCAATGCTGGGACCACTGCCATTCACCACATATATTCATTATACACTCACCTGCCACTTTATTAGGTACACCTGTTCAGTTGCTCGTTAACACAAACAGCTGACCGCATGGCCGCAACTCAATGCATTTAGAGGCTGTGGCCAGAGAATGTCTTGGACAGGACAGGTGTTATTGCTGCTCCTTGATTAGGTGGTTGGTTGGCACGTGGGTGGGCACCGGGTTGATTGGCAAGTCAGTAAGCAACGTGCTGATTGGCTATTCACTCAGGCGTCAAAATTCGTACTTGTAACTTGAGTTCTGTAAACCTGCAACTTCAGGGTTGCACTTGAAGGTGGGAAATGTGTGTGTCCGTTGGATTTATTTTTACACATGCACAAAATATTCCCACAGATACAAATGTGTTTTACACATACACAAACTATGTTTAGAACTCCAAAACTTTGTTACACATGTGAAGATCATTGTACAAGTGCGAAATCTTTCTGACCCTTATCTGATCCCATACTCTGCTCTCACACTAATGAACATCTTTTTGCGCACATTTTAGTCTCTCTTTTGAAACTGGACTATAAACTTCAAAAGTCCTCAAGTTTTGATCTCTTGTATTTAGGTAATTACCTAACAGGCTGAGCTATCAAACCAGACTGTGTGATCTGTTCTCACAGCCTTTTGCTGTTCCTTTCATTACTATTGACCTTTAAAAGGCACCTGAGGTAATAGACATAACCAAATGCTTTTTTCCTTTCCAACGACCCTTAACATTTCATTACAAAGCCTCATCAGGATTCAAACCAGTGCCCTCTGCAATCCCAAGCAGTGCACCAACCACCTGGGCTATATGATCTTTCATTTCACTCTTCCCTTTAAAAATGCATCCCACCATGAGCTTTGATCCCAGATCTTCAGAACCAAGGTCATCATACACTCGGATCCAGCAAAACAATACAAAAGATAAATAAATTACTGTTACGTGGAGGGAAAAAAGAAACTCCTAAACATCTAACATCCAGAACTAAGGTATACGTTTCCCCTAAACAGGATTCTGATGAACTCTGGTACAAATCATATCAAAACACAAGTCCCTTTGAACATAAAAATGCCATCTGAATTCACTAAACAGCAGTTTAGACAGAATTTGAAGACGGAGGACAAGAAGCTGAACAATCCAACAGAAGGTAACCAGCAGGGGGCAGCACATGCTTTTAAAACACCCCCTCCATATCCGCAGGGCAGGCACTGTTTTCCACTTCACCCTCAGAAGGATTCCCCCTTTATATGAATGTCATGTGTTTTATAATGCCCACTTTACTTTGATGTCAACATGCATCTTCTGTCAGAATCTGCTCATTAAATGCCATCCTGTCAAAGATGAGCATTTGACTGCACCTGATGAAACCCTCCACCTTTAGGCCGCATCATCACCTCTATGGAAAAGGTGCCATCGTCTAGAGGTCATGAACAAAGATGGATGTGGTATTTTTAGCTTTTGGTGGTTTGGGTGAATGAATGGAAGATATTGGATTCTTGCTTTCACAATGGTAGTCAGTGGGGGGCAGAGGAAATCAATGGTTGCCATCAGCGGTCCAGATCGATCCTCTTTGGGAGGTCAGATCGCAGTGATTTCCCTCACACCTCCACAGCAGGGATGCCGGGACTAATACTGCAAACTGTGTCATGCTAAAAACAACATATATACTTGCAGATTGTCTGCAGCGTCAACACTGAAAGTAGCAACGTGAGTGTAACAGAGAGACAGAGAGATCCAAGGACAGACGGCAGTGAGGGGAGGGGAGAAAACACGCTCACACGGACTCAGTCACACCTTCCCCACAGCCTTTCACAGCCTCTGTCAGAGACTGAGCTGATCTCAGTGAGGAAGATGCATGTACACATCAGAGGAGCACTGAGGACAGGATAGTAGCTTCAAAAGCTGCAGAGACAGATATATGAGAGCAGTGGAAGCCCTGAGGGGAGGACAGCAGTGTTTCAGACAGGAAGAGGCAACATCTGCAGGTTTATTCCGCTGCCAGGGACCTTAAAGAGGATCTTTACAGCAACCTTAAGAACAGCTGCCTTTCTGGGGGTTTCTCCTCCTCTCCGCACACGGACATCCACTCTGTGCTGCTGCTGTGTACAGCTTTAGAAACGACTGCCTTACACTTCGAGACCATGAGTGAGGCAAAGAAAGGTGAACTAGCCATCCGGGATAAAGCCATCCTGCACCAGCAGAGACGTCTGAAACAAGCCACCCAGTTCACACACAAGGACTCAGCTGACCTCCTGCCCCTGGATGGGCTCAAGAGACTCGGCACGTCCAAAGACTTGGTGAGTGGACTTTGAGAGAATTCAAAAGACTGCTTGAGAGTTTATATTTTACCAAACTGGAAAGGCTGTTGCTGTGTGTGCTGCCCGAGACTGACCAGAGATTAATAGAAATTAGATTGTCTGTAGACATAAAAAAGGCTCCCAAGTTCCTGTAAATTGACTTTGATGTCTGAATTCGCCAGAGTTTACCTTTAGTCGTCTCATTGCTACATGGATGATCAGTCTTTTCTGTGTTGTTGACTATTCATCAGATCAACTGTCAAGAAATAGTAAATGCAAATCTAAGAGTTCCAAAAATCAAGCAAGCTGTGAAAAATGTTCATAAAAAACAAAAGGCGGTGATCTATAAACCTTTTTAACCCAATATTTAATCAACAGCTGACACATTTGAAACTGTTATAAAGAAAAATACATTCTAATCCCTCTTGAGGCGTAGTTGGGTAGAGGAGAGTGCCTGGTTTGGGAACCTTAGGGTTGCCTTTCTGCTCTTTATGGATGATGTGATTCTGTTGGCTTCTTCAAGCCATGATCTTCAGCGCACACTAGAGTGGTTTGCAGCCAAGTGTGAATCGGCTGAAAGTCAACCCCTCCAAGCCTGAGGCTAGGTTCTCAACTAGAAAAAGGGGGAGTGCTCCCTCCGGGTTGAAGATGGATCCTTGCCTCAGGAGGAGGAGTTTAGGTATTTTGGGATCGTGTTCATGAGGGATGGAAAGTTGGAGCGAGAGACTGACATGGGGGCTTTCTCTGTAGTGATTGATTGCTTTTAACTGTGTGTTTTAATTTTTATTCTATTTTTTTATTCTCTTTAAATTGCTTGTTTCTTTGCTGCTTTATGCTGTTCTTTTAAATGCCTTGTCGTTATGTAAAGCACATTGAGTTGCCTGTGGTATGAAATGCGCTATATAAATAAAGATGCCTTGCCTTGCCTCGTAGTGATGAGGGCACTGCACCGGTCTGTGGTAAAGACAGAGCTGAGCTGAAAGTCTAAGCTTTCTATTTACTGGTCCATTTACGTTCTAACAGTCACCTTTGGTTGCGAGGTTTGGGTGGTGATCAAAAGAATAAGGCCGCGAATACAAGCAGCTGAAATGAGTTTTCTTCTGAGGGTGCCAGTTTGTTGAATTCTTTGTCAGATGTGGTTGTAATATGTAAAAAATGTGTTTTGACATGGTCTTGCTGAAATAAGAAAGATCTCTCCTGAAAAAAGACATCTCCTGGATGGCAGCATATGTTGCTCCAAATGCTCCTACATGTGTATATATAGATATATATCCTGTAATGTCTTAATGGGGCCTCAACAGATGTGCAAGTTACTTACGCCATGTGCACTAATGCACTCCCATCACATCACAGGTGCACTGTGCGCTAATAACAGGATGGTTCCTCTCCTCTTTAGAATCAAGGATGTGGCGTCCATGATTCCCAAAAAGAGGAAAAGTTTTCCATTTCACCTCGTCCATCTTTAATGAACTAAGGTCAAATGAGTGTCGCTGCCTTTCCGGATTTCTTTTCTTTGCATGGCAGAGTTTTAATTTTTATCTGTGGATGCTGGACTCAAATTTTAACAATATAAACAGAGAAAAAGAGAAAGCTCATAAGTGTTTTAATGCATTAACGGTTTGCTCTGTTATGTGAACTGTGTGCAGCTTTGAATCATCAGAGTCATGAAAGATTCAGAGTCTTGCCCACAGAGGAGAGAATGTCAAAGCCGGTTACAGCTCACTGTGCACACACTCGCAAACACACACATACATTTCAGGGCTGAGCCATAGGTTGAAACACAGCTCTTCATGTAAAAAGAAGCGTGTCCAACCACTTTACTTCCTCTACCCCCGGAAGACTCCTAAAGCAAAGTGCTTATATACACTCTGGAGGAACCCCCTATAATAATTCTGACAATTTATGACTGCTGCGACAGAGTTCTGGTTTGATGGCTGCTTCCCAGATTCCCTAGAGCTCTTCAGCAACCTCAATATAATCGCTCTGGCATTGGGAAGCAGCACTGGCAGCGCTTTTTGCTCTATGACAATCTCACTGTGATGCATTTGTGTCTGCCAGATTTTAAAACCCACATTTGGTAGAAAAATGCCCCCCCCTCCCCCCCTTTTTAATCTACTCTGTGACTGCACTCTGATCTAATGATGGATTTGTTTCCTGTGTTTCTGAGGTACACATGTTTTTTTCACAAGGTTGTGATAATAAGCAGGTGTTACTTAAGAGATAAAGAAATGTCAGCATATCTTAAGAAATTTTGATTTGATTGCAACTGAATGAAGATATATATGAAAGCATGAATTTAAAGAAGAGATGATCAAAGAAGAGATGCAAAATAACATCATAGAGACACAAACAACTACAAAGAAATGCAAAATAGCTTCACTGAGATGAAAAACAACTAAGAAGAGACACAAAATGGTTTTAAAGAGATATAACAGCCTCAAAACATCTACAACTCCAATTCCAAAAAAGTTGGGACACTGTGTAAAATGTAAATAAAAACAGAATGCAGTGATTGCATTCTTTTTTTTACAACAGGACATAGACAACATTGAAATGTTGATATTAAAACATTTTCCTATTTCATCTTAAGCATCTGGAAACTGAGGAGACGAGTTGCTGGACCTTTGGGAGAGGAATGTTGTCCCGTTCTTGTCTGATATAGGATTCCATCTGCTCATCAGTCCTGCAGGCACTATGAAGCCATGCAGTTGTAATTGATGCAGTATGTGCTTTAGCATTGTCTTGCTGATTTATGCAAGGACTTCACTGAAAAAGATGTCATCTGAATGGGAGCACATCTTGCTCTCAAACCTGTATTTACTTTTCAGCACTGATGGTCCCTTTCCAGATGCTGGAAATACCATCAGAGATGCAGCCTTTTGAACTCAGTTCTAGTAACAAGCTGGTCCTTCTCCTTTTTAGTCTGGCATCCATGATTTCAGCCTTGTCTCCATTTGTGGAGCTGAGTTGAAAACTTTCAGATTCCTGGGAATCAAGATCACAGAGAACTTGTCAAGCTCACTACACATCTCTACTATGTTTGAGAAAGCTCAGATACTTCTTTCTTTCTTAGGCAGAACCCCTGAGTCATGTAGCTATAAACATAGAGCATACAAACTGGCATGGAAGGCTCATCAGCTCAACATATCTACCGCAGATATCACCAACGATATCTGGCAAGGGCTACAGAAACCACCTCTTTACAGTTTCTGGCTGCACAGTGATCATCAAATCAACTTGTTTTGTGTGTGAACAAACTTTACACTCCAGGTGGTTCTGCAGAAAGTTAGATGATATCTTACAGGATAGAAGATTGTCAGATGATATGTGAATGTTATGTGGTTCTTAAAGACTCCGCTGTGCTTCCAGCTGGCTCAGCGTGCTCCACACGGAGAGGCGGGAAGGGATAAAAGATTAAAGTCCTACATTCAGAGCAGTTATTTTCATTTTTGCCCATCACACCTCCTTGGCCATGTGTTGAACGTTTATCAAACTAAGATGGTGAACTTAGAAAAATATACTCCCATTTGGTCTGTAATTCACAGCATGCTCACATTAGCAGTGGGCTAGGAGCACCACTGTGCCGCAACGAGCTGCAAACATGGCTGCAAGCTCTCGTGCTTTTAGTCTCTTGGGGAGCACAGATTAGTTTAATACAACCACACATATAAACATAAAACTAAAAATCTAAGATCCTCCAAAACTCCATTAGGTTAATGGAGCTTAATGTACAAGTCATCTATTGGCAGTCTGATTGAACATCTCCTGCAGGGGCTTGAAAACCTTCCATTCATAATACCAATTATCTCTTCTTTTAAGACAGATTGAAGTTCATCTTATCAAAACCCCATCTGTGACACAGACACGGCCACAGGGAGCTTATTCATAAGGCATTCACAACAAGCGTTTTTCTATTAGAATAGCTCAGGAAAATTGATGAAGAAGCTACTTCTCTGCCATGTCTGAAAGTCCCCTCGACAAAAAATGTAATTTGGGCTCTGGACAGATGTACTGTAAATGAAAAGAAAGTATGATGTGCCTCTGAGGTGGCACACAGGCAGAAGATGAGATCATCTGGGTACAGCTGTTGGAGCCATTTGTTTGTCAGCACACTGTCTGTAAATCATTCTGCTCAGCTTTTCTACTTTTTCTTGTCTAAGAGCTCAAGAGCAGAAGTCTGTCTTTGACAGCCAATAATCGTTTGGAATTATTTTTGTCTAATTCAATTACCATGTTGTTAAAATCCAATATGAAAATATTGGTGCTGTGGAGAATGCGGATCATATATATATACATGATCCACCTGAAGGGAACGTGGCATTAATTTAGCTAGTCCATCTACTAGTTCCTCTGAAGCTTACTAAATAACATGTCTTTGGTTTACCACAACACTAAAAATGAAAAATGCTCCTGTATCTAACTCTTCGAGGTTAATAAGAGTTCTTCTCAAAATGTCAGACTGCTAATTCAGATCAGGGGTTTAGACTGTGGACATCCTCTCCGACAAAGCTAGAAAAAGAAACCCTGTTAGTTTAGCTCAATGCTTATGGGATGCTCATGTTTATTTAATTTGATCTCACAGACACTCACCAAATAAGCCAAAGCCAAATATTGATGTATTTCTCATGAAAAGTGGTAATTTTGTAATTACTTAAACAGTGTTTTTTTTGTCTGACTCATCATTTTGCATTATTTTTGCTCCACTGTGGTCTTGCTTTTGTCTGTGAAGTCGCTTTCGTCTCTTTGTTGTGTTTTTAGTCTCTTTGTAGGCTTTTTCTTTTTTCGTCTGTCCCCGAGGTCTTTTTGAGTGTCTTAGTGGCCATTTTACATCTCACGATGTTTTAATTCTGTTGCTTATGTCCTTTTGATCGTTTTGTCTCTTTCATTTCTTTTGGGTTGATTGGTGTTTCTTGGTGTTTGCTTTGATTCTGCTTGTTCTGTGTCTCTGTGGGAAAACCTGTAAAAATCCCACAAAAACGATGCATCTGTGAACTCAACCAACGCTGACACATAAAGATTATTCTGTTATTTCACTTTGATTACTAATTCAATAACTAATATAAGATGTCTTCCCCAGACCTGCCTCCCACATTGAAAACCTTTTTTCCAGAAATTTCAATGAGTGCTCCGCTGCTACTCACTAAAATATACAAAACTGGTCTGTAATGCTAGATCTTTTGGCTGTAACCTAATTTTTCTTCCTGTTCAATCCTGCTGGCTGGCTTGTCCTGTCCGCTGTGTAAGTCAGCAGCAGAGCAGTTACGTAAGAGCTTGTTTTGCTGCTTTTTAGCCCGAGGCGCTCTCACTCTCAGCAGCACCATTACTCCAGCCCTGCTCTGCTGTGAAGTCGGGGGGAGCGGTGAACATGAAAAGGGCAAAAATCAACCTCTCTAATGCAAGAGCAATGGAGAGGAAGGAAGGAGATGAGAGTATAGATGGGATCAGTGAGGACGTAAAGTGCTGTGTCACTGTTTTATGCAACACAATGTAAATAATGTAGACCTGAGCACGGATGCATCCAACACCTGATTCCAGTGTGACCCAAGCTATTGTATAACCGCAGTGTGACCTTGATGTTCACTACTGTACACACCCACTTGTTAACCCTTCTCCATTCTCAACCTATCTACTGCATTAAGGTAATTCCAAATCATTCACTTCATCATTCTTTAACCTTTCTTTGGCAGAACTACTTGTATGCATTTGTGTCGTTGTCTTGCTACACGACCAACTTTCTGTTGAGATTCAGTTCATGGACAGAAGCCCTGGCCTTTTCTTTTCAAATGTACTGGTATCATTCATAATTCATAGCCCCATCAACGATGGTAAACCCAAAGCCAAAGCCCAAAGAAAGATGCTGTCATGTTTCAAAGATTGGACGAGTGTCTTAAGTTTGAAAGCGGAGCTGTACTTTTTTCAAATATAGTTTATATCTTGTTCTCCTCTTTCCCGAAAACATCCATCCATCAATCTTCTGGTTTGTCCATGTCATATTTAACAGATGGCAGTTGCCTTCTCCCTGTAGCTGAGCCATGGACACTGTTTTTGTTCAGTGTTCTTCTTCTGGTGAACTCATGGGCATTAACAGTACTCGAAACAAGATTCTTACATGTATCGTTCTTGGAGTGATATTTTGCCGGCTACTCCAGTGAAAGGAAACAATAGTCTTTAATTAAACAATCTATGTGTCAACATTCTGTCGGATTGTTGATTGATGGGGTCCAAAATCAGTAGAGATGATATTCCAGCCACATGAGCAATTCCCTTCCAGAGGTCTTAAAATATCTCCTTTGTTCGAGCTTTGATACACTTGATACACAAACATGTTGTCTGATCTTCGAATAAAACAGAGCCCACACTCACAGCTGATTGTCATCCCACTCGCTCCAATTTTACTATCAATTGCAGTCCTTGGAAAGAGGCAAAAGCCAGCCCACGCGAGCAAAAATTACTGGAGTTTTTATAGATTTTTACACGTTTGATTCACCTTTTCTTATTCGTATCTGCAAAATGTTAATCACAAACGGATAGAAAACCATTGCTATTTTTGACTATGAGTACCGGTCACTTGATCCCCATTATAACCAGCTGACTTCTCTTTGTAGAATAAGATAGCTTCTTACTTCATGAGTTCCTCACAGTGCATTTAAAATAGCTGCAAAGCCCCGTCCCACAGGTTGTCAGGACTGATTCCTCAGATCTTATAGCAGAACAAACTGAACACACAGTCTCACACCACCTTTCTAAAATTTAAGTTGGTCAAACCAGAAATCCACACCCCAGTGTTGGCTGATTTGGCTCATGATATATCTTGTAACACTTAAAAAAACATCTTATTGATATAATCTCAAATTAAGATCACATCCCCCCCAAATATTATATTTCTGGTTTTGAAATTGGAAAACATATCAGACTTTCCTGCATGAAAAATCATCCTTTTTATTGAAGCAGTTTTCTCACACATTGTTCTCCTCTGTTGCTGTCAAAGCTTAGCTCGGTTCCTTGCAGCTCAGCTGTCTGTTTGCTCATGCGCCCGGGTCTGTGTGTGTTTGTGTGTGAAAGCCTGTCACTAGCTGCCTCTGAACATGATTAAAGGCTACAGGTCTGAGCTCGGACGCAGAAGTGTCATCATTTAAAGACCTAAAGAAAAAACAGGGTGTAGAGGTGCTATTCCTGTCGTCGCAGCAGAGTTTTGCGAACTTCCTGATTTGCAGTTGTTTCAAGAAGTTGATCATTTGCTTGAGCATCTGGTGTGCAGCAAATCTCTCATATACATTTCCACTCACTCTCTGAATTCAACTGTTTGTTTTCCCTTGAGGGTAAAGACACACTGTAGAAGTGAAGAGCAAACTCAACAGTGTCACACAGAGCGATTGTATAACCCCTCGTGAGTTAACCTCTTCCTGCAGCCAAAACACATTGTGTTAAATCGGTTCAGATGGAGGCTTTATTATTAGCTCCAGGACAATTAGGAACCTGCCTCTGTCATCTGGAGCTGTGGATGGGCGGTAACACTCCCTCAGCTGCTCCCTGAGTGCTGTGTAGGAAGACAGGACGCTAAAAATACTGGACCAGAGCAAACCAAAAGAGACAAAAAGAATTAGTTGGGTATCGCACAATGTGACATATGTTCATGTGTACACACCTTATATTCATCTGACCCAAGGACCCAAGAAGTGCAATTACAAATTACTTTACTGCAAAAAAAGATATACATTTAGCCTCCAGAAACACCCTGTGAAAGCTTCAGCTGTGCAACAGCAGTGTCTTCAGCTTTCCACTCAGAATCAGACTCAAAATCTGACACCAACAGTCGCAGACGTCACTTGCACACAGAAAGAGGAAGTGGTCTTGAATAATACAGATTCTATGTAAACAGCCTCTGAAGTAGGCTGCTGGAGGACTGAGAGGAATCTGGACTGAAAGGACAGCTGGATGTAGAGAAATCTAAACAACTTCTGGTGAATAAAATGCATGTGTGAAAAAGACTCAGGGTGGAATTGAATTGAAATGACAACAAGATAATGAACAAATAGGATAAAAAAATAAAAAACCAAGAGAAGAACCAAATCTGTAGTTTATTTGGTCACTGGAGTTGTGGCTGCCAGTTATTTTCCATGCAGGATTGTCAGGACAAATGAAGAGACAGAGAGTCGTGTCATAAAGTAGAAGAAATAGATGTGAACAAAGAATAAAGAGGAAATGATGCAGACAGCAGATGTGAAGCTGTTGGAGCCCCCTGGTTGGTGTGATAGGAAATCAGCCACTGGAGACGTCGATCAGAATGAGAAAGAGGACATTAGGAAGCTCATATAACCAGCTGGATGAGAGAGATGAGCCTGTTGCAGTCAGATAATTAGTCCACATGGCAATAAGCCTCTAATCTGACTCACAGAGGGAGAAATACAGAGGAAAGGAACTGCGCCAAAGAGACAGAGAGGACGAGGAAGAAGAGGAGGAGGAGGAGCTCTGGTGTCACACATTAACAGTCTTTCTGACCCACTGGCAGGAGACCGGTTTGAACTGGCTGATGCTCAGAGGTCACAACAAGACCCACATCAGCTAAATCAGCAACGCAACACGTATGAATGGTCACAAGGGAACATTGTGTCCATGTGAACAGTGGAGCAGTTTCAGCCTAAATTGTTCCCTCTTTCACAGACAACACACTATATTTTTATACGGGTACTTCAGTCATTGTGTCTGAAAAGATGAGAAATCAAAACACAACAACAGACTATTTCAATCATTTTTATAAGTAAATAAGATGTAAGATTAGATGATAGCACTTTATTGTCCGCTGATGTGGAAATTTATGTTGCCTCATACGCTCCTAAGGACACACATCCAGCTGCATAGACAAAATAATGTATTGGCTCATGAAAACATCCAATTCAGCACTTTAATAACATCTGTTTATACACTCGTCTCTAAACTGTCCGTAGGAGTGAGTGTGCGTGTGCATGGTTGTGTGGCCCTGTGATGGACTGGCGACCTGTCCAGGGTGCACTCCGCCTCTCGGCCAATGACAGCTCAGATGGGCTCCAGTCCCCCCTCCGTGACCCTAAATTGGATTAAGTAGGTATAGAAAATGGATGGACGGATGTTTATACACTCAAAATCTGTCACAGTACTGTCATCTGCTGATTGACGAGTGCGATAGGATAAGACACAAAAAAGTTTTTACTTGTTCCAACATTCAAGCACCCAAACGAGCCTCCCCAGAAGGCAAAAGTTGATATACCCCGTATAGGTCATGATTGGAATCCAAGACTGTCTCATTAACCTGTTTGATGGTGCTATTAGAGCAAGGAAGTAAAGAGTTTTCCACAGAATGACCCACCAGATTAAAGCAGACTCTGAGGAGGCGTAGATTGAGATTCAAATGAGCTGAGAGACCCGTGAAGCAAACTGACCCTTCATATTGGAACACACTCAGAGTCAGAATTTCCTTACTTCCTCCAAATGATCTGATTCTCCTGTGCGCAAGAAAATATATGTTTTAACACCCCTCATCACGCTTGAAAAGAGGATCGCTTGTGCAATTTTTCATACAAGGAAAGACCAGCTGTTTGGTTTCTTTTCCCATGATAATCCATCAATTAATTCAGCATCAACCATCTCTGACTTTATCTATTCTTACCTGTATTATTCAATTTCAACACCTGTGCTGATTGATTTGATTGTTTGTCCTGTAAGTCTCACTGTAATCACTCTCTCAAAAGGGTGAGCTGCATGTGCATGATCACGAGTGCCTCTTAATGTATGCAGCATACCGCTAAGTCATGCTATGCTCGTAGTTTCAGCACAGAGCTGTGCTTACAATGGTGATTAAAGAGGCTCCTGGCTTTGTTTTCCATTTGGCAGATGATTCGTTTGTCTTGCCTGGGTTTATTACCTTGAGAGGAGCTGGATTGTCTAGATTTGCAAACTCACAGCCATGAGAGAAACTATCTTGGTTTTAAGCTTTGTGTTTGCGGATGAGGCCCAGTTTGTTTTGGACGAATCAGCAAAATGTTTAAGGTGTGACGAAAGTCGTCAATGGCAACTCACACACCACTTTTAGACCAAAAGTTGTACGTTCAAACAGGATTTTCAAATGCAGGTACACCCAGTAAAACAAGCCAATTATATACTTTCCAATTGCCAGAAGTAGTTTGGTTACCCGAGGTACTCTGGGGACTTCAATATTTAAGACCCAGTCAAGTCGTCGAACAACTTCTACTACCCAGTGCACAAGCCTGTATCATGCATTTCTGACAAGAAAAACTTACTCATATAATTAGGGTAGTTTATTATTTTTGACTGTGGACATCAGCCTTCACAGTGGGAATGAAATGGCATTTTTCCACCAGTTAAAGTTTTTATAAAGCTGACTTGGAACCAGAGCCTAACTTAGAACCGGTTCTTTGTTTTTTTTCGAACACCAAAGCATCGGATCCAGCGCCAAGAAACTGGTGCTACAGCAGCACTATCTCCCTTTGCTGGGTCAGAGCAAAGAACAGCTAAGGTCGAGGGCTGAGGTCAGGGTTATGGAGACCAGGGGCTACATTATTCTTCAAGATTGAAGATTCTTGAAAAATTACAGGTCTCAGAGTGTTAGTGAACAGCTTCTATTGGACTTCCTTTTCCTGCCCGGGGTTGCAGTAATTCGCGGTTTGAGAGACATGACACAGACTTCCAAGCCAGGCTGGTTTGTCCTGCTGTGATGTCATTAGAACGCCACACCAAAATGTGAAAATGTGATAAAGCTGTTAATAAACCTGCAACATTGCTCTATTTTTTTCACGTCAATGTATCTTTGAACATCATCACTGTAATCAAAATATAATTAATGCAAGCCTTTTTACAAATTAAAATTAATTACGATAGAAACAATCTTGTTCCAAGCCGACAACCTTAAAGCAATCACAGTTAATTAGATTTCATACAAGAACTTTGCCTCAAGCACTTCAAAGCTGAAATGATATCTAAATGGCAGTGTAAAAACACAAATCCTTTCAGGGTGATCACTCTGTATACACATTACTGACTAATGAGAAAAAAAACTTAAATATAATCAGCACAATCATCGAGCAATAACTGTTTGGGCACATTAGCTTGCTGGAGGCAAGGGTTTTGATTTTAATCACAAAAAAAACAAAAAACTGTGTAATATCTGCAGACTAATCATTAAGCTCAAATTGCAAAGGAAGACATTGAGGGTACGTTCTAAGAAAGGAGAGGTGGTTTAGTAATTCTCTGTGAATCATGAGCTTTCTTTAGCCGTTGCATTGTCTATGACACATGACTGTTCAAAATGATATTGTCTGACATCTTCTTTTGCACTCGGTGATAAAATGAACAGATTACACCTCAATTGTGCCAATTGCTGCTGTAAAAAAAACACGACTGTCAATTGAAGCAGAGCAGCGGGACGCAAAGCGTATAAGATCAATTCTATGGGTTACTGCTGCCTGCTGTTTTCGGCAGATTTCATGGCATTAAACACACAAGGAGGCCATATGATTGATGTCAGTTTACATACTCTCAGTCTGTTAACAAGCCGTCAGTGGAAGGAGGTGAGAAATGCTCTGAAACCTTGAGATGCGTCACGTGGGAGGACTATTTTCACACATTAAAGTTTGTGAAGAGAGTCTCCTCAGCTTGGACAAAGTGTGCAATATGACAGACTCAGAGTCTGACACTGTGGGACCCCATCAGAGAGCAAAGTGTCGAAAGTGCAAAGCAGTTGATAAAAAGCTAATAGTATAGTATACTATAGTTAATTTGGAGGGTAATGATCCTTTAAAAGTTTTGTAATCATGTTTTCATGATGCACTGGAAGATGTAACCAGGAAGAATAATGTTGCCAGGGATTTCCGATCTTATCCTCTGTCTGCCAAGTATTTTTTTCACTTTAAATTGGTTCACATTTTGGCTTTTAACTAATTTACTGATAGAATTAAAAATCCTTGCAATGTACCCCTATGATAATCACAAAATGTCAGAATAATATGAAACGATACATAGGTTTTAATCTGAGAATAGCTCTCTATCTATTCTGTTAAATTTGAGAAAACTGGTGAAATAAAATTCAAATGAATGTAGTGTTCATTAACTACCAATATGCAACTGATAATTGATTCCTCGTGATAAACAGCAGGTGATTTCAATTCTCCATCTGGAACCAATAAATCAATACAGAGTAAGAGGACAGAATGAGATAAGAACAACTGATGATGATCATCATTTTTAGAGTAGCAGTTCAGTTTGTTACAGGTATTAAACTGAGGGACACTATTTTTTTGCCTCAGTATTATATTTAAAGGTTGAGAAGCTGACAAAAAGAATATATTGAAGAAGTTAACAGCAGGTGTTCAGTCTGTTAGGGTTTGTTCAGGTTGACTGCGTTTATTGTCGGGCTTAGTAGTCCTCAGGTGTGTTTGGGTCAGGGTTAGCTGTGCTCGGGTCTTCCTCGAGTCTCTTTGTGTTTGAAAGCTAATGTATGCGCATTGGATTTAAGCAGCTTTTTCATGCACCCGTTACAGAGTGGAATGTTAATTTTGGTGTGCAGACCTCTTCTCTGTGTCATCCCTTCAACTCTGAAATCTGTTGAGAGAGGAAGCACAGATTAAATGCATCTGGTAAAATGGAACTTTTCCTGTACGCTTCTGAACTATTATGTATGCAACACCTAGTGTTTCCTGGAAGAGTGCAGCTGTGGAGCTGATTTGCTCTACAGCTGACTCCACAGCAGTCAGGGCCACCCAACAGAAGGTAAATGGCGACACTAATAGCTAAAACTGTGTTGTGTCAGATTACGTTTCTACTTCTGTGGAGTCTGATGAGACGGATTTAATAAGCATTTTCATTAAAATGATATTTTCTGTTCTTTGACTGACTCACATGGTGTTTTAGCTCTTAGCTGTGGGGCATTATTGTCTAAGAGGATAACTGCTGTTAAGGTGATTAGACTTATCCTTTTATGTTTGCCAGCTTTTACATTTGCCATTTCCATCATTGTGTTACACAGTCTTTATTTGTGCTTTTAAATGGTCTGTAAGGTTACTTCCCTCTCTTATCATCACCATAAGATATGATATTTTGTTTTTCTAAAAGCTTTTTTTAAAAGGTACTTTAAAGTGGTACTTTGTGAAATTACATGGTGTAGACAGCAGTGAGAACACTCTCTGTTTGGAGAAACGGGGTAATTCTGACAGGAAGCTAAGACAAGAGTTATTAATAATGAAGAAACATAGGAGCAAACGTTCTGCTGTTGAAACAACTCAAACTTAAATGTAAGTGAATGATGTTCACAGAGAATTTACCCCACTTCAGTTAAGCACCAGACATTGTTCAGCTGAAGAATGTCTGTGGTATTGCATGACACTGCTGATCAGTGGTAGGACAGAGCAGCAATCACAAGTAGAAACATGCATGTTCTTCATATTAGAAAAAAACTGTAAACAACTGTATGATGAGATGTGAATTGTTTCAGATGGCAAACATTTGCTCATCTCTGGCCCACTTCTGACTAGCTGTTAGCTTAGCTACCCCATCAGAGTACTTCACACAACTCCAAAAATTAAACAGGCCAACATCAAGAGTTTGAGCTTCTCTGTGAATCAGCGCGTTCAGTAGAAGGCACAAAAACTGTTTTGATTTGTGTTGATTGCAAAAAGTATGCTGAAGGAGACATGTTACTGTAATTGTTGAAAGCTCCTTTTTTACGTAGAGCTATGAAGAAGAAAAGTTAAAAAATGAAACAGAAGGAAAATAGATGAGTGAAAAGAGAATGGAAGGAAAACAAATAGAGGAGTAAAATGAGGGAAAGAACATTAATAGAAACATTGACCGCAGACCGTACACAACAGAAAAATATCAGGTAAAAAAATAAGAGAGAAGAAAGAAAGAAAAGAAATGGAAAAGAACGACACAAATTGTAAGGAATTTAAGGAAAGAGCATTAGAAAACTGACATGTAATGAAAACAAAAAACTGATTTTAAGGAACTGAGAGGAACAAAGGAACGAAAGGAAAAATTGATGAAAAAAACCCCAGGAATAATAAGAGAGGAGGGAATAAGAGAAAAATGTAGTGAAGAAGGAGGTGCGGGGTAAGGAAATGAATGACATGAAATAATAAGAACAAGAGAGAAGAGAAAGCCACCATCACTGCCTGCTCAGACTCAGCTGGAGTTCACACAGGAGGCTGAGCCGAACTCACAGAGGGTGGCAATTATTAGATTGAAGTGTTGATGTTTTGCAGTTTGGTAGTGAAGGCCAGACTGACAGAAACACAACTGTGAATATGAACAATCTACAACAGAAAGCTAGTCTGTTTCACTGTTTTCAATAATCTATTCAAGGGGAATATATGGTCTTTCGTTGACTCTTCAGGGATCTCTGCAGTGCTGGATTGAGGTTCACATTCGTGCATGGACGTGTAGGACCAAAAAATTATAGTTATACAGCCTCATCTCTTGGGCTGTGATGCTTTTTTCAATTGATTTTCCATTTCCATCTGTGCTTTCCGGTCCATGAAATCATCTCCATCTTCATTCAAATTCCAGTCAGGAATGTTCTAACAGCACAATCTATCATTGCTGCTGGTGTGTTAATCAGAGCAGAACATCAAGTGATGATCATCAGTGTGTAAGAAAATTGGAAAGGGTCAATATTTTCTATGCCATCATGTCTGTATAAGTTTTCTCTTGACAGGAATAAAAGCATCAAAGCTGCTCAACCAAGTTCCTTCATAGACAGAAGACAGTGAGCTTTTTCTGTCAGCATTTGTGACAGTGCACAATAACCCATAAACTCAGTTCTATTACCTGTACACTTTCAGATATTTGTTCTGCTCATCAAAATGACATCAGCTACAACAACATTTCGATGGCTGTTTTCATCAGAAAGAACATGGTGAAATGGACAAACATACCACTTTCTATCAATGTGTGCTAACTCCAGACTTGTTATTGCATTAAGAATAATGGGGTAAGATGTAATGGGGTGAACAACAGGTTGTGGAGACACAGTACATTTGAGAGCAACAGGAAGGCAGATGTTGACAAGCGTTAGAAGGCTGGCATTCACCCAAGATCCTTCAGCTGTGTCATTGTGGTTATATAAATGCCACTGATGGCTACTAAAGCAGTTACTCAGTCCTTTTGAAGGGTTTCCACTAAATCTCGACCCAATTTATTCCTAACATGTGGACCTACCCATTTGTTTTGCAAAAAGTAAGGAGCCCTTTTGCAATTGGGGTTCAGAGAGTGGACGTTTACCAGCCCGTCAACCATGGTGTTTAGGGCCATTTCTAGTACCAATGTAGGGCCAAGGTTTAAAATTGGGTCTTAATCATCACATAGTTCTCACTAGAAAAAAAAAATGTTGTCGTTGTAAATATATTGACCTAGGTTGTTAGATTATTTTAATGATTTTAGTGATGATGAAACATCACTTAACATCCCTATTGATTTCAGTGTTCAGAAAACCAAAGAAAAGAAAGAAAAAGCCCTTTGTTTTACTAATGCAGGGACTCTGCTGGTGTTGTGTGACCTGCTGTTTTCAAAGCCTGAAAGTCTGTAAAAAGACTCTGGTGGAACAGCAACAAGATTATGGAGCAACAGGCAGCTTAAATACAATTTTCTAATATGACCCAGACAGCATTTACTGGCACATGTTGTTGCCAGTGACTGAACAGTGGAAATTCAACATTAATTCAGCATTTCACAAGATCAACCCACTAGCTCTGAATATAGAGGTGTACAGTAAAATGTTTACATGTAAAACCCCCAAAAAGTGTATCCAGGCTTGTGTTGTGATCAATTTATGTCTACTAACAGTGATGACCTAAGAGCATTAACAGATAACTTTGAACTGATATTCACATTTCGACAATAGAACCTTGATTTCAACTAATTTGGATTGCTTCTAAATTTTTCGCAGAAGCACAAGTTTGTAGTTCAATGTCTGTCCTCGTGTGCGGGAAGGAGAGGGAGAGAAGCTGTGCGAGTGTAAACCTGTATATTACTTCTGTAATTTGCTGCCATCAAATTCAAAATGAGCCAATATTTTCTATGATATAGTAACATATTTTACTTTGAACATCTTATAAGTTTTCGATGTTCTATTGTGAGTAAAATATTGGTTTATGAGAATAGCAAGTGATTGCAGTCTGTTTTTATTTACATTTTCTTGAATGTTTTGAAATGGAGATTGAACCTAATAGCGACTCCCTGTCCCTTTTGAAGAGGCATGAAGAGAAATGTTATTTCATTTTTCAAACCTGCCCTCTTCAGCTGCTGAACATTTCTGCCTTTTCTCATGAGCAGGAAATAGGCTTGTTATTGCTCGCTCTTCCATTATATACCACATCACACTTTATGTACCTACATTCAATATAGAGTGGCAGCACTGAGGATTCAGCTGAAGAGAAATCCAATTTGATGTCGCTCAGTTCTGGCCTCACTGACATACTCTGTTTATATGACTTCAGGGATGAAGTCAGTTTGACTTGTGCTGTAAAGTCCGTATTTTTCTTTGAATTACAACCTACTGTGTTGTTAACCTTGTAAAGACCGCTGATTTAGAGTCAGACTCTTCTGGTTCTACGTTTGGTAATACCTACATATGCACTTTTAATGAAACACTTTGATCCAAATTTAAACAAACAGGCATAAATATGCTTTACTACTGTTAAGATGGTAATGATGCGGATTGCCTGTAGATCCAAGAGTTATGCTGACACGTTCCTTTTACAAAGAGACCTAGATACTGCATCTTATTTTCTTACATATTCTGTCACAAGCAATCTTTGACACAGTCTGTTCAAGTCATTCTTGTTCAACTTGTCACATAATGACCAACCAAATGACAAACCAAGCACAGGTGAGGAGTCATCACCAAGCTGAAAACAGGTGTTAAAAAAAAAGGGCAGGAAAGAAAAGATGAAGTAGCAGATGATAAACCAAAAAATCATGAAGAAAACATTTGCATATGGTCTTGTACTCCAACTGAAGTGGACTATCTGGCACATTTAGGGTTATCCTCCAAACCAAATGTTTTTATGTAAAAAGTTTGGAATAAACAGGTTGGATAGTATCGTGCAAAGTAATTGTATTTTTTTTAAATCAGTAAAGGTGTTGGAAAAAGTAGGAGCTGATAGATTTTATATACACTGTCATCAACAGTTTGGAAACTATTTCAAAGAGGCTTTAAGAATAAACGTTTAGGCCATAAGACAATTCAGGGAAAGATTATTTGCTTAAAAATGTTAAACTCTGTTCATTTGAATAAAAAGATTAACAGGAGGAGGCATAATGGACAGACTTCAATTAATTCATCATCTGATTGACTCAAGATCAAGCTGCCCTTCCTGCTTTTCCAGAAATATGTCCAAATCAATTTTTGGTTTCAGTGCAAAATTTCTACACCTATTATCTTCCACTTGATTGTATCGCTGGTTAAACCTGCCATCTGAAATCAATTTTCTCTCTTTTTATAGCAACCACACAGCATTGTCCAGCGTCGCCTCATGGAGGGAAACATCACAAGGCTGCGTGGGGAGGCCCGGGACCTCAGCGCCAGGATTCGTTCCCCGCTGGCTGACAGCAAGGAAGGACCTGTCGACGTTGAAGAGAGGAGCGAGAGCACAGCTGATGATTCAACAGAGGAGAGGGAGTCTCTGGAGGAAAGCGAACGCAGCCTAAGATCAGACGAAGAGGACGATAACAGTGAAGCTGGAGCCAGGCAGACGGCTGAGAAGCCGGAGAGCACAGACAGCTCGTCCCTCCTCACAGCTTTAATTATTCAATGCAAGGTACTGCTCGCAACAAAACATACTCTGCCTGTCCGTGTTAACCCACATTCAACTGCATGCAAACTGAACACAAGAGAAGATACAAAGACAGCACCATTCTGCGCACATGACTCATCACTTAAAGCCTGCTCTTCTTTTCACTTTCCCTTTGGCAATGATCAAAAGCTTTTCAGGACCCAGCAGATGTCTGACAGCATCAGAACAACAGATAACAGTCACAGTGATCGAAAGTCCAACCACGGTGACGCCTCCACATTTATTCAGAGGCTTGAAATGACCAAACTGTGTAGGTTTCAGGAAGAAAAGGACAAAAGTAAAAATAACTGGGCAAGGCAACCAACAGATTTTCCTCCATGTAGGACCAGGCTTAGCCCACTTTTACCCAACACTGGTCTCGTTAACCCTTCAGGATTAGTGTCAATTTTCTTCTAGTCTCCCAAAAAAAGCTTACTCTGTCACCAAGATTTTTGGTAATATTAGTAACTAGCACAGAATTTTCTCCCTAAATCTGCATGGTAATTATAAGAAAAAAGTTCCTATGAAGAGCTGCCAGTAGGTTGGCTGAGAAGTTAACAGTTCAGGTATAATGGAAAAGGTACAGTTTGCTTGACCATCCCATTCTTACTCCCAACTCATCACATACTAACGCTTGATCAGGAGTCACGTATGTTGGTTTTCAACAAGAAGTGTACACCCATGTGGTCATTTTTTAACCTGCAGGGTATTTTTCTATCTGTTGACCTAACTTTCGAGGCATGCATTGCGATGACGTCAGTATTGTTACCTAAGCTTTGCCAAGCTAAAATGTTGTATTTTAACACCTAATCATTATGATTTCATAATCCTAACCAGGTACTTTTAATGCCTAACTCAAACGGTGTACTGTTGATTCTACTGGTTTTGAACTCTGGTCTCATGTGACTTTGACTTTGCCCTCCACTTCAACCTCCTTATCAGCACTGTTTCTTGTTAATAAATGAGCGCTGTAGCTAAGTAATGATCTATCTGAGAGAGAAATCATTACTTAGATCAAACATTTTCTTTTCCCTGTGGCATTGAATTAGCACAGCTTCTGTGAAGAAGATTAAAATCAGTAGTCCTCTTTTCCTGTGCATTCAGCATTTTCCTTTATCACTCAGGGCTATACTGGGTTTTATCATCAACTTATTAAAAGCACAGTGTTCCTCAGTTACTCATCCATCCAGCTGCTATTTTTAAACTTCAGGGATAGAGAAGGATTTTTGTGCCACCAGGCCTGAGACAAAAGAGCAGGTTTGTGTGTCTGCTGATAAGCCTGTGAGGACAAAGGGGACTCGACAGGCAGCTCAGTTGGTGCTGAAAGAGGAAGATCAAAACAACGTCGATGGAAACTGATTTTTCTTATTTAAAGAGGGGGATAAGAAGATGGCCAGCAAAGAAGAGTACATGGATAAAATATTAGCAAGAGGATAAGGAATAGTATAAAACTCTTGAGTTGTTTTCAGTTCTTTAGCTGTCTGTTTAATACAGACTAAAGTTCAGGAAGTCATATTTACAGAGCCTTGCAGTTCTCAGCAAGAATCTATTTTTGCTCGATTTATAGTTTTGCTTTTATCCTGGAAAAATCTCTTAATTTATGCACAGTGTGGGGGTGTTGACACCATACTGCTTATGTTGCATGCAGAGCAGCCATATGTCCGGTATATTTTTCTCATTCCTACATCATTTTCAATGTACAGCGACTGAGGATGCTGAATGGTGACACAACCATTTCTGCAGACCACTGCAGTCTGCTGAGTTTTAGAGAAAACATCTCTTTATGACATGGAGTGCCCTGCAGGCAGCAGAGCAACTGTCAGATAAAGAAGAGAGCAAATGTTAGAAGAAATAAGGTCAAGCTGCCTGTTAGCTGTTGCTTGAAAAAACAGGAACAACTGTGACAGGCTAATAAAAATATATCTACAAAGAACATTAGGTTGATTTTTTTTTTTATCTTCTGGGTGTTAATGAGGAAATAGTACAATTCTCATGTCCCCATGCCTCATGTTCACAAAATACAAAGCTAAAACCATGAGACACTTAGCTCAGGTTAGCACGAAGACTAGAAGATGATGGAAAGCACGCAGATTTTTGGGATTACGTTTATACACAGAAAACTTGAGATTTTTAAAATTGTTGCTAATGTTTGAGTAAGCTTCAAACGTGTTAGTGCATGTTAGTGAATGAGTATTCTTGAATTTTAGACAGTGTCAGACTGTTCCTGTATCAGACTTTTGCTAAACTAAGCTAAACGAGCTCCTGGAGGCTCTTCACTACATGCAGTGGACATTTTCTCTTTTGTTAGTCAGAAAAAGTCATACTCATGAAAACACCGCAATTAACAACCCAGTCTCACAACAACTGTGTTGTGTGAAAAAAAAGTGTTTTTTCATGAAAGGAAACTATAAACAAAGGAGATTGTTGATACATTATAATACCAAAAGTATTCGCTCATCTGCCTTTACACGCATATGAACTTAAGTGACATCCCATTCTTAATCCATAGGGTTTAATATGACGTCGGCCCGCCCTTTGCAGCTATAACAGCTTCAACTCTTCTGGGGAGGCTTTCCACAAGGATTAGGAGTGTGTTTATGGAAAATTTTTTCATCATTCTTCTAGAAGCGCATTTGTGAGGTCATACACTGATGTCGGATGAGAAGGCCTGGCTCGCAGTCTCCGCTCTAATTCATCCCAAAGGTGTTCTATCGGGTTGAGGTCAGGACTCTGTGCAGGCTCAAGTTCTTCCACACCAAACTCGCTGATCCATGTCTTTATGGACCTTACTTTGTACACTGGTGCGCAGTCATGTTGGAACAGGAAGGGGCCATCCCCACACTCTTTCCACAAAGTTGGGAACATGAACTGGTCCAAAATCCCTTGGTATGCTGAAGCATTCAGAGTTCTTTTCACTCGAACTAAGGGGCCAAACCCAGCTCCTGAAAAACAACCCCACACCATAATCCCCCCTCCACCAAACTTTACACTTGGTACAATGCAGTCAGACAAGTACCGTTCCCCTGGCAACCATCAAACCTAGACTCCTCCATCAAATTACCAAATGGAGAAGCGTGAATCGTCACTCCAGAGAATGCGTCAACACTGCTCTAGAGTCCAGTGGTGGCGTTCTTTACACCACTGCATCCGACGCTTTGCATTGCACTTGTTGATGTATGGCTTGGATGCGGTTGCTCGGCCATGGAAACCCATTCCATGAAGTTCTCTACCTGCTGTTCTTGAACTAATCTGAAGGCCACATGAATTTTGGAGGTCTGTAGCAATTGACTCTGCAGAAAGTCGGCGACCTCTGCGCACTATGAGCCTCAGTATCCGCTGCCCCGGCTCTGTCATTTTACGTGGACTACCCCGTCGTGGCTGAGTTGCTGTCATTCCCAATCGCTTCCACTTTGTGATAACACCACTGACAGTTGACTGTCATATTTACTGTCACTGAATATTTTGTAGCGAGGAAATTTCACGACTGGACTTGTTGCACAGGTGGCATCCTATCCGGTACCACGCTGGAATTCACTGAGCTCCTGAGGGCAACCCATTGGCCTGTGGCCATGGAAGTGATTGGAACACCCAAATCTAATTATTTGGATGGGTGAGTGAATACTTTTTGGCAATATAGTGTATAAGTAAACTAGATGCCAAAAAGTCTAGGAGACCTTTAAAGAAACCATATGCTGAGAAACAGAACCAGAACGTGTTGTTCTTCATGCACATCTAAGTATAAAAAGGAACTAGCTTTTTTGTTTTTGTCTTACATCTCTAGCATGTAATCTCTATGCGCCGTATAAAAGAATACTCTCCACTTATGACGATTGTCCCTAGCCTCCCTGCTTCCAGCCTCTTTTGTTACTTTTGCCCCTCAGTACAGCATATATCTGAACATCTGCCCAAAGAAACGCTAACTAAGTACCTTTGGAGCCTAAACCAAACTAAAATCAAGTTAGTTTATAAATGCGACATCTGAAATTTGCATGAAGAAATGTTAACAGTACTCAGTACCAAAAGGGAACTAAATCACAGCTGAAAACATGAGCAAAAACATAGTAACAGACCAGATGGAACACAAACCTCCATCTCCTGAATGGATGTCCTGTGACCTACACCACCACCATCCCTCCACCATCTAAGCTAATGCTGTGGGTTTTATTATTTGAAAAGAGACAGTCACGTGACATGAACACTGGCAAAAGGAAAACAACAGTAAAGAAAATTTGTGTTGTGGATAAATTAATACACATTCTTTACGAGAGCGGGTTGCTATGAAAACAGAAAGAAAGATGAAAATCGTTTTTAAAAAAATCTACTTATCTGTCATCACCACACAACACAACATCTGATTCACTGGTATGAGAGAAATACTGATAACAGATACAGCCATGGCAAGGATTAGAATTTCACCTAAATTGAATTTAAGTGCATTAATGATAAAAAATAAACTAAATATTTGGACAAAATCTAAAGAATAATGAGTCTTTACCACCATGAATCTCATCATGCATGTTTTACTCTTCATTGTGCAGCTGTTTGAGCAATGTGTTAAATGTGCATTTATGACTTGCTTAATATTTCATGCTCCAGTGAGTCTGGGAAATCAAAGTGCACTCAACAAATTGAAGAATCAGCACCTTTAGTCAGCAACATGATCATAAACATATTAGTTTAAAACCCCAAAACACATCTTATCATAGATCCTACACAGATTCTTATCATTCGTGTCCAGCTGCTAAATCAAATGTCTACCGCCACACAGAATCAATACAGATCAAGGCAAATGAATCAACTCAAGGTTTGAAGAGTTTCACTAATGGGGGGAAAGGTTTGTTTTCTTTGTGCAAATGATAAACAGTCAACATAGACGTACATTTTTGGTTTGGCAGTGTTATAAGCACTTGGTAACTGAATGGATTTGTTTGAAAGAAGAAAAATCAGTGTTTTTAAAGGCTGCCCTGAGTTGTGTTCATATGTTGTTGTGACTAACCTTGCGTGTGGCAGCGTCAGAGCGACATGGAAAAAAAAAAATCACACTGTGACACAAAAATCCCCCTTCTGTCTTTTTCACAGTGCTGCGAGACTGAAGTCAAGGCATCCATCAACACTGGTAGCCTACAAAACCACATCTCCACCTCTTGCTGCCAGAGGCTGGGGTAAGAAACACCATTGGACACATTTACTAAATATCACCTGCTATCTTTTAAAACTTTTAAGCAATTTACAATGCTCTGACAGACAAATGAACCAACTGATAGAAAAGTACAGCAACTGAGGAAATATGTTTGAATTCAAAATTAGGCTAAAACAATTCAAAAGTAAAAGATGCAATAACAACAGCATATGAGCTGTTAAGAGAGTTTCTTGCAGGCTTGATGTCACCTTTATCTTTGAAAAATACATTCAAATGGCAACTACAGCTGAGTCTTAGATCAGTGGATGCACATTGGATTAAGACTTAATAAAAATGTGACATTTTGGCAGCTGTCAGAGTAACTGAGTAGTAAAATCTGCTAAAACTGGTGTACTGTTTCTTCCAAATAAATTAAATCCTTGCTGCCGGAACGTCTGATTGACATTTTAATAAAAAAGGTTTGGCAGATCATTAAAACTGAAATCTATTTCTATGTCAGCTACTCAAATCAAATTTCCCAAATATTGAACATGCAGTTGATGTGATTGCGTGTGGTTCTGTGTGTTGTTAGACTGGTGCCCAGTCAGGACAGTTCATCATGCGGTGCGAGCAGCTCAGTGACAGCTCTGCAGCTGCAGTTGGGCAGGCAGACTGTCCAGTGTTCAGCCTATGTGAAAGGTAAGTTCTAACAGTTATAGCACTGATAAAAGAAAGAAGTAACTTAGAAACATTTAGAGGATCTGAATTTCTTAGACTTGAAGATTGCTGAATGAACACACTTTGATTTGCTGAAGAATATTGATGAGAATATCTTAAAAACAGATGCAGAAGAGTTAGGATTAGAAGTTATTGAGTTGAAAATAAATAGTGGAACGATTTAAAGAAGAATATAAGTACCTTAAGTACGATGCTAACTGTGGTTCTTGCTAACCATCCATGAAAACTCACTCATGGTGCAATAAAATCTTTGCCCACAAATCAAGGCTTGTCCTAACATTTTAATGCTAAAAGTTTTTTTAAAAGCTTAATCATTAAAAAAACTATAAAGGTAGAAAAAGTCATGGTTCACTGCTCCTTGATGAGCTGAGCCTTTTGATATTTTAATGGTTTTAATAGCTTCAAGTATGAAAATTACTTTTTTACTTTTTTTCCCCCAGAAACGTGCAGAAGAATAAAAAAATTCTAAAGTTAATGGGTGGAGGAAAACAACAGTACATTCAGACAGTGCAGCCGTTCTGCCCTGGAAAGCTGCAAATGGGCATTCAAGAGCTTTGATGTAAAATGCTGACAGCAGCTAACATGCTACCAATAACAAAATGCAGATGTTTAGCAAATACAATACTGAATTTAGCCTGCCAATGTCCAAACATCATTGATATGCAAAATTACACAACTGTAACAGATATTTAAGTAAATATAACTGATTATACAGATATTTATTATCGTAAACCAAAATACTGTAAAACTGTAATTTTGTTTGGCATTAAACTAAATTAGAGGTTAAAGAGGACTGATCATGCTTTTTCTTTTTCTGTCTTGAATATGTAATGTTATACTGTCAGATTTTCATACTAAGCGCAGTTTAAAATTGAATAAAAAAGATAGAAATATATATATTTTGAGGCACCGAACAGGCTTCAACAAATTGTCCAATCAGAAGAAATTGGGTTTTAAAAGAGTGGGGCTTAAAGAGACAGGAGCTAAAATGGCTTGTTTCAGATAGAGGATGAAGTGACAGGCTGGATATAGTGCGAGTACAAGCCAAATAAGCATTTGTTTGAACTCTGACTCATGTAAAACTAGCCTTGTAGTGTCCAAGAACAAGTTGTAGAGTAGCATAATATTGCACCTTTAAGAAGATATCAGAAACACTCAGCTTAAGTTTGAAACCAAAAATTCCAAACTTATTCATTATAAAGTTACTTACTTAGTATTTGTTTGATTGGGAAGCTTGTGCCAGTACATGTAGAAGATGTTTTGATACTTTTCTTTGCCTAATAATCTTCATAAAATGTCAGATAAGCACTAAAGCCAGTTTACTAAAAGTTTCACCAGAGCATCAAAGTTTTTTTCTACGGGCAACTCACGCCTGCCCAATTGCATCAGATCACTCACTAAAAACAAGAAGACACACAATAAATGCTAGGTGCAGTGGAAGTGATTAAGCTTTTTTTCTAAGAAAAACTCTCTCCTGCACCAAATATTGTATTTCATCTGCCTTGTAGGAGAAGTTTCAGTACGAAAAACACATTATAAGCTCAGTGGAAAATACAATTGACAGGTCAATAAAGTAGACAATATGATGCTGTAATTAATATTTTCAGGCTGGTCTGGTTTGTTGATCTTTTGCCAATCTACTCTGTAATTCATTCATAAAGTAACACAGTAAGTCTGTATATTTTGTTTCTGAGGGTATGCACATTCGGTATTTTGACAACATCAGGCAGATTTTTTTTCAGGCAACAACCCCCTGGAGCAGAAAGAAAAAACCACCACTGAGAAAATTCATGTTTGAACTTGTTCTAGATTTTTTACAAAATTATTCGTTGATAAGAGGTCACTGATAAAAGCATAGGTCAAACGCGTTCAGACAAAAAATTAAATCTGTCTTTCATCTAAGTCCCACTGCATAACTCACCATCTCTGGAAGCTATTTATTGGATGTTATTTTTGGCGTAACAAAGGTCACTTTCCTTTGAAGGACTGATCTTTTTGTTGCTTCGTCCTTGGTATTTATGATTATGGTTTCTGTCCTTTTGCCTTTTGTTCAGGTGAGAATTCTCCCAGAAAATATGAACCCCTCCATGGCTATTAGAGCCAATTAAATGAAAAATATTTGCTTTTATACTTTACTATTTCATGAATAGCTGTCTTACCAAGTTTAAATGAAATGAACTGTCTGGAAAAATCATGTTAATATTATGCAGTTCACATAGGATAAATTATCCTCACCAGTGAATAATGACACATTCAGCGCCATATCTAGACTCATGGAAATTAACTTCGCACTTTGCCACGACAAAAACTCACACCAACCCTCACAAGTACATATGCTTAACAGTTAACGTTATCACAGGAATGAGTGTTTTTGTACCGCTGATGATTTAACTTCAAGTTAATTTATGCGTGTTCAGATGAAGGTGTTAATGAATGGGAGTCAGAGTTGCTTTCAAAAGCATCTCAATAATTCATTTAATTCTCCGTTCCCTCTGCTCTTATCTTTTCTCTTTTCAGAGGATGAGGCGTTTGAGCTGTGCCTGGGTCTGCAGACTCTCCTGGAACTTAAAGTAAGGTCTTCATTTGCTTTGCTAATATTTTGTGAGCTTTGTATATTTAGGTGTGTGCCCTTTGAAGAGCCTGCTATCCTGAGATAGTTCCTTTAAGCAAAAAAGAGAGAGAGAGAAGAAGCATATTTATATAAAAGTGAATGTTTCGAGACGAAATGAGTCACAGGTGCAAATTCTTAATGTTGTTGAAAGGAAAAAAGTATTTTTTCTAAATAGTGCAGCCTCTTATCAGCTGCACATTGAGCAGCTGAAACTAAGGTAAGTGCAGATTCAATACATTCTGTGATGTGGACATTCTTAATGTGTACATTTGAAAAATTGCATTAAAAGCCAAAGAAAAGAATACCAAACAATTTGCAGATAGTGCTCCTCTATTCTCTATTAGAGAACAACAACAACAAAAAAGCCTGAAGTAAAGTAAAACATAACTCAAAATTTGCTCTTTGTTCATTATATATGTATGTGAAACGGGAAAATTGAAGTAGAAGGTAGAGTGGCCAGTATAAGCAACAGCTGAAGGCCCATCAGAGATTACTGAATGATGAAAACATCCACAGCTCAGAGCTTGATAAAAGAATAAAACAAATGTGACAAACTGTCATGGAAGAGTGTTTTTTTTTAATGGTATAATTACTACGGTTCATTTCACTAAAATTACCTTCTTGCGAGATTTGTAAAGATCGGAGACAATGTCAGGGTCATGAATGATTATTACTGTCACATCTTATCTTGGAGTAAAACTAATGTCTGATGTACTGGGGAATTATTTGAACTATAAAATCATTTAAAAAGATTAATTTGCACAGACATGTCTCAGATAGCTGTTTGAGTTTGGTTGAATGAAAAAGGTAGCAGTTTCTACTAATATAAAAGATTTAAAAAAAGCAGCAAATCCTTGAATTTGACAAGTAGATGAAAAATAGTAACTTGCGTATTGTGTAGAGTTCAGTAAGAATGAATCAGCACAAATGTATTGTACATTTTTGGTTTGTATCCCCCTCAAAAGCATCATGATCATTCATGACAGGTTTAACAGGCCTTGAAGGCTACAAACTAAATCAGTTTCCTTCTTAGACTATTAAACTCCAATATTTCACAGGCTTGAAGGGGTAAAACTATTTATCATTTCACAACTTTGTCACAAGTATATTTGTATGTGTATATACTTTATACATACACTATACTATATATACTCTCTCCAATCCACACCGCTCAGATTAGTCTCCTGAACTCAGGCTGGCAACTTGTATGAATTATTAAGTGCACTAATTATGTCTCACCATGTGAATCCTCTCCAGTGTTGCTTGGATCTAGACAGGCGGGTTCTGAAGCTGCAAGGCTGTGGCCAGGAGCTGCCCTTCCTGGTCCCTTCAACCGACAGCCAGTGCCAACACGACACCAATGAGAACCTGTGAGCCCGACTCGACAGCGGCGGCCACCTCTTCTCAGCTTAACCGGTTGCAGCAGTGCGGACCAATGCCGTTTGTGTCTGGACTGTCCAATCACAGTGTCTCTAACTGCCAGAACAAGGATGAGCAGTCGCCTCAGTTGTTCTCGAGTTTACATCTTTGTGTTTGCAGAATTAAGATGTTCACCATTTCTCTTACATTAGAATAGCCTAGTTTACAGAGCAAAATCCAGTTTCTGTAAGTTTAATCACTCTATGATTATGATGTTGATTCCTCTGTTGTGCTGCTTGGGTACACTGAGTAAAAGGGAAACCTTGATTATAATTTAAAATAAACTTAGGTGGAATATTTTGTGATTTTGACTGTCCTATGCCATGTCCTATGAAAAAAAAAGGTCAATTACAAATCTAAATCATTTCAGTGTAGCTACAGAAATAGTTTTATATTCAAGGACATACAATCAACTGCAAGAAAATCAACCTGCAGCACCATTTATACTTAACATTTAACAATTTTTTACAAAGCTGATCAGCCTTTTTTTTTTTTTTTAAAGCCGGGTTGTCTACCACATTATAGAATTGTAACCAGTAATCGTAGAAAAACTGAGATGTTCAATCTAAAAGCTGGATTTGAAGAAAAGAAAGTTACAGCTCCAGGATGATAGGTAGACTAATAGGCACATAAGGGCCTGCAACAAAACAACCTGAAATTTATGTCAGGTTGGATCGAACCAGTGGTTCCCATCCAGTTTTGTGTGATAGGTCCCCATGTATCTATCCAACAAGTTATAGTACTCTGTCAGCTCTAATTTACATATAAATATATAAACCGTGTTTTTGTTTTTTTTTTAAGCTATATGTCAATTTTCAATCCAGTCGTTCATCCCCTTGCCATAATTCCTTCAACAATTCAGTTGATACAACTATTTCCATCCAAAATTTAGTTAATCTGTTCCAGTTGCACCACAGGTTGGGAACCACTGGCTTAAACATCCTGCACTGACGATAAATGAGTGAGTTTGTGTATCTTATCACCGTCATCAATAGGAAAGCAACCTGTTCTCTTTCCCAACTTGCGGGACACGTCTCTTTGCGATCAATCAGCATTGGTGTGTGACGAGTTGTGAAGGAGAATTTTGGGGAAAACGCTTTTCGCAAAATGTCTGATTACTCCTACAAGAGTCAACTTAAAGTGTTGGTGCATAAGATGCCTTCTCAAATATGTTCAAAGAGTAATTAGGTGAGGATCAGGCCGCCTCTGTAAGAGAAAAGGATGGATTCTCACCTCAGATTATATTCTGAAGACAATGTCACAGTTTCTTAAGTACTAATACAGAGCTTTGTAAAGCGCCTACTTTCTTTCTTTTCTCATCAGAGGAATGATGTGATTGTGTTTCAAAAAGCACACTTTCCAGCCTGTCACAGTGGCCTAGATTGACATTTGTAGTTTCCTTTAAATCCCTTTTAAAAGAGTAAAGTACGGTAGTCTTTTGGTCAACCAGCTAAATATGTCTGGGTTAGACTCTGACAAAACAAAAAAATATCAAAACATTCCATCTGCATGATTTGGACAGTTCTGCTTTTGTATAAGTCTGCATGTAGTGTACTAGTCAGATTATGTAATGCTGAAAGTCTGACGGGGCTGGTCGGTGTGTGTTTTTGTGTGCATGTGTGTGTTACGAGTCAAAGCAGGGTTTTCTGCCCTGTACCGACTCCTGGTTCACATGGGAAAAAGTGGATTTGTTCACATATTCCCCTACTGAGCTCCGAACAGAACAAGCTGCCAAAAGCTGACCCCAGTTGCCTTCCCTCTCTGCCTATTTCAGGAGATTTGAATCACTTGAACTCAGTGCCGAGGCCTCCTCTCGAAGCTCATCTGCATTCAGAGAACCGGTCTTATTTATGTACTTTATTTTACCACCTGTTGTTACCAACTTCGACACCTCTTCTTTGCTGCTTTGTCCATCACTGGAGAAAAAAAAACTAAAACAAACAAACGCCCCCACTATGTTGTCCCCTGCCTCTATTGTTAGCTTTTATAATGTGGAGGATCAGGAAGTGCTTACCATTGAGCTCTGCTTTAATAACACCTGAGCCATGCCATGCTTTTTACTGCAATTTACTACCCACGTAACCAATTCTTGGCATTCATCCACACGTCGCAAAGTTTGTTTCTCTTTGATGTATAGTGACCTTCTTATGCCGTGTGAGAGAAATTGATGTATGAAAGAAATTTATTTTTGGTGTTTTTCTTCCTCTAAACAGTATTTTCTCTGCCTAATAAAATATGTATTCTGGCTAGCTCTGTCTCTTTTAATTATTGGGTAGTGTTGCAGAAGTGACAGAGCAATGAAAACTGTCTACAAAATATGAGTAAGCAGACAGTTTGTGGGAGTGTACCACAAGAAAACAGTCAGAGCATCCCATACATTGATTCCCATAACAAAGACACCCCTGTGTGTGCCCTTAACTGGTACATCCTTCTATAAAAGGAACAGAGAAAGCAGATGTTCCTTCAACAACAGGGGGTTTCGATAGTCGACTGATTTGACCATTGAAGGACCTCATCCTGCTGAACTGCATTTTTTCCATGACAAACACAACATGGTGTGCAGCATTGAAGTGAAGTTCTGAGTTCTACATTCCCAGTTTTAAGTAAATTCTATGTGAAGATTAAAGTCTTTGAGGTCTCTAAATGATGATGACTAAAATGATCAAATATAATAAAATTACATTTTATTTTCAGCTGTTTTAATAATTATTCCTCTACTTGAATGAAATATTCAATACCTTCTCTCCTTGAAACTGCATAGATTTCCAACTAATCTGCTGCAGCAAACACCTTTAGGAGAAGACGCTAGATCCATCGGTTATATTTTGATAACATTCGTTTGGGAAAGGTGACTAAATGTAGGAATACAGTGTTATAGTATTTTATAAAGCTACCAGAGAAGAAGCCATTTTCAGAATAACCAGGAAAAAAATGTTTGCATTAGGGCGCTGGAGGAACCAGGAGCCTGTTAATCATCTTCTGTCCTTCAAAAAAGTAGTCAACACACTGAGTTGATTTGAAATTTCACTTCTGTTTTAAGATGCTGTTTGGTTAGGTTTAGGCATTGAAAACTACTAGGGTAGCATTAGGAAAACATCATGATTTGGAGTAAAACAAAGTCTCACGACATCGAACACGTTGCAAAAAAATCTACTTTTTATGGTTCTTCAGTTGAGTGTTGGCCTCCTCCAAATTTGACTTATGTGATCGCAGCTTTGTTAAGATCATTTAGCTAAGCACGAAGTTACATGCTGCCAAATAACCAAGATGCAACGGAAATATTTTTAGATTGAATGACATGAACACAAAATTATAACAAACCTTGTTCAAGGAGAACCAGCTCAATCCGCCCCCTTTCATTTGTTTAAAGGCAGTTTGCGCACCACATCCTGTTAAAACCCCTGGTAGGAAAGTTCCATCAAGCAAGTGTTCTTACATGAAATAAAAAGTGGTTGTACTTTTCCTTTTTGCACTGGTGTATTGAGACAAATGCACAGTTGAGGCTTTGTCTCGAAACCACAGACACACAGTTTGCTCGTCATGAAGTGAAACAAGAAATGTGTGTTGACCTGTGTGACTTTTAAGTTCAGTTTTGTCAGTCCACCTACAGTAGAACTGTTGCATAAAGCTTTGCTTCATCCTCTTATACAGTATGCATTGTTATCATCAGAGAGCAGATTCTGACTAAAGGTCTCAGCAGAGGGGGTAGCTCTATACTTCAGAGAATGACTAATATAAATCTCCATCCTCAGGACTAAAAGCACACTTGTGTGACAGAATATTCTCCCCACGCTCTCACAACCCATGAGGAATGAATCCTCTGAGGCTGTACAAGCATCATAGACATACAGTACACAACACTACTTGTCATTGTATTTACAGATAATTAATGGTAAGTTTGGTTGTAAGAGCAGTATACATGAAATAACACGGGACCTAAAAAGTTCTTACGTGTGGTCACAAAATGTTTTGGCAGGGTTGACGGGAGGGTGGTATTTGAATGTGTCCCTATAAAAATAAGAATTCTACAATGACTAATGATAAGCTGCTAAAAGTCACACAAGGACACCCATGTTTGATTATTGAGTGGAATTGTTATCATTATTTGTATTTTTCAGGCTTTGGGTATTTTTTGTTTTCAGTCACAGTTTGCGCAAAGGTTTGGGCAAAAAAAAGGTGTGTTTTAGGCACCAAAATTAATTAGTTAGGTTTTATAAACTTTTTGACAAGCTCGTCATTACCTGAAAAAGACAAATGTGGACAAAAATAAGCGGCAACATTCTAAACTTTTGCATAAAATCTGTTACTTTACACTTACGCGTGTCTATCATGGCTGCCTCGCGTATCCCGCGTTTGTTTGTTTGGAGCGTCAATTGTGCTTGTCCTCAGAAATTAACAGAAGCTTTCACAAGCTGCGTCAATTTGACCAGATATAGGATAGTGAAAGTTCACAGTTAGCCTTATCTTTGTGATGGGTCTTGGGCACTGCACAGGGACAGATATGCTCGAGAAACTGCTGGCCAGAGGCCAGTACCATTTTGGAAATGTCTGTGCACAGATAAAGATGTTGGAGAAACGGAATGGCGTATCCCCCCCAGTGGGATTCTCCAATTACATACATATTAGAAGTATGTGAACAACTTCACCCACATTGCAGCAAGTTGCTTATGTCTACATGTGATTAAAAAGTAAGTATTTTCCTTGCCTAAGAATCCTCTGACATAGTTGACCCAAAATGGATTTGTACACATATTTTGTGCTGCTTGACAGCATGATATTAGTTTTGCAACCTAACCAACCCATCAAATGAAGTCACTACTACTAGCGATTCAGTGGGAGGAAAAGGGCAAATTATGTTTGGCCTTCCTGTGAATCGAAAACTGACTAGCAGCTCATTACCATTTCATCATACTATATTACTTCATAGGGGATTAAGAACTGGGTATACTGTATTTACCCATGTATATCCTGCACTACATCACTGAAGCCAATCATTATCACACTTCCATTATTCCTGGCTGCAAATATGCATCCTCACAGCAGTAGAAACGCACTGTGGCATGACTTCTATTCTCCAGCTTTCTGTGGCTCTTGCTGCTTCTGGCAGCAGCAGCAGAGTCATTACACACACAACACGATTAAGTGCCACATTTAGCTCTTCTTTCACTGGGTACTGATTAATTCCCTAAAAACAAATCATTGTTCATTAATGTGTCATATTTTTTTTACACTTTTGCTTAATTCAGGATTATAAATATGCACATGGACAGCTTCTTTCATTCACGATATGTCCTCCAGCACATGAAAAAACAAACAAACATGCCAAAAAATATGGGATTTCCAAATAAGACCGATAACAAATCCTTCGAAAGGACCAAAATCAGTCTATCAATCTGAATACTTTCCTAAAACAGAGCAGGCTAAATAGTGCATTTACTGGGGAATATTTTCAGATTATTATGTATTTCTGGAAGCAAAATAAACACATTAGCTATAATTATTGTACTCATGATATGTGTACAATAATGGTTCTCAGTAATTTTAATATTTGTTGGTCATAAATTGAGCTCCACAGGAATCGGGAATGAAATTAGAATATAATAGGCCAATTACTGAAAAGGAAAAACACAAAATATCGCCACAAAAATCCAGTGAAAACAAACATTTTTGTCAACATAGTCAGATGTCCAAACTGAGCTACATACACCCCTGAAGAAAAGGAAAGAACTCATAAGATAATCTATTTGTGTGGTTGATTTTGTGCTGTAAAAAGTAAAATAAATGAAGTTTGAAATCTCAAGAAAACTTGCTAGCGCTGTACATAATTAGCCATTAGTACGCTTGTTAGACGCCTGGATTTCAACAAAACTGATCGTTTTTCTAGAGTCTTTCATAAATCCAAAACTAACTAATAAGTTAAACTAATAATAATAACTTGTCTGTGCTTTTAACATGTGCCATTAACTGGTAAATTCTAGTGACGCTTTTATTTTTAATTGCAAACATATCTTAAAAAATGTTTTGAAGTTAAAAGAGTTTCAGATACAAACTGACCTCTAAACTTCTGCTAATATTCAAAATATTGATTTCCTTTTAACTCATTTACAACCGGTATACGTTTTTTCCCCCCCCAAGATGCATTTGGAAAAGACATTTTGGATTCGGTTTTATTAGTAGGTGTCCTCAAATTGAAGCATTAAAATGAACAGAACGTTCTCAGCCAGACAGCAAAAAGATTTTCAGATGGCATATGAATGCAAGTTTTGAATTTGTGCTCTACTTCACATGATGAGAAGCGGTGTAAGGTTAGTGTGGGCAGAAGGACTTTGCCTTTATCACAGACCTTTGATAGAAGCTCACAGCATCCTCCTCCATACAGACCCTCATTTCCCTGCTCACTCCCACACCAACAAGTCTGTCACAGAAGAAATTTACTCTCCCTGTCGCCACAAATAGCTTTCAATGTCTCTTTGTCCTTCATCTCTGTCAATCGCATCATTTCAACCATCTGCTGAAGGGATTCAAATACAGGCAGTGCATCCCTGCAGGGTCCAGTAACAGTGGGAATGACCCACAAGCCTGAACCCCACAGAGTGGATTCTATGAGGGGGGGTATTGATCAGACCGGGTCCTCTGTGGTGAGGCGGCATGTTTTGGAACATGCAGTTCAACAGAGAGAGATCCTCAGGAGATTATTTCAAACAAGACTATGTAAACATGCACGTTCCAGCTTACAGTTAATCTCTGGGAAACTAGCACATGGACGGACAGACATTCATTAGTTAGCCTGTAGAAAAAAATGAGAGGAAAACAAAACTAACACTCCATTCAAGACAGGGATACCACACTTAATGTATAATATTCTGATGTTTCTGACAGCTACTGTTCGACTGCCATAAAACAGAAATACCACAGACAAATAAAGGGTGAGCTCAAGTAATTAAATGCACATCAAAAGGTTGTGGTGTCTAATAGCCATCTAAAGTGGTGCACTGAAGTGAAGCAAACAGCTTTTAGTGACCATGAAAATTCATGGTGAAATCAGTTTATTTCAGTGGAACAATGAGGTTTATGTAAATCTACACAACTGGTGAGTCTTGAATCAATGACAAATTTATGGCATTGAATTCAGAAAACTGTGGTGATGCTAATGTCAAAACCTGGTGTGAGTCACTGACAGATGTGAGTCACACGTGTACCAGCTCTTTGGTTTCAGGCAGTTACTCTAGTGGAGGGGACCCAGATGGGAATCTTCCTTTTTACAGAGATGTCTGTCCATGTGCTGAAATGACTAGAAAGGGTAAGACCTGCATGTAAACTAGGATAAAAATGTTCTTGAGATATGTCGTTTAGAAATAATTAAAACTTCCAATATGGCAGCTGCATCAACAAGGTTTTTTTTTTTAAATGAAAATGATCCTGACTGAGATTAAAAATGAATGAACACATGAGGACATATGGGATTAAAATACCGGACGCTTGGCAGAACAAGGATGCTAATGTAGCTACTTTGGTGAGACAACACAAACATAAAAAGATTAAAAAACAAGACAGACTCAATCACCCGTCTGATGTCCATTCAAAGTGAAATTGATTTTACAAGACTGGTTAAGGACTTCTGTTAGAAAAACAAGAAAGGAAACTTCTAAAAGTAGGAGGAAGTAGTTAACATTGTGTTACTATGTGCTTTGACATGATTTTATCATGATATTTCGCTGTATGGTTCAGTTAATGTCTCTTTATGTTGAGGCTTTGCCTTAATGCTGACACGGATATTTTACCTGCAGAATGCTCGTGGCATAGACATCCAAGTTAGTGAAAAGAATCAGTGATCTATCCTCAATCAATTACCAAATTTGTAAGCTTTTGACACTATAAAGCAGAATGCCACAGAAAACACTGCATGTAAATTTCCATTAGGTTTTAGAGTTTAGTCAGAGGTTTATCTTCAGCCCAGTCTCCTGAAAACTGTCTCAAGATGTTATTTCGAGAAAGCACAATTAGTCATCCTGTGTACAGCATATGTCATATGTCCTCAGCTCAAGGAACCTCGTGTCTCTGCCACCACACAACACATTGTGATGTTTATAAGAAATGTGCAGGCCATGTAAACGCTGTATATTAAGCCAAACAACATTTTCTTTCTGTAACTCTTAACAGGTATTACATTTTCTAAACCTAACAAACTGGCAATGTTGTGTATACACAACCAGAGAAACAGTTAAAGAAAAGGAGGAATACGAGCGACGGGAGGACAAAGGAACCAAAATGGTTCCCTGCAGGACTCAAACTCAGGTCTCTCAAGCAACAGCGGGATGCTTTAAAGCCTCTGATACCCCCGACAACCATCTGAAAGGGCTTCTTTTTTTTTTTTTTGCTTGATTTAACTTCTCGTGTGTATGTTCCCCAAAACAGAAGAACGTGACCCAAGAGCCATTCATATATGTATGGAAAAAGAAAAAGATGGCAACAAAAAGGACAGAGATGTTGAAGGTAATTGTGGTTTCCAGAAAATGTATCAAGGTAACGCAGTCTCCTGGCCTTTAGTCAGGGTTATTTTTGTAAAACTGCAGTAAAAAAAAAAAAAAAAAAAGGGTCCAAACAGATGTTAGGAGCCTTTTTAAAAGAAGAACTGCAAGGTTTTTGAAATCTAAAAATGTCCTGTGATGATTGCTGTTGTGCATCTTCAAAGAGGCCTTCCAATATAAATCCCCAAATACAAACAATTTCTTTTCTTGCCCTCTATTCAGCCTTTCTTGGAGAGCCGTTCAATCTCAGCGTAACATTTCCAGTCGCATTTGAGGCGTACTTATACTTCTCATTGTTCAAAACACTAACTGCAGCCCCTAAATTTATAACGTCAAAAACCCCAAAACTTGCAGAATACCGAGTTTAATCAAGCGGCATGTCAGATTGCAGACCTCCATATGTCTGCGAGATAAAACCGGCGGCTATTAAATCTGCCTTTTGTGCTGTTCATTCGGTGGCTATTTGTCAGTGAGCATGCAGGGATGATGAAACGCTGCAGAATTCCGCCTGACACAGGCGAAACTGGGTGCTGCTAATCAGCTGTGTCAGTCCTCACAGCGGCTAGGAGCTGTTGATGGAACGAGCCAGAGCTCACGTCAATCCCTCCTCTTTGGGGGGGAAGAGTCCAGTCGTCTGTCAGTCAGAATCAGATTAACATTCCCATTCAAACTGTGCGACTGTGACCAAGCGTGAGCAGTGCAAGGAAAAAAAAAAAAGTGTCATGGGATACAAAGTAATATAATCAGAGCTGAAAATACTTTTTTAAATATGACCGCACTGCGGTGGTCTCAAAAGCCCAGATTATCAAATTAAAAGATATTTGTAGTTTATTTTACTCTTGGGTAAGCCCCAAGATCTCTATGAAGAAGGTACAAGGTGCAAAATAAACATGATCCATAGATGTAAAGAGGGAGTGTCCTACATTATGAAGTCACTAAGGGGCATATTATGACTTGCAATTGGTGTATACTTTGTTTCGGTGTTGAAAAGTTACAGTCCATATTTTCGAATGAGGGGCAGTGATAGTTTAGTGTTTGAGGATGGTGCCACACACCCAACTGCCGAGTAGGAGAGTTAAGATCAAGTCCTGTCCAGACTAGTGCCTTTAAGCAACTTTACTTTAAGAAATCTTTTTAGCATTCAGTCACTGTTTTTTTGTGCTTTCACTGTTTCACTGCTAATTCACAAAGTGGCAAAGAAGTTACAAAATCAAGACAACTTTTTAGAATCATGGACGCTGCTGCGATCATGAATAGCACAAATATTCAAATAAAACTCCAACTTCGTGTCAGGGAGGATGGATGCGAGGCGTAGGAGGACACGGACTTCAGAAGGAAAACCGAAATGATTTATTTATTTGAAAAAAAAAAAAAAAAAAAAAGGTTCCAACAAAAAGCGCAGCTGAGCTGGATACCAAAAACTAAACTGTCAAAAACAAAACATGGCTATGGCTTAGAATAAACAAGAACGGTACTTAACTTTGGAGTGACGAGTGACAAGTGAGGATCTGGCCAAGAACATGAATAAACCGGGAAACTAAATACTATGGAGGGTGATTGGTGATTGAGTACAGCTGATGGAGAAAACACAGGTGAAGGAAGTGAAGCTGATGGCAGGACAGGAGAAAGACTGAGGAAAAAGGTGGCATAGCATGGAAAAACTAAAAACAAGACCTGAACCTAAAACTTAACTAAACTAAGACATGAAAAACTAAAACATGGCAAAACTAAGAACTTAAACAGAAACTAAAAACGTGGCAAAAAACCCACAGACATGACACCTCGAATACTATGCATTCATTGAAGTTATTTTCACAAATAACTTAATAAAATTCCATGTATAGAACATGACAAAGCATTAATCTAAACAGTCAACACGTCATTTGACGCATTCATTCATAAAAATTGCTCAACAGTCCTTGCTTTCAGCTCATCATCAAGTGTGCCTGGTTTTCAGAGAAAAGAACATTTCTAAATTTTCCACATAAGGATACGCCACCATGAACTTTTCAAAGATTTTTCTATAAATAAACCAAGATGTAGTTCATTTGTAAACTTTGTTCTCCCCAGCAGCAGAGAGGGGCTCGTGGGAGCAGCAGAAGAGCTTCAGCCTCTCCTCCACTGATCTGTGGATCTTCTTACTTTCTCACTGACAGCTTGACAACAGACTGCCTGACCGCCAACAGATATTTATATTTACAGATCTGACAGCATCTGCAGGATTACCCTGTGACCTGTCCCTGAGGGTTGTGGAATGTGGGAGGATTCGGTGTGCTTTACGAAGCACTGAACTGTCGGTTTGTGTTAAGCCCAGCCAGGAACATTTTAACGGCTACATTCAGGACACTGTAAAGAAAGTTAATAAAGACTCATTAAAACAGGATCAAATTGAATAATTCCAGATACATTCAGTCTATTAATGGTTTTTCATAAAGCCCATAAAGCATGTCGAATTCTTTTTTTTTTTTTCTAAATTGTTGCAATCATGTTAGTCTTTTTTTTTAGGCAGTTTTCTCATGGTTGGCGAGTCAGAGGGCCCAGCTGCTAAGCAGATGATTTTATTATGAGTAATAAAACCTCTTTTTACACTTAATCTGGCAGTAAATTAAACAAAGAAGCACTCATTCATGTAGGAGCATGTAGCTAGCAGCCTCAAGGAAGCATGGTTGCATGCTGTCAGTTTTAATAAAAAGGGTCATCGTGATGGGTTTATTAGTCAGTAAAATGTCTCACGGCACTGGTATTTTATAGATAGTATAGTTGGGGTATATGTTGACATATAAGCCTGTTTTGCTTGTGACCTCTTAAACAAAGCTTGGTCTCAGATTTAAGGTCAGAAACCGATCAAACAAATAACTGAATGATGCAAGATAAGAAATGTGATCAAATCGCTACACTTTTCCTTATAGAATCAAAAACCTAGTATTACTCTACTGTGGGAGCACTGGATTTGCTCACAGCGGAGTAAAAACGATCAGTGAAAACTGAGTTAATCTAGGAGTCATGCTGTTCAGAGCTGCTGGTACAGTAAAGCTAGAATGAACTGGGCGGCAACACCCAGTCCGACAAGCAAACGTCCCACCATTCCGACAAGGCTTTCCATATAAGGAAATCTACGTTACTCAACAGATAACAGTCCCTTCTTTCTGTTCATGCATTTTACATGTTTTAAGACGTGTGCAGATGTGATACAGTCTTTAAAAGCATAATTAAAGCCTCTCCCCCTCTCTCTCTGCCTGTTATTCTTCAAAGTTTGTGATGTTTGAATGATATTAAATTGATACTGAATAATAATTGAAGGGTCAAATCTACAGTCAGAGGGGAGGATCAGGTGGACGTGGGCTTATTTCGGATTTAAAAATAAAAATAAAAGATGATGGCACTCAGGATCCATCCATAAGTGTTGTTACTATTAAGTATAAATCTGGTGTGTGCGTGTAACAGCTGTCATGTAGGTGTGTCAGGCACCGTCAGATCCTGACAATTTCATGAGTCGTGGTCATTTTCAAAACCCACTCCAAAGGCAAATTAATGATATTCAAATAGTTTATTACACAAAAAAGGAGTGACAAACAGACAAAAATTGTTCACTTATTGATTTAAAACCCAAATAATTGCAATTTCTTAATGTTGCATATGATGCCAGCGTGCAAAAAAAACGCATGGGCTCTGTGGGGCGCTCCACTCCTGCTGGCTGCTGCGACAGGTCACTGACACTCAGTGGGTCTACATGATTAGATTAATTTGATTACAGCTATAGTTGGATTATGCTCCTTATTTGAGCAAGGGTAATTATCCTTGGATATATGGCGGTGAATGAATCGAATCGTAGGCACAAAGCATGTCATACCCCGGTACAATAGATGGCGCTGTACCCATTTCAGCTATTGCTAATAGAGCCACTTCCTGTTGACCTCTTCACCACCAACAACAACAACAACAAACTCAGGCAGATGAAGGCGTAGATGAAGCTACGTCCCTCTACATTTCGTTTGACAACAACTCGAAGACCTACTCAAATTAATTGAAAAATGAATACAAATACATTTTAAGCCACCACATTGCCCAATATTCATGCTAACAGAAAAACAAATGAGATTTAGACTGTCAGAAATCATTTGAAATCCGACTCCATGGTGAGGTCAAAAACAGCTTTCACTCCTAGTTTTAAAACAATAGCATGATTATTCTGGAAATCTAACTTTCCACTTTAAACATGTTCTGATGACAGGATAATCTCTAAAGAAATGAAGACCACACAGATACACTTATGTTGAACAACGCACTCCCTCGAGGAAAGATGCCTCTTGTCCCAACTTCCATATTTTGATGCTAAAAAAGGGCAAATTTAGCTTTTCTAATGTTGTCTGTGAAAGATATAATGCGCCTAAAATAGCTGCAGACAAATCCACACCCACGAGGTCAGCTAGATCTTGACAAGGCCATTAGCCCTGCATGCTCATGTCATGGGGTCAGATGTCTGAGACATGTTTCATGTCCAGAGTGCCTGCTTGGGGAAAATATCGGAGCAAAAGTCACAGTCACACAGGATTCATCATTGGAAACCAGGGAGGTTTTTGCATACTAAACGGGCTGACATTTTCTCGAGGAGATCAGAATGGAAACAGGAGATGGATGCTTGTTTGAAGCTAACTGGCCTGACTCGTCTGAATCCATGTATAGTATATCTGATAGTATCCATACAAACAACACACCAGCCTGGTCCTGCTTGACCATGAAAGGTCTCAAACATGACTCAGAGTGAGCTCACTGCACTGGAATGCTCGCCACTTTCATGGAAAAGCTGCAGCTGCACAGAGGAGATGTTGAGATTGTGATATAAACTGCAATTGCTGTGATTATTTTAACCACCGAGGTTAACTTCATAATCATCAATGTATAAGTGGAGCCGAGAGATTGTCAGGGCGCCTGCCCTCTCGATGATGTAAATGCGGGAGATATAAATAATAGTAATTAAATGATTCCAGTCAAAAATAATTGGTAGTTAAAAAAAAAATTAGAAAAGAAGTTGGACTATCTTCAGTAATAAATGCAAATTAACCAATTTTGTGCAATACTATTTTGATTTTAAACAACAAAAAAGGCTTTAATACAGTAAAATATGAAGAAAAAAAAAAAGCTTCTCAAACAAAATTAAATTAAAAACGACTCAAGTGCTCCTTTCTGTGTCCAGATTATGAATGAGGGCTTCATAGGGAAGCTGTCGGAGAGCATCCAACAAGCTGCTGTAAATAAAAGCCAAACACTACTAGGCATCATCAAAGATCTTAAAATTCCTGACTCAAGATGTCAATGTTACCAAGAAGTTTTTACATCATTGTTGTGATGGAGGTTGAGATGGTGAGAAGGAGCTCAATGAGAGCAGTGTGCGGTGTATGTGCCAATTCTCAGAAAAATTCAACAAGACATCTAAATAGGATCTGGCCGACCTGGAAGAATCTGGAAAGATGGTTTCATCCTCTATGATACACTACACACTGAACCAAGAGGAGTTCTACAGGTGGACACAAACATTAAAAGAAACGTGAAAATGGTAAAGTTAAAATAAAGTATAGCCGATTATCCAGAGACAAAAGAGAGAAAATCCAATTTCTGTGCAGTTATTTGGGAATTTAGAGCATCAGCTTGTTACAGAGGCAAAATGAAGCCAATATAGTAACCAAGAGAACAGCTTAAACAGTAAAACATGGTGAAGGCTTTATAAGGTCCCTGGTACTGGAGGCAATGAATGATGAAAAGTTGTCAAGTCAGTTTAGAATGAAATGGGTTACCCAGGGTCTGAGAGCTAGGCTTAAAGTGAAGGTGTTAGGTATTTCAGAGTGGCACTGAAAACACATCCACCAGCACAAAAGAATGGCTGAAAAGAAAAAATTTGGACTGTTTCAACTGGCCAGTAATGAATCCTGATTGAAAGCCGATTGGAAAAATTTGGAACGAGCTGAAATCTGACTCTACTAAAAGGGCCCCTGCAAAACCTTGACGAGCATGGATGCAGAACAGAAGGAAAAATGACCAGAAAACAAGGGCAAGAGGCTTCTACACAGCAACAAACAATGTTAGAGGCAGACATTTGTGCCAAAGCTTCTGAAATATACGCAATTACTGTATCTGAGGTCCTTCTGTACTTGTATTATTTTGCCATTTGCTACAGGGAGACTGGTTCTCCGCTTCTTGAGCAAATCAGGTGTGCAAAGTAAGAACAGAAGCAGTTCTCTGGCAGTAAGAGTAGAGTCGAGACTTTACCAGAATATCCCACAGATGTCAAACAATAAAACGGGTATAAAACAAACAGTAAATTGTAATCAGCTGTAAACGTTCTAATAAAATAGACAAAGATTCCAAACGAGCTAAAATGTGAAGCTCAGGTTTGAGCACGTCTCTAAAGGGCAGACACACAGAATAGATGAGAGGTTGAGGCCTTCCAGGACACCTGAGCCTTTCTTTCAGTCACACCGATAAACACACATCTCATTTATATTGCATGAGAAAGACAGAGGCAGTCGACATAGGTGGTTATAGGATCCTCCCAAAAGGAACAGTGGGTGATTCCCTCAATCCTTCCATTCGTCACACCCTGCAGGCATATTGCTGCTCAGCTGGCGAGCCATGCTGCCGTCTTGCTGCCATGCCAATTTAATTATGTAACAGATGTGGTGTTACATAATATCTGTAGGGCTTTGTATCTTTGCGAGGATCCACCAAATAAAAGAAAATTCTGAGGCTGTATGCAATGAAAAAGAAGGAGGCACTTCTGTCTGATCAGGAAGCTCCTTTCGGCAGCTTGTCAGAGCTGATTGACAGCAGCCCAACGCCTGTGCTGATCCCCATCACTCAAAAATTCAGTCACATGGGAAAACAGCAGGTTAAACTGCGCAGCACTTCCCCTGCACGGTGCCCCATACTTTCATCCTCCCTATGCCATGATAAAGGCAGCCTGGGAGGACAGAGGCAATGCGTAGGTCCGAGATTACAGCCAGCAGCAAACAGTCCAGAAACCTGAGTCTGGCATGTCTTTCTGCAGGGAACACAAATAACATGACCAGCGGCATGGAGGACAGACGGGGAGTGTTTATTAGAGTTGTATTTACATTAAGGGGGGGAAACAGAAGGCAGAGTGTTACGTGTTGCTGTGTTACGTCTGTGCATCCTGGTAGAGAACATTTGCCACCAGGTCTTTCACTGCTGCTGAATCCTCAGCATCTGTGGAGGCAAAACACAATGTGACAATTAATGTTGACAAGGGACATTTGTGCCATCAGAAAAGCCCAACGCGGGCCAAATATGAATACAAGGAGGTAATATCTACACATGCCAGCCAATTAGGTTAACCCAGGATTAAATAGAGAAACTGTCGACTACCGAGCCTTATATTGCTCATAGTGGGAGGACACTGCCTGAGGTTCATATAACAGAGCTCTCCTCCATCAAATACAAAACCACACAGAAATATAAATTATGAATAGTGTTTCAGAAAATCAAGAAAGGAAAAATAAATGCATAAGAATGTATGCCCACCATCATTTATGCTGTGAGCAAGCTTACATTTGGCTCATCTAACGGACTCGTACACACAGTAGTAATAGAATGAAAGTTTGTGATAAAAGTAACACAGACGATGCTGCTTTGGTCATATCAAGCTGCTTTTATAGCTTCCACAGACCTCACAAGTTACTGGCAAGTCATTTCCCTCCTTCAAGCAGACAAACCCTGATGGTTTCTGAGCCACTTCCTCACCAGAGCCTCAATGAAGTCCACTCTTTCCTTCAATGCAAGTCCAATTTTAATGCAGGCTCACTGCAGCTGCTTCAAAGTACAAATAATTCAAGCACATCCTTTTCCCTTCGTGCAGTTTCACTTGGCTTTGAGATATATAGTCTTTGGAGTTTTTGATCATCAATGGTGCTGTGATCTTACGAGTGGAAGATCTGAAAGACGTGAACAACAAATAAAGACACTTTCCAAATGTCTATGAGGAGGAACATAAGTTTTGTTCAAAAGACCTTTCTTCTTGCCCACGAGGCACAAGACGGAACTACACAATTAATTATTAAGACTCCAAATAAAACATTTAAAAGAACGTTACAGCAGAATACCATCAAAACTCCATCAACCCCTGTATCCACATGTGAGACAACAAAAACACAAGACACAGTATTCTGCAAAAGCTAATATCCATCTACACAGAATGAGTCATAAAGCTGCACTACACCAAGTTTACAGTCTTAAGACAATCAACTGAAAGCAATATTATACATAATTTCAGAGTGAAACTGGTAAAACATCCTCAAATGTTATATGGTGAACATAGATCTCAGTCCTTACTTTCTCGTAATGTATCACTTAACGGGATCATTAGCTTCACTGATACAAAATGCGTGATGTTTACAAGAAAACTCAACAGGACACCTTTAATGTGATGCTAACAGAGACACCATTTGGATGGGTAATCAGTAGGCCTCAAGTGTTTGGTGTGAAGCAGATTAAATGAGTTAATGAATGACTTTGTCCGTCTCTTTTTACCGCTGACTGAGATGCACATTAGACAAAAATGGGCTTTTTTTTGCAGGCACAACAGATAAACTTCAGTGAGCTCTTCCTCTCTTTGGTGTGGAAAAACCTGCTCACCTTGCACTGCTCAACAACACCTGACTGCAACCCGGTCTCTCCAGACACAAGCTGGCGATTAAACATCCATCCCTCAAAAAATGAAAAATGACCACGTAGGAGCGGCCGACCTCATCAAGAAACCTCTCCACGTTGTGATGGAGAACCAACAGGCTCTTCATAATCACCATTTGGCCAAAGGGCAGTTATGAAAGTGATGGGGAAAAAAGCAAATCAGCAGGGAAGACGATGAGAGCCGCTGCCGACATTTGAAGGAGGTCAGAGGGAGGGAGCCAACACCCAGACCAGAGTTTGCCTCTTGTTTTCCACTTCCGCAAGTTCAAAATCATTGCCTTTTGTTTAAACAAATCAAATTAAATGCATCTTGACCTGATTAGGATTCATTTGACTCCATGGACTTCTATTTAAAACATTTTCCACTGCGGGGGTTTTGGTGACAAGACGGTGAAAACCTGGAAAACTGTACTTTTGTTTGCAATCATGTTGCTCCAGTAAGTTTTACTAAGCTGAGTGTCATCAAAATCTTTCCCTGAGAGATGGTTCCCAGTTTTCTTACAGGATTTGGTTGACTGGTTGGTCATCCATGCGGACCAAAAAAAAAAAAAAAAAAAAAACATGGGCTAATTTGTAAAATAGCTCACATCCTCCTGTAAACCATTTTGTGCATGACAGCGAGCAGAGACTGAAAATGACTGAGACAGCAGCGAGATTAATGTTCCACCAGGAAAGGCAATTAACAAAGGAAATTAGCAGGATATAAACAACCATAGTGTGCCTTCACAATGATTAACTGAGCACTTACTCCAGTTAAACATTGTGTTTGTCATGAGAATGGTGTTGGAAGACTCCTGTATGCAGGGGGAGAAAGGAGGGTGAAAAGATAAAGAAAGAAGCTGCTGAGAGTACGAGCCGTGGAGCATATTTGATTGACAGGCTACAGATTTGTTTGCGCTTGGACGTTCAGAGAGCAGCCTTAATCGGAAACTCAATTTAATTCCCTCATGACCTCCTCCCTTCGGGACATTTGCCTGTGGGTAATATGAGATGATTGACTTGACTATGGTCTTATCTGCTGAATATGAAGCAATTACATGCAGAGGGTTAGCTTAGCATTAAGACTGCAAACAGGCTAACAACCCAGCCTGGCACCTTTTGAAATGAGAAAGCAAAAGCAAGAAACGTGGACAGTAAATGTTGCGACAAGCACATATGCAGAGGAGTTCAAGAGGTGGTTTGAAGGTGAAGGTAAAGGTAAAGGCAAAGGGAACCCCCCCCCCCAAAAAGCATCAGTCATTTACAAAGCTCTTTGTATATGGAGAAGGTCTGCAAGGCTACAAAGCTCAAAGTCCTAACAGAGGAGAGCTGAAACACTTTGTTTTAAACAGTAACATCACCAAAAAGATCGGCATAATGTGTGCACCGAGGCTTCTTTGGCAGGCCCCAAACAGCGTACTGGATGTGACCAGGCCTTTCAGCAGGGGTCCTCAGAGCAAGGCTGGCTGAATAATCGAATTTCAATTCAAATGACAACTTTACAACCACAGGGCAAACAGAACAGAGTTCATTTGAACCGAACAAAATTGCTTCAACGTGAAACCACGAATGCACACTAAAGGTGATAAATATTTTTGTCACTTTTCAGTTACGGACTAAGATAAATTGTGCAACTTCCTTCCATTCTCAAGGAGGGTTTGTCTTAGCTGCTGAGGATTCAGAGCACATCAGCAGGGTAAAGACAGACCGAGTAACATTTTCAGCAGCGTATCTATTAGTTCCTGTTAACTCTAAAGTAGAAGAATCACCTTGTAATTTGTATTTTTAAAACAAATACCTGCACAAGTCTAACTATGCAAATGAGTCTGTAGTTAAGAGAGCACTTCCAGAGCTTAAGGAGCTGTTGAACCTGGCTGATTGGAAGGAAACATTGTGCCAACAAGAGAGCTGTCAGCGGAAACAATTGAACGGATTCTAAAACTCCTCTGAGAGGGTAATCCAGCAGAGTGTGGCAAAAGATGTTGGCCTTTTCCAGTCAGCTGTGTTCAAAATTTGGAGCCAAAAACAAACAAACTGGGAAGGATGTAAAAGGGAAACATACAGGTCGACCCAGGAAGTTATCAAAGCAGCAGGACAGAAAACTTAAAGCAATGTGTCTAAAATAGAAGGTGCACAACAAAAGAAACGAGAAACAAATGAGCGGAAAATAGGAGTGAATGTTTGTTTTCAACTATAAGAGACTGACAGTAACACATGTTATCAGAAACTGTTCCGGAATACAAGCGATGAAATCAGTAGTGCACAATATAAATAACAAGGGTGAACTAATGAGGCGCACCCACATTCGCCCAGAACTTACTGTCTTCGTTCTAACGAACTATGTCCTTACTGAATTTGGAAAGAAAGCATTAAACTACGCTGCTTCCTCTGCTTGGAATAGAATGTCTGACCGATTGACCGTTCTGCCCCCATTTGGCCTGTGATGAGGGTGGTGATAAAAATGGTCGTATGTTTGAAACTTTTGTCGTTTTACGACATCTACATGTACATTTTATTTTTGCGCTCAGTGTCTGTGTGCTGCCGTGTCTGTTGCCCGAGCCGCTTCCACTCTTGGAAAAGAGATTTCGCATCTCAAGAGACTTTCTTTTCCAGTTAAATAAAAGGGACGCGTTGCCACGTGACCATTTTGCATCAGAATGCAGATTTGGGTTGTTCAAACACAGGTGCAGCTGCTGACACAAGGCCAGCAGCACATTCCCCCTCAGTGTGTCGAGGGTGACGCATTTAATCACAGATTTTGACTGATGTCAGTAACATTGATTTCCTCCCAGTTGACCTTGGTGTAAATCTACTACAACAGGCATGGGTGATGTTACACTATTTCCTACAGGCTGTGGTGGATCAATCCTTCTGACAAGCACAACTCTTGATTTATCAAAACGATCAGTGAAATATGAAGAGTGAAAGCCTGTTATTTAAAGCCACAAGAACACAGTTTGAACTATGCTCTGCTACAGAGACTTAAAAGCCCTTCTAAAAACCCCACTAGCGGCTTTATGCTCAGCTGCCATTCCCAGTTTTGCATTTTCCAGCTGTATCTTCATCTCAACCAACTCTGCTACAAAGCAACCGCGTATATTTCCCAGAATGTCAAACTATTCTTTTAAGGAGAGGTGGGTAGACAGGAAGCCTGCAGACAATCAGCTTGTTAGAAATCAAATTAGTCATGAGGGGATCACCACCGCCCCCAAATCATTAGCATTAAGCTCAGTGTTACAACACGATGGAAGAAATCTTGACTACAAACCGTCACAATTGAGCAGTTCAAACAGAGGAGATGTTGGTTTGAATTTAATGACAGATGCGCCAGTCTGTGCCGAATCAGTTTCTTTGAGCCGTTTGTGTACTCACCGATTCCCAGCATCTTCAGGTGGCTTCTAAACTCAGGCCTCTCCTCCAGCACTCGCAGCAGGTCGGTGGACTCCATGCGGTCCAGCTCCACCTTCCAGTAGATGTATATTTTCTGGTTGAAGCTGACGTACACCAGGCAGGGGCTGTTTCTACCCTCCTTACATGTATACTGACCTACAACCACACACAAAGAGACATAAATGTCTCAGTTTAAACTCAACATGTGGTGGGCAGTGCTATTATATCATGCAAATCCAAATAAACACATTAGCAGACCCCTGATGCCAGGATGCTGTGACAAAACTGGCTTCTATACAAACAGAGAATTTGTAGGTTTTAAAGACCACACAGAGCAGGCAGAGGGGGGAATGGAGAGGAGGGCTCGATTGTTTAACACTGTGGGAGAAAAGATACAAACCTCAATGAAGGTAGATTAAACCAAGTCTCTTCCTCTAATCCACATGTCACAATTAACTCCTAGATAAACAGTGGCTTGTTCAAACACTGCAGAGATTAGACTGGACAGTCAGATCATAACACAGAAACTGAAGCTTGATGTTGCCATCTAGTGGTACAGGTCTGAAGTAAATCCTCTGAAGGATGTTCCGGTGGCTGCTGCTCTGAACATATTGTGCATTTCATTCTGTTGGCTGTGAGTTTCTGTCCATGTTGTCTATTTGGACTAGAGACTTAACCTGTGGTACCAGGTTCTGTGTGACATCATCAGCTAAGTTGTTGCCAAGCTACAGAAACAACAGGCCAACCCATTCATGGAGAACTCCCAAGATTTCAACCACACCTCTAATTATGCAACACTTCAATTTCCTAAAAGGTTTGTCAACTGATATCCATTTCTTATTTCATTGACATTTTTCTCTTTTATCCATTAAATTATTTTTCTCTGTAATTTACACCATTTACTTTCTCCCTGGTGATCTCCATCCTTTTGTCAGGTCTACTGAGGCTTGTTTGTGTTAAAGAGTCGCATCAGTGCCAGAACTTTCAATACAGACTTGAACCTGTACTGTTAACAAAGACAAAATATGATCTAACAGCAAAAAAGGAACAAGAGGGAGACTTGACTCAATCATTAAGATATATAGCCAACGGGCATCTCACCGGCACAGAAGGCGTTGACGTTTTCATCGAAATGGAACCGCACCACAGTCCGATTGTGGTCAATGATGTAAGTTTGACCATCCCAGGCACACGCCACCACCTCCTCCCTGCCGTCGCCCTGGAAACAAACACACATGCAAGCAGATGTTCCCCTATGATTGATGCATATTCTATAATCTGACAAACAATTATCTTAGATTTTTCAGTGAGATAATCATTTCAGTCATTTAAAAGCAAAGAAAAAGAACAAAACAAAACAAAAAACTATTGTTCACTCCAACAAGCTTCTGAAGATGGGAGAGGTGCAACATTTTCCATATTTTTTATATTGATTAGATTTTGGTCATTTCTGTGATTTCCCCACATTTACAAAAATGTTCAGTTTTGCATATGGAACTATTTTTTTTTAAACATAAAAGATGTTTCACATAACACAGATATGATTAAAAAAAAAAAATCTAAATAATTCTCAACTACATTTTTCATTCAATGGGATTTCAATCAAAAGTTGAATCCAAAATGAAAAAAACCCTGCAAGTTTCAAGCCGTCGGGGATACTTAAACAGACTCACAGTGACATCGAGCTTCTGCAGGGCAAAGAGCTGATGATCCACCTGCACCGACCACAACAACTGCTCCGAGCTGTCCATCAGCTTCAGGGTTCCTGTAACCACAGAACAAAGAAAAAAGTAACACAGCTGAATTTCAACATAAATCCAGAGAAATGTTCAGTAAATAACTCTCCAAGACAAAAATTATTTATATACATCTGAGAGTCTTTAGATAGAACCAACTTCCCAACCAGTTAATAACCAGGTAACCTACACACAGTAGTTTATTTTATTTTGTGTGTTCAGGAAATAGTTCGGACTGAATAAAATGTACGTATTTAGCAGACGCTTTTATCCAAAGCGACTTGCAGGTAGGGTAAGGGGGTCTTGCCTAAGGACCCCTACTGGAAGTAGTACCTTTCATGAAGGGTATTTGAACCCAGGTCACCTTCATGGCATACCACTACACTATCCAATCCCCAAAATGTTCTTTTCTAAATTAACAAAATGATACCTTGTACTGATTTATTTAATTTGACCAAATACTAAAAGGATGAAAATTTTATAAAATGTCCCGACTTACCATCTAAAGTACAGAGTGCAAACAGTCCACATTTGGAGGATTCCTCTTTTGAACCTGGACAAAAACAAAATACACGTTAGAGCATTTTCAAGAAAATGTTTGGACAGTTTTGACAGAATTTAAGAAGAGATTCTAACACCATAGAGCATGCATTTTAATACCTTTTTCAACATCACTCTAAACAAAATCAAAAGGAATGAAAAAGCTCATATTACTCACAAGAGCACAGATTTATTCACATTTATAAAACATTTTTGTTCACACTTTCCAGCTTTCTATAACCCTTATTCTTCATAATTTAATCAATCACTTAAAACAACCCAGACCAAGACAACTGGCAGAATTTGATGAGCAAATTAATGTATATTTTTTTCATTTTATTTTCCATAACCACTTGAAAGTCTTTCCAACAGCCTAAACCATGAGACAAAACATTAGAACTAATGTTCCTGTTTGTGGTCAAGATGGAACAGAATTTGATGTTTTTCAAACATTTAGAAAGACCCTGCTGTTCCCACTTTTCTTATAGTATAACTCATGAGTTTTCCTGAAACAATGGAAAATCAGTCAATGAGTTCACTGTTTTGTACCTTTGCTTATGCTGCCAATGAGATGAGTGGAAACGTTCTTGTTGTGGATCCGCCCGGTGGTCAGATGAAGAACTACGTCTCTGGAAGACCCCTCACTGTAAGGAAACGCATTAAAGCATATAGTTAGTATGGCCGACACTTAAAAAAAAAAAAAAACTATTAAATTATCCCGGGGTTTACCTCCCCGGTGTAGCAGGGGCGTCCTCGTCAGATTCGGTGGAGTCCTGTTGTGTCCAGGTGCAGAGCAGGATGGCATATCCGCAGCCCGGCTGAGACACCATCAGCTCCGGTAAACCCTCTGGCCCCGGGTTAACGGACAGACTGTCCACCTGCAGCACAGCAAACACAAACACCACGAGGCTCTATGGTTCATTTTGTTGTACAAGTTCTTTTGTACTATGCATTGCATAAATGTGCACAATGTGGACAATGCTCCTGAGCAAATTTGGGAAAACGGGACAGGGAAGCTCTCAACCGCCATACCCCAACAACCCCTCACTGACGAAACCCAAAGGGGAGACGCCGCTAAACCTACCAGGGAAAACCCCAACAGGTAATGCACACACAGACAGATCAACACTCACTTTCCTCTGCTCCAACTCAAACTCACGGCTGTTCCGAAAAACGGCTTAACCAACAACTAATTGGACTACTCACCACAGAAAAAACATTCCTACGCGTGCCAAACTCAGCATCTCCCAGAGCGCCACAACCTCACCATATAAGGTCATACATGTCACAAGGAAAACCCCACACTTGACATCAGGTACGTAAGGCAGTTGCTTACTTTAACAAATGAATTCCCACTGTGCGGCCATTAACCCGACCGACACACATGCTGCCCTGCAAACACCGCGCTCAACAAGACTAACTTTAGTCATTAACATATAACACTAATAACTTATCAAAAGACGAGCCCCCACTTCTGTTACAACCGGCTCAAGAGCTGCAACAAAAAGGGAGATGCGCACGCACTGAATAAAAGTTAGTGTGAGTGTCAGTATCAGTGGTGTGTGTAAATGTATGGCTGCAACGGTCCATGAAGGATGCGTGTTGTCTGTGCATGGCAAAAGTAATAAACAGGAAAGAAACGGCAAATAAACCGCTACGGTGGAAGCCAAGTAGAGAGCTGGGTAGGCAGACGTAAATAGCCTCTGCACCAGCCAGGTGCGCCTTATTACTGATCAGCACCTGAAAGGCAGAAAAACACAGCCAGTATGCCGTACACCAGCAGGACAGGACCCAAAGGCTCCCCCAAGGCCGTAACACTATTCTTTATTTGGCCCATTTTACCAGTGAAATTAAGCTGCCATGCAATTCTGCACTCCTTGATTTACAGTATTAATCCCTTTAGGCCCTCAGTAAAAAAAAAAAAAATACATAACACCTGTATATGTTTAAATCCAATTAGCTTTAAAGTTTACATCATTTGGAAAAGAAAATGAGAATAGAATTAAAAACATGGATTCCTTGATGTACAATAATATGCAGTAGATTATAACTGATAAATAAGAACAGTGCTTTTCTGAACATCACACTTTATTTGTGGAACTTATGCACAAAAAAATAACCAAAAAAACCCTCTAAATTAAAAACAAAGTGTTTGTGTCGCACACCTGCCCCTCCAGAAGCCATTTCTTCAGCAGAACCATTTGACCCGGTCCCCCATCTGAACTGTCAGACGGCTCCTCCCAACGGAAAGCTCGCACCACTCTGTCTGTGTAGCCCACCACCAGCTCACAGCGTCCATCTCCATCTGCACACATTACGACCAAATTCAAAGGCAAAATATAAATTAAAAAAAAAACACACACCGTAACACTTAATGTAGATTAAAGAAAATAAAGGAGTGTACCAATATCACTGATGAGGAGAACTTTGGTGTTGGCAGGAATATGTTGGGTGAAGAAGGGCCTCTGGTCCTCAGATGACAGGAATTCATGCTGACTGGAGGAATCAGATTTACTTGCAGTGGCATTGGTCAAGTCAAAGAGGTGAAACCAGCCCTCTGCACCCACTGCTACCACAAGGTTCTGACAGACAGAAAAAAAAAAAACAGTCACATCACTTCAAAGCCTTTATGACACTCAGGTTCCCCTCACTTAACTCTCCTTACCTTTCCTTTGTTGCAGACGTCTCCAACTGCAACGCAGGTCAGCTAGAAAAAAAAGACACAACGGGTCATATAAGCAGGAGGTCAAAATCGCTCCGAAATCTCGAGTTATGTGGTTCGGCACTGACCATGCCCACGCAGGTTCTTGTGATACAGGGTTTGGGATCATCGTTCTTGTAAATAAGCAGCTTTCCACTGGTGTCTCCAACAATCAGCTCGTTAAGCTGCGGGGAGCAGAGGAAGACGGTATTATTCATCTGGCTAAAATAAGACAAACAATCGTCTGTAATGAGATTTTAATCGCAATTTAGTCCCGACATTTCTCTTCACATTGACAAAAGGAAACAGGTGAACTTGATTACCGAGTCGTTGTCTGCGTCTCCCAAACAGATCGCATGAGGAAATATGGTTCCTGTGAAATCCAAGCTAACCCGCTGAACGTAATTCAAAGACCGCATAGCTGATGGTTTAGTTTAATTCACGCTGAAGCGTCCTAAACATGCGGGAAGCTTGTTTTATTACCAAACCACCACAAAGATAGTTTAATTCGCGTTAGCCCTTTAAGACTTCGAGGCTCAAATTAACCATATTTAGGCGTAGACACAACACACTCGAATCTTTTTAGGCTAACTGCTTTCAAAACTATCTTTTTCTCACAGTTATAAACCATATATTACTATCTTTAAATGCTAAATAACGGTAGTTGCTAATGTTGATGTTTGCTAAAGCGTATCACTGGCAAGCTTCTTCCTAGTAAACAAAACCACGTGACGTAAAATCTACGGAAGCTCTACATAATCAAAATGAGCTTTCCTTTGCTATTTTTACGCTCAGACTTATATCCCCACATTTTCTCGTGAGAATAAGTAACTATATAGCACATTTAAGGTATTTTAAGGCACGAGGATGCAGGTTAATACGTCGTATTTTTTATTAGGAACCGGACAATTTTTCGTTCAATTACCTTTTTAAAACAAGTTTTCTTTCGTTTGGTGATATCTCTACATCTCTAAACACCACATTTTCCAGATATTCATAATGCAAGATACATCTTTTTCATTTAATAAAGGTCCATCGTCATATGAATTACAAAAAAACCTAACCGCGCTCACCTGTAGTGTGTCCCCTTCTCAGCTGAGACAGGTAGAAATTGTGCCACCTAGCGGACACTGAGCGCAAACGCACTCAACCTGTTGCTGGTTTATTTATTTTTATCTTCTTCTGTACTCTTTATGTTAGTTTGGCACAACTTTAGTGGGGAAAATACCTTTACCATCTGTTTCTTCAGTCTGAAAGATCAGGTCAGATAATCACTGAGAAAAAAAAAGAAGCTATTTTTTTTTAACTTTTCCATAGACGCCAATGAACCTAATACTATTTCAGCAACAAAATAAGAAATGTCATTTTACTTTGGTGTACTTAATGATGGAAGAAGCCCACTTGCCATTTTTGTATAATTCGTTACCCGTTTGTTTGTTTTATTTGTTCAGGTTCAGGTCAGGACTTTGTTCAGGACATTTCTCACCGAGAAGGGTTAGAGCCATTAGCCGAAAGCATGGTGTGCAAGGTGTCCTTAAAAAAATCGTGGAAACTGGACAAGTCTCCACTTGTCCAGTTTAAAAAAGAAATAAGAGAAGCCTCCGGACCGTCAGTTGATCCATCTTATGCTCATTGAAGCCTCATCAGAGATGGTGTCCATGGAAGGGTGGCTGTCAAGAAGGGAAACTTGACACAAGAACTAGAGAAACTGCAGAATTGACAAGAAAGCTTGTCTAAGAGGGTTCAGTCTGTGTTGAAAAATAAAGGTGCTCATACCAAATATTGACTTTCAAGCTCCTTAGGATTATACACACTCTGTTTCTATATTTAACACTGTACATCCATTTATGTTTGCACGTTTAAAAAAACATGCTGCAACTATTTACTGTTGACATGGCAACATATAGAAATAAAGGGTGGCTGAAGTCTTTAGCACAGGACTCGTATGATAATTTACTGTAATCTCTTTTTTTCTGATTTGGTTTGATTTTCTCTCTTTTCTTAAAAAAAACTTTTAACCCTTTAAATAGTTAGACTGCTGTTTTACTTCACGCTGTAGTTACCATGGCTGTCCTCTTGAGGGCGGTGTTTCATTACAACTCGAGCTGTCGGGCAGAAAACAACACAGGCAGCAGGGAGTCTGAGGGAAGACAAACATCACACAAGGGAGGTTTTTTTTTATTTATTTTTCATGACATTACTTTTCCCATTGCTTTTACTTAGATGCTTTAACAAACTAAAACGTTGTCTAAAAATCGGCAACTTTTGTACGGACTAATTACTGTGAGTTTTATAAACTGTATAATCCCTTTCCCTGGGGGAGTCTTCAAAACCGTTTTTCCTTTAAAGCAGCTTCGGTGTTGTGTTCAGTGAAAAGCACATTGCAAAACACTTTGGGAAAAAAAAAACTATTTTGTAATGAGAAACAAATGGGAAGATAATCCCTCCATCTCCACACATTAGTTTGGGCGGTTATAAGTTTTTTTGTTTTGTTTTATTATCTGCCCCACAGTGAGCTGCCCAAAGAAAGAAGAAAAATACAGAAAGTGGTTAAATAGGAACTTGGGCGCCCAGATGTCATATTAATTATTACACCCAGCTTTGACTGGAAAGCCCCCACCCGTAAAGTGAGCGCCCGCCCAGCCGCTGGAAAAACAGCAGCGGGCGCGCAGAGAGAAAGTCCTCACAAAGCGCTAATTGGACTCTGGAAGCGCACTGACAGGGCATGGATAGGTTTCAGAAAGCCTGGCTATGGCCAAGGGGTGCGGGGGGACGCTGAATAGAACCCACGCCTCTTTATTAAACTCTCTCGCTGGGGCCAAAAGGGGGGAGGGAGTGTATGGAAAGAAAAGAAAGTATAGTGTGTGCGGGCGGGGGAGGGGATGAGGGTCTTCAGCGCAAGCTTGATTTTGAATGCCACTGCCAACACAGAAAAATTGCACAATTTATTACAATTCCCTCTACAAGGCGCGCGTGCGTGGGTGCACGCGCACAGGACTAATGGGAAAAAAAAGAAGAGCAAGGGCGCACGCACAGGACAGAGAGCAACTTCATGCGTAAAGACAGCGCTGTAAAACAACCCTGATTTTGATTTCTGTGTATCAGAGAGAGAATTGCAGTTTGCTTCTCTTTATGTTCCTCGCTGAAAGACGTGATTTATCATCCTCCACCTCTCAAAGCGACAATAATCGACAGAACACACCGCGTCTGCGCTACTGTAACCACATCGGGTGTGTCAAATCATCCACAAAGCCTCTCCCAAACACATTCTGGGGGCCCCTCCAAGCAGATTTGCGCCTGAGCGTTCCGCCTGTGCGGCTGATGATGTGCTCCGTTCAAAGTGGAAAATTCGGCCTCTGATGGACAATAGTTGCTCAAATGAGCGGCACTCAGGCGCGTCTGTACTGCTAACAATAAAACTAGACTGTGTTGGAGCTGAAATGACAGCGAGCAGCTGATTTACATGCGGAGTTTCAAGGCGAAACTTCAAGGGTGTCACCTCGAGGTGAGCTGTCCTTCAGCACCACTCTGTGGTCCACAAACTCAGAAAAATCTTAAAGATATACCGATTTAGGAAGGAGGATGAGTTTGGCACATGGCTACTACTTAACCATCTATTTTAAAGTAATTTTAGAAGTTGTTTAAAAAAAAAAATATTGAAATGCGTATTTCTTCCCCTTTGGAACTCAAACAAACATACACTTTCCCCCCGTTTTTCGGACGCGCCAGATTAATGTAAATATGGCGTCATACTCACACATTGCAACGCTTAGCCTCATACACAAATATTCAAAGTTTGAGTCTAAAGTGTTATATGCTGGTGACGCTTTATCGAACTAATAATTAATTCACTGAACATCCTGAACTGCTTAACAGTTCAAAGCTGCAAAAAGCTGCAGAAGCGACTCACGAGTGAACACAAACTGTGAGAAAACACAAAGTGTTTTTGGTTTGTTGTGAACAAACTCATCACAAACTCCATGTAGAAAAGGCTCCCCTCCTCTGTCGCAAGCGAAAATAAAAAACTCACCACTGACTTGTTTGTTTATTGCTTCAAGTGGCACGCGTCTGGCGCGCGCAAAGCATCTGCACCGGCACAGGAGCCCAAGGTGTATCCACGCGACCAGAGGGCGTGGCCACTCCCTCATCCAAACGTATTGAAAAGCAGTGGCGTCTTTCTTCTTGGACTCATTTGAGCTTTGAGAAGCGCGCGAGGCAGCAGCTCAGCGGACTGCCCCTACTGAAATAAGTGCGTGACGACCTGCCACTCCACGTGAACGGCACGAGTGGGACGCACCGCCTGGAGACTCTGTGGTTCTTTAAAAGTTTGTGCCCTTTATTTCTTTTTCTACTGGGAATGGATCTCACAGCCAAAATGGAAATTAGTGTGAGCCACCAGCAGTTGATTCCACCCGCTTGTTTCTTCTCCTCGGCAGCGGCGGTGCAGAGCATCCAGCTGAGTCCCAGCGGCAGCAGCCAGTGCAGTGGGAAGTCGGTGTCCAAGCAGCCCAAGAGGCAGCGCTCCTCCTCCCCGGAGCTGCTGCGGTGCAAGCGGAGGCTGAATTTCGCGACCTTCGGCTACAGTCTACCGCAGCAACAGCCGCACGCGGTGGCCCGGAGGAACGAAAGGGAGCGGAACCGGGTGAAGCTGGTTAACAACGGCTTCGCTACCCTGCGGGAACACGTCCCCAACGGCGCCGCCAACAAGAAGATGAGCAAAGTGGAGACGCTGCGCTCTGCTGTGGAGTACATCCGCGCCCTGCAGCAGCTGCTGGACGAACATGACGCGGTGAGCGCGGCGTTTCAGTCCGGCGTCCTGTCGCCCACCATGTCGCAGGGATACTCCGCGGACATGAACTCCATGGCAGGTTCACCCGTGTCCTCCTACTCATCTGATGAGGGGTCCTATGAAGCCCTCAGTCCAGAGGAACAGGAACTTCTAGACTTCACCAACTGGTTCTGAGCAGCTGTAAAAGGTAAGAGCAGATTATATGATGACATCAAACGTGCAAGATCAACCCTGGTAACTGCTGGTGGGTGACGCTTAACTGTGACTTAACCATTCTTGTTTCTCGTTATTTTCACAGAAACAAGGATCAACTCATTTTACCGTTGTCCTGCGCTTGGGATAATCCCGGAGGAGGCTGGGTGTCCTCAAGAACAAGATGCACTGTACACGCGTCCTCATGGACCAGTCCTCCCTCCCAGACTGACTAACTGATTGAAAAGACCTTAAAGTCCTGAACACTTGGGGGAACACAGGCCAGAGATCAGCGCCAAAGGATTAAAAGGAAGACGGTGTCCTTGCAGCGTGGGAATTCCCGCTTCTGAGCATCTGTGTCCACGACAAACAAACAAACAAACCAACAAACAAACAAACAAACAAAAACCTAAAGTGAATTCATGCTCTTCTGCAGCACATTGAAAAGCATTATTTGATACGTTGCTCCTCATCTATGCTAATCAAACACCACCCCTTTGGTAAACTTCTCTGATGTTGAATTCAGAAAATGCTTCCAAGTCACGGATTTATTATTAAAATCTATATCAAACGCTTTTTTAAAAAATATATTAAGATATTTTTGTATGTAAGAGATTTATAGATGTTTTGTACACATCCTTTTGTATATATTTTGTCTATATATTGCGAAGTTGCTTCTATTACCTCTTGCCTATGTAGACGTGTAGTCTATCATTCTCTGGCTGTTCTGTTCATGAGGTTTTCAGGAGTTTGATACTCCGGTGTTTTTATTTTAGCACCAATGTGTCTTATTTAATAGCAGAACCATGTTATTGCAGCATGTCACAATGATCAAAAACGTATGCAGCTGTTGTCCAAACGGAGTGCAATAGCCATGCATTGCATCTTTATACTGCCAGCTCTATATCCTCGTCACATAAGCAGATGTTGAAAATGAGAAGTCTTATTACCATATTTTCTACACTAGTCCAAAAAATAAAATGAGATGCTACTGAATTACTTTACATGTGTTATTTTTGGGGGGACGTTTGAGGGGGGAGGACGTGGGTTGCAGTTCTCAGCATGTAGTCAGAAGGCTGGTAACTAAAAGACAGAGTAAAGGGGAGGAGGGTGAATATTTTAAATGAGATATACTGTATGATGTACTGTAGGCACAGTACAAAAGGATGATGAATGCAATCTTTATGACTAAAGAAAACTCACTATTACGCACAGTTACACGCTATACACGATATACTCTATCATATCACTCCTTGTAAGGAATTTTGTCTCATTAGTGTGTCTCATTAAAGGGTTAAATTACAGCTCCATCACCAAAACTTTTCCCGTCCAGCTCTGCTGTCTCCTTTGTGCAGGGGCAAGAATCAAGGGATACGTTTTACAAAGTGCAAACGTGCGTAAAAAGCAACAATTCTCTTGATCAGAAAGCAGATTCGAAATCTTAATCTGCAGATCAATTATTAGATATTAATCACGCGACAGAGGCGCGAGGACCTCGCTCAAAACACACAGCAAAAGCAAACTTTTTAAATGTCCACGCGCACAAATGGGTCCACAGGTGGAGAATGAGCCCAGAAATCGGAACCTTATACCACAGTGCACAAACAGCGGGAAACAAACAAACAAAAACAAAATAAGAGCCTTTTTCTTTCAGGAATACAATTTTTAATGAGTGGATGGGTGGATGTCAGTGGTCAGGGGTAGATTGGAGCAGAAGTTGTGTTTCTACACAACTGGGTCTGAAAGGTAGGGCGGGAGAGCTGCAGCCAGGACGCGTGTCTGGTTTAATGAGTGAATGGGGTTTGGATGGTGGTCGAGTGGAGGCACAGAGCTGAATTGACCGATGGCGTGTGCCTCCTGACAGCAGCATGCCGCTGAACACACAACCACCACCACCTGGGAAGGTGAGTGCGTGTGTCTAAAGTTAAAGAGACGTGTGCACTTCTTGCTTTCATTGTAAATATAATCAAACATGTTAAAGGAATAATAATAATAAAAAAAGCACATTTGATTTATTGTACTATAAAACATTACATTTGCAGAGCAATGTTTTAGGGCACATTGTTGACGTGTGCGCGCTGCATCAGTTATTTTAAAAGGGATGGAGGGGTGTCCTCAGCCAAAAAACAACAAAAGTATTTATATGATCAAAAGTTTTTTTTATTTCTTTTGTTAGATTTAGGACAAAAGTTTGGCATAATAATAATTTAAAAAAAAGTCAGTCTTCATTGTTTCCTCCTTCAAGATGTGGGTTTGTTCAAGCATTGTTTAAAGGCGCTCATTCATTAAAGGAACAATCTGCCATTTAAATCTGTGAGAAATTTGCATTTGCATTTTAAGGTTTAATAGAAGTGATCTCTTTGTTAGATTCATCTGATAAAAGCCCTTTCCCTTTACAAGCACCAAAAGTTGGAGTACTTGTCCCACACGCTTGGTCATACCAAAATATTTTAAACTTTTTGTTTCTCTTCAAGATGTTCCTCCTTGGAGGCACAACGATAATGAAGACAATACACAACAGAGGCTAGAGTTTATAGACAGACCGAATGAACAAACAGTGTCTAATGAAAGGCAAAGTGTAAAAAACTGAATTGCAGAAAACTTTATTTGGAGAACCCCACAGGGTTTGCTTTCCATTTGTTGTTATCAGCGCTGAAACTTTATGTTGCTGTGAATGAGATAAAGTTCAATACTTTAAGTCATATTGACCTTCTCTGATATCCTAGTCATTTAAAGAGAGTTATAAACGCACTAGGAAACTCATCCAAACTCGAAACCTCAGACAAGCAGACAGAAACAACCTGTAAGCAGAATATATTAGCTACCTCACGGTTGTTTAAAATCCTAAAACTCACAGTAAAATAAAGCAGACAGAGCAGAGTGAAGAAAAGAACAGAAGAACATTGAAAGTTCAAAGTCTTATCAACAATAGAGTTCAACAAGTTTGTCTCAGGGAGTTAAGAATTAAAAGCAGCTTTGACAGTTTTCTCTCGTCTGTGTCTGTCTCTATATGACTACATACACTGCGTACTGGACATCTCTGATCTAACAGTGCAGCTCTGCTGCCTGTCAGAGGCCATTATGTTCCTCTCTATGGCGGCCTGTCAAGCGTGCACACAAGGCAGGAGAGCATGGCCATATCTAATTGGTAAAGCTGCGCCAAAACAATGGCTGCAGCTACATTAGTTGAGTACCTTTCTGAATATCATTCATCAGGGTTTGTAACATTAAGACGGATTTGCATAAATATCCAAATCTCTGCTGCTTAATATTTTTTCATTTTTTTTACTGCAAACAATAGGCAGCAGAAACTTTACATGAAACCCATTTTGGAAGATGCAAGTCCAATTTTAAACCAATACAGCAAATATGATGCAAAAATATCCACATTTCTTGTTTTTCATAGTTGGATTAACCCAGCCTGCTACAACAAACTGCTTGAAGTCACAACACAGTGCCGTGATGCAACAAAGTATTTGGGCCAGAACGACCTTTCTCTCTTCAAGCCATTAGACTTCAAATAATTCACAGACTGGTTTGACAACAACATCCTCTTACACCCACTTAGCTGAATATCACCCCACTTAAACTGCTGCTAACAGTAAACAAAGTGCTGCATTGACAGCTGCGTTCTTGCAGATTACTGTACTTTTCAAAGTAAACAGTAAAGGCATCATGACTGTTGGTAAATGCGAGTTCAAAGGGAACTGTTGGATTCCTCTTTATGTTATAATGTCCTGAGAAAGCTTTTTGGTGGTAATTGGTGCTATGCAAATGAAGCAATTGAAATGAAAAAATATATTTGCTTACATTTAAAAGATTTTCCGATTAGAACATTTCATTTTTTTGTGGAACCCGATAAGTACGACAAACCAGAGCTGTGAACCCGTCGGCTCCATTTTGCACTTGAATTTCTTTACACAAAATAACAGTTTTGATCATTATGAAGGCATCACTGCTGACAGCAGCGGCTGAGCTCAGAGGTGTTTGGCGTCATCAAGCGGGTTGGAGATGACGGACTTGTGAATGAGCATGAAGAGAGGCAGGTAAGCCAGGAAGTCCAGCAGGTCAAGTGGAGGAATGCGCTGCAGCTCCAGTCTGATTGCTGCCTCCTGCTCCAGATGGATCCCCCCGGCCTTCAGCTCCAGGAGGAGCTGCTCGCCGCTGATGAAGCCCTGCTGAGCTCCCACATCTCCCTGCTGCTCCTCCAGCAGGAACAGGAACAGTTGCTGAAGGAGTAGGACAATCATTTTAGACATCAACGATAAACTATTAGTTCTTCTTTTGTTGCAGTAATACTCGTGCCCGACAGCAGCGCCTGGCGGTGCTCTTGTTTGAACTCACAACTTTTGACCAGAGCGCTTACATAAAATTGATTTAAAACAGGGAAAACAGGCTCTCAGCACTGTGAGTGTGTGGGAGTATGTTCATGTGTGACTGCGTCTTATTGTGCGGCACAGCCTCAGATTACCACAGTCTTGTTTGAGCGCACCTGTTTGCACAGTTAATGCAGTCTAGGTAATAATTGTTGGGGGGGTGGAATAATCCTTCTGGCAATTAGCCCACTCCCCCCACCCCGGGCAGTCTCTCCAGTTAACAACCCTATCCCTAACAGCTCTGTAATTACAAAGCCTCCCCTACCTGGTCAGAGGCTCAGTTTCCACACCCATTGGCTTTCATGTTCCTCCTGCCTTTCAGTCGCTCAGCACTTCCTTGCATGAATGAGGGCCGGGCTTGTATGTGAGCGGCCAGCTGGTAGGCTAGTCCATCTGAGATGAGCCGTGTATCTCGGGCTGATTACAGGGCTGGGCGGAGTGGACGGCATGTTCACTGCTGGGCACTTTAATGAGATTAAGGCCGTGCTAATCTATGAAAAGGGAAAAGCACCCCTCTCTTTTTCTCTCTGGCTTGCTTTCCTCATTTCTATGCATGAGGGCTGAGTGCTTCTCTTGAAAAAAGCTTGATGTATAAAGCATGCTTTGGAATTGCTCTTCAAAGAGTTTGCCCTGTATTTATTTCCTTATAATTATACCTGCGGAGCCATGATGGAGAGGTGGAGATGGTGTTTGTGGCATGACTGTGACAAATGCGAGAGCTAATCTGACGTTGCTCGAGGTAATCAAGTGCGCCTTGTGTAAACAAATTCGAGAGTACCAACATGTGGTGGGGAGTCTTTCACTGCGACCTTACCTTTGCTTTGAAGAGTCTCACTTCAAGGGAGCGGAAGTCCATGTTGGCGATTAGTGATCGCATGAACTCACTGAAAGGAAAGCAAAACAAAAGCGTCAACTGGTGAAAGGAGCCTCTGTTAAACATGAGGATAGCTTTTTGAATCATCAGGAAATAACAGCAATAATTTGCAGCAGTGGTTGAGCTAACAAGACTTTAAATGAAAAGTTAGAGTCAATTCAATTCTATTTATATAGTGCCTAATTACAACAAATGTCATCTCAAGGTACTTCAAAGACACAATCTAATTCAAGCCAATTAGAATCCAATTCACGCTGGATCCTAAAATATTCCTAATGTGTTTTGTTACACAACAGTTTGCTTTCTGTTGTAAACCTCAAATCTCAGAGATGGCTCAAGATACCGTTCTTTAAACTTTGAGAAGGTCCTACCAGAGTAAACGCGGACTCGTTAAGTTGTAAAGTGTATAACCAGAGCCTCTAAGAAGGCCTGGAAACGTACAAACAAGTCTACGACTCTGATGTTGTTGGTTAAAATGTGTCGTGTCGCATTATGGCGGGTAATTTTTGGCGGGTTTGTCCCGTGCGATGTTGTGTTTCCAGAGAGGTGATGGTAAAGTGTTCTGAGCCCATTGTGGTTGCTCACAGTGGCCTAGCTGACAAACAATGCGTGGGCACACGGGGACATCCCGCCACAGTAACGGATAAAACTGCTCTGGTTTGGGAATGGTGGGTGGGGGGGCGGGGCTGCAGCAGGATAAAATGAGGCAAGCGGGATTGGTGTGAAGGTTTTAAGGAGGGAAATAAGCGTCTGGGGCACACTCTGGTGCAATGTGACCACTCGCACACCATCAAAATCTAGGTCCACTAAGATAATTAGAGGGAGGCACGACGGATTGTGTTAGGACAGACCTCTCCTGTCCAGCGTGTGGCACAGCGATGGTCGTCCCTTCTCTAACGAGCGCCTGGTGTTAATGAGCCCCTCCTCGCCGAACGCTCAATGGCCTGTTGGAGTAAAGAATGGCAAAGCACCAGGCCATTGAGTGCAATGCACGCCTGAGTGCTCCCAGGGCCCTGATGATTGTGATTGGCTCTTGTCCTCCGACCACACAAGGCAGGGGTTTGATGGGGATGAGGTGAGACAGGGCAGCTAATGATCATTAATTGCACTTGGTTTGCAGTAAAAGAGTCCAAATGCTGGTGCGCAGGCCCACTGACGTGATAATGGCTGGCGTAACCAACAAGAGTCTGGGGGACCGATGATGGACTGGAGGGAGGATAATAGCAGCCTAACCCGCTTTCTTTTGTCCACTCTCTACCTGCACCCCGCTGTGGCCTAAACAGCAGACTTTTCAGTTACGTAATGCCCAAAGTTTTGGCGCTCTCCTCACTGCGGAGCCTGTATACAGTGATGCAGGGGTGAAGGGACGCAAACGTATCCTGACCCAGTTTGATTTGACAGAACTGAGTTGTTTTGGGTTATTTTAAGCGGGCTGGGGGTGGAACTGGAGGTGGAGGAAGCAGGTCTAGGTCCTGGTGCCTCCTGTTGTCTCCCACAGGAACACTCAGACTCACTTACTGAATTTCCAGACACCAGGAGACTTACGGTAACCCACACAGACAACCGACACACAGGATGAGACTGATGATAACGACGGCACCACTGATGCTATTAGGGAATCCTGTACGGCTACGTGCTTCCCGGCAGACCATGTGACGTGCCCCTGAGGGAATGTGGTGCTGTGTGAGGAGCACAATGCTACACAGAGACAGATGGGCAGAGTCAAGGGCCAAAACAGCAGAGCATAGAGGGTGAAAGGGAGGCAACAAGAGAGCCGCAGAGAGGAGAGCCACGAGAGGGTTGGACAGATAAAAGTTGAAAAGAAAAAAGGAAAGTGAAGAGGGGAAGGGCTCAATTAGTGAGTTATGAAACTGCAAGAAACATATGAAAACGAGGGATACACCTCCTCAGATATCTAAGCCTTACATGATCAGAAAGGCTGATTGTGTAACTACTGTTGCAGCTCATTTCTAAGCTCGGATTAGAGACAACAGGATTAACTGAAACAGGTAAGAGGATCAGTTTAGTTCAGTAGGGATGAGATGACAGAGGGATGCCATTGTTTTCTCCTTGTTTAGGAGGTGGCTGATCTGCTCTCTTCTTATTATTTAAATTGCAAAAAGGAGTTTTATGGAAAGAGGTTTAATATGGACATTCATTATCATTACTATAATTGCCTCTATACAGAGCAGACACCCTGGTCTTTCTGTGCCAGCGCTGCAGTCAGTCTACAGGCCTCCTCTAATGCTCAACACAAAGAGCTGGCCGTAAATCAGAGGACCCATGACCCTGGCCCCATCCTCACTGAGAGGGAGCTCTCACTCCGGGGTGAGGGCTTTGGGTGCAGGCCTTGACCCTCGGGGACCTCCAGAGTGGCCTTGGCTCCACTCACTCCTGTCTGTAGGAAGCTGCAGACCCCAGGGCAGGAGGAAAAAATAAACGCTGTGTGTGGGAATCTGCGGCATATGGGGCATAATGTTGAGACACAAGGACACTGAAGGCAAACTCTGCCCGAGCAGGGTTCAATCTTCGGTTACTTTCAGTGCTGGTTCATCAGCAAACTATTTTGAATGTTTGCATCTGTAAATTATCGGGAACTGTTTTTTCATTTGTCTAACCAGCAATCAAAAACTCAAACAGATTCAGTTTACTTTGTCTGAAAAAGGAAAAAATGCTCAATTCTCACCTTTCGGACACCTTTTCTGATTTTGAAACTATACAACACCATATATTCAAAGAGAAGATAGTTACAGGTTATTTTTCTGTTTATCGGTATTTTGTGATTAAACCCTCCAGCAGACTATTAGGAAGGTAAATCATTAAATTCATGTACATCTACTGTGTATATAGCTGTATGAGGGTGTGCATATTCTAAGATCTGCAGCTTGTCCGATCTTACTCTCAGCTCACTGTTGGATTGTTTAATCCATAAAATGTCATAAAGTCCCCCACCATAGCAAGCTCTGATGACATTGTTAATTAATTTTGACTACCTGGTAAATCAAGGTTGTGAGACTGCATGTAGTGAGCTGAAACTATAGAAAAAAGGATCTTATCCAGACTTGTAAAACTTTATTGCATGCTTTTTTTTTTTTTACTTATAGCAGATTATCTATAATTGCCCAGGTAGAAGATACTGCTGTGCTAAGCTAGGAGGAAGAAATGTCCTATCTGGTGCAAAAATCTTATTTGGTTGTCACAAGTTAAATTTCGAGGGTTTGAGGGAATCAAACTGAAGTTTGTGACATCAGGAAACGGAAAAGAGTCGTTGCAGTCTGGCTTTTTGTCCGCTTCTTATATTTCAATGCCAATTTCCTACAAAATTACAATTCATGGTAAAATAAGGTATCACTAACTCAGCTTCTGGCTATACTTCGGTGGTGACCAGAAACCAAATTCCAAAACTTGGCCCTCTGATGTCTTTGAATGGAAGAGGATGAAAGAGAATCCCACACACGATGACAAAATCAGTGGAACAGACTTGTGTACACTGTCTTTTTCTTATTTATGGCAGGTCAGTGACTCCTCCTCCGGCATAATTGAGGAGTGTCTGTACTGTTGGTCACTTACTCCATGGAGGCTATTTTCTGTGCCAGGCTTGCAATGACAGCAAACAGTCTCAGGTCCACGAGTCCATCTGTCACTCTGAAGTCCACCATCTCCAAGATCTGAAAAAGGATGATGACGTTTCAGCAGCTTATGTGGGAATGTGAGCTTGCACGTGTGAAAATGTTGTTCAGGTGTACCCTGTAGACATGGATCTCCTCTTCATCAGACAGCAGCTCAGGAGGAATGATGGTTTTAAGAGCAAGTAGAACCTGCAGGCAGGAGATGTAGCCGTCACCATCGCTGTCCTCCTGCATACAAACACCATCGTCATCACCATCACAGATCTCTGTTTGCTTTATTTGAAAGATTTTCAAGGGTTAAAGAGGCAAAAATGTCAAATTCATGACAAAAAATGAAGAAAACTTTGAGCTTGAAGTTGTATCGTCTTTGTAGTGTCCCTCCAGGTGGGGAAGAAGAAATAAATATTCAACATTTTTGATCATTTTTCTTATGCAAGAGCTAAAATATTCTGCTTCCAGATTCATAAAATTAAAATTTGCTGTTTTTTTTTTTGTCTGTGACTGCAAACTCATTAAGTTGAATTCTGTGAAGAACAAGAACTGTTTTCTGATGATCTGATGGCCAAATGTTTTAGAGCTGGGGAGAATCACCTTTTTCTGATAGGGAGTGTAACATATAACAGTGAGTGAAACTGAATCTCCTGAAAGAGAGAGGGAACACAAAGGGTTTAAATCCCTTTTCACTTACTGCTTCAAAAGCTCTTTTGTACTCGGCCAGCTTCTCCTGACTGAAAATGCAGTACTTTGCCAAAAAGTCGACTGGAAAGAGAAGACAACAAAAGAAAAAGTTCAGAGCTTTGAGGACCCATGTTAACAGTGCAGGATTTCAGTTTAATAGATGTGGAACTTGACAACTTTCTGTATCTTTTATCATCTTTACAAGTTTTTTCTATTCCAGGAGCAGTAACAGCATCATATCTATCAGCATTTGCATGTGTGTGTCTGCAGTGGATTAGAGCAATATTTCCCTCCTCTGGTCACACTGGGGTCAGGGAGGAGGGGACAATGCAGGGCGAGAGGTTCACAGGGCTTCCAGTTGGCCAGAAACTGGAGGGGAGGGGAGGTGGGGGCAGAATGGCACTTGGCTGCTGGTCTAATGAGCAGAGAAAGCGGTCAAGATGAAAGATAAATACTAAAATTTGCTGCTTGTTTGAGGTTTGTGTGATAAGAGACATGATCGAAGTGATCATATTTCTTGTTTTTCAGACTAATAAGACAATCTTTGTAAAAAGTTTACAAAGATTACAATTATGACAGGCTGTTCATCAGATGCATATGTGTTTATGTCCCTTTTAGACCAGTTGTAGCGGTATGTGCTTCTCCCTTTAGAGCCTTTGGACAGCAAGGCAAGGCAAAAAAAAAAAGACAACAACTTAGATATATAAAATAATGATAGATTAAATAAATCAAAATGGAAAAAAAAAAACAGTGTTTCTTAAATTTACTTGGACTTTTATTTCTCTGCAGACAGTATGAACTCGAAATGTTTCGTGTTTTTCTCCATAGCTTTAGGCAGTAAATTTGCATCCATTTTTGCATTTTAGGCCTGCAACATATTCCAAATAAGTGTTCTAATGTTGCTATTCCTTTATACACTTAAAAAGCATTCTGGCATTGAGGACACCAAAGTGATGAAGAGTTTCAGGTGTTATTTTGTCCCATTGCTTCTGCAAATAAGGTCTGTAACAGTGCAGGGTCACATTTCCTTTTAAAATCCTCCACACATGCGCTGTTGGGGTCAGGTCAGGATTGCAGGAAGGCCAGTTCAGTACCCACACAGTCTTCTTCCTCAGCCATGCCTTTGTAATGTGCGCAGAATGTGGTTTTACATTGTCTTTGTTGAAAAATGAATGGACTTCCCTGGAAAAGATGTGGTCTTGAAGGCAGCAGCGGTCGCTCTAAAATCTCAGCAAACTTTTCTGCGTCAGTGCTGCCATTACAAAAGTATAAATTAGCTTTTCCAACAGCACTGAAACAGTCCCATACCATCACAGAGCCGGTTTGGGGACTTCTGGATGTTCCTTTTGATCTTTGGTCTGGAGCTCACGTGTCCATTTCTTCCAACAAAGATCTTGACAAGGTTAACATGAGGCTTCTTTTTTGCACAGCAAAGTTTGAAGTGGCGTTTGTGAGTGTAACTCTGTATTGCAGAACTTGAGAAAGATTTCCCACGGTAATCCTGTCCATGATGGTTTTTGATACGGTACTGTCTGACGGATCAGAGGTCACAGGTGTCCTGCTTTGGCTTGCTCCCCCGTACTTTATACACTGAAATTCCTCGCGATTTCTTTATTCATTTAATATTCTGCAGCGTAGAGGGGGAAACATGCAAGTTCTTTCCAATATTTCTTAGAGGAACATTGTTTTTTTTAAAAAACTTTTTACATGTTCTTTCACAATCTGTAGATCTTCTGCCCATTTTTGCCCCTCAAAGACAATTTCTGGCTCTTCATAGATACTTGTTGACATCACCTCTTTGAAAAGACATATTTTTTTTTTACCTCATACCTTTAACCCCCCCGTCCCAACTTTTTTGGAATGTGTATCAGGCCTGAAATGTGCAGACGGCAGTTTACCAACAAATTCGATTGAGTTGACATGAAAATGCATATTTTGGATTTAGTTTTCAGTGGGTTGTAGTCAAACAATACACAGACTTTATTTTGATAGGATATCATATGTCTTAAGATTTAAGGGGGAAAAAAAGAGAAAAATATGGATCTTTAACTTTCTTTTAAATCTTTAAATATGTCTGCAAAAATATATATCTGAAGAAAATATTTTCTGGGATTTTTTAAAAAGACTGTTATGGTAGAAATACAATTTTCTATATATTTCCTTATAAAAACATGAACGCTTTTCCAAACCAAAGGATACAATAGATTACACGAGGAGCCCGAACTGAGACAAACCATGAATATAGCAGGAGGCAAGTTTGGAAGGGAGGACAACTCTGGAGAAAAAGGGGGCTGAAAATGGGGCCTATAAGCTGCTGCCACTTCAATTTAGGAGATGAGAATGAGTCTACTGAATAATGGATCTATTCATTGGTTTTGAGAAGAAAGAGGAGCAACAGAGTTGATATCAGTCCAGTCTTAAACCTCTGGACCTCTGGGGTTTCTCTGCAATAGCAGGGGGCCTGTTTGAATCTGCCATTTATCAGCTTAGGCCTAATCAAAAACAGGCCTCGTCCTTTCACATGCAAAATGTTACATTCGCAACTAGTCAACTTGACTTGTTAAAGCTTGATTGATCAAAAAAAAAAAACCCTAGAGGCTGCCTTCTTTGCATCTGTTTGCAAATATCCGCGATGAGAAGCGGCCGCAGGACGAGGTACACATGCAGCCGCGGATCGGCCTGCAAAGGTCCAGACGGCAGGGATTTAAAGTCTTCCTCGTCCCTGGTGGCTGGCTCTGCTCAATCTGCTAAAGTGAACCGGCACCTTGTGTGATGCAGTGAATGGATCCTTCACTGACCATCTGGAGGAGAGTTAGCAGCTGACCTGTGCTGACTTCTACAACACAAATGTGAATATATATTTTTATAAAGACCTGTGTTATGGACTTAGTGGTAATCCAAAATCACATGGATTTGTGTTGTGAGGTTTAAATAAGCTGTCATCATGAGTCCATCATTTTTCAAATCGGTAACTCAAGCAGAATACTTTGAACATCTTTGAAAGCTGTGATTACCGCTTATTTTGCAGACTTAGATCTTACTCAATAAATAGAGAAAATGTTTTACATGATATAGGACAGGCTAAAGTTAAAGCTGCAAGAGGAGTTTCAATAGTGGAGCAGTGTACATAAATGTGAAAGACTGACAATACAAACATTCTTTCAAGTTAGAAAAATAACCAGGTAAAGATATGAGTAATGGACAAATAATCTGAGCCCAAAAAGGTGAAAAATGTATGGAGAAGGATGTGGAGTAAAAATGCATAACAGAGAAAGAAGCAGAAATATTCTCCTAATGCTGAATAATAGCCAGTTACTTAAAAAGCAGCAGATAAATCACTTCAGTCTCATTAAAGATGAGATTTTAACATCCCCACTCTACACAAAATACCAAAAATGAAGGTGAAAGAAACACTAAGATGTTGTGTAACTGGAAAAACGTACCAGTGCAGTGGTTTACACCCGTCAACTACAGCCCCAATTCCCAAAAAATTAGGAGGTTGTGTAAAGTGTAAACTGAAACGGAAGGCAATGATTTGGCATGTTCTCTCCGTGTATGCGTTCTCTCCGAGTAGTCCGGCTTCCTCCCACTGTCCAAAAACATGCATGTTAGGTTAATTGGTGTCTCTAAAATCTCACTGATATTCAATTCACAACAGAACAAAGAAAACAAATGTTGAAAGGGAGACATTTTACATTTTAATTAAACATATTTCATTGAATTTGATGGCAGGAACATCTCAAAAACATTGGAACAGGGCAAACGCAAGGCTGGAAAAGAAACCGGTACAAAAGAGAAACAGCTGGCGGAACATGTTGCAACTGTTAACAGGTCAGTAACATGGCTGAGTATAAAAAGAGCATCTTACAGAGGCAGAGTCTCTCAGAAGTATAGATGGTAAGAAGTTTAGCAATCTATAATAGAACTTTCCCATTACATGGTACCTTATGGTGTGATATGGCCAGACTTTTTTTGGTTTTCCATTGCAGGCATGGCTACAGACAATTAATTCTGTCTTGGAAGCCTCTGCATGCCCTCAGGATCACCTCCAGAAGTCTGTGAATGCAGTTCACTGTGCCATCCACAAAATGCTGGTTAGAGCTCTATCATGCAAGGTAGAAGCCATATGTGAACACAATCTGGAAACAATGCCGTCTCCTCTGAGCCAAAGCTCATTTTAAAATGTGCTATTCTACCTCATCTGTGTTTTACATGCAAAACTCTGCTCTGTGAGTGTTGGAGTGGACCCACCCTCAACATCAGCCCTGACCAAAGCCTTGCCTCTTTTTTTGCTGCCACGCACAACCCACACAGACAGCGTGCAGAGCTGCTGGAGGAGGTCGGGGGTCCCTGGCTGAGGGAAGCGCTCCGTCGGGGAATCAGCTGGACAAAAGGTGCAGTGGAGTGAGAGATTGAGGGAGGAAGCGAGGGTGGGTGGAGGAGCGGGACAAAGCCGAGGCAGTAAAGCCTCCTGCCTGATAGCCTTATCTGATTCCACTCCAGCGCTTGATGGCTTTTTTTTCCACTCTGCCTTTAAAGCACACAGGTTTGGCTTTTGGTGTGAAGCCTAGCAGAAAATGTTAATCAAGAGAGGGACTGTGTGGAGAAAGGCGAGAGAAAGGGGAGAGTCACTCTGCTGAGGCCATAATCTGTAATGAGACCGAGGCGATTCAGTTGCAATTGAGAGAAGAAGAATGGGGCCATGATGATGATGAGCAGGGAGGTTCACTCTTTCACTGGCATTTGTTTTTCTGTTTTGTTCCTTTTCTCTTGCAGAGTCACTGCTCCTGCATCGGTCTAGAGCCTGCAAACAGCCACGGGTCACATCTCATTTAACACACACTTGGACATCGTTTTCAATGTCTGCAGCTGACAGCTGAAAAACACTGCTGACTGCTCGTCTGACCACTATGCTACTCATCTGTGTATGATTTATATTTCCCCCTCTGGTGGGTGGGACTGCAGATCAGACTTCAATGCTTTTTTGCTACCAAATGGAATAGAAAGACTTTACAGCCTACCGTTCAAGACCAGATCAAATGCGTGGAATTGTTTAGTTAATTTATTATCCTAATTGATGATTTAATACTGGTAAAAATGTGTCATTTTTTGTGACTAAAAAGCTCAGGAAAATCAGCAGTCGTATTTACGATACTCTGAGATTTAAACAATATCAAGTTGTTGTGGTAAAGTTTTGTAGAAGTCTGGGATCTTTTGAGATGAATAAAAAATCTTAAATTACTGAATTTGCAGTTTGTGCACATGACTGTCCTGACTCTTCATATTCAGTACAACGCAAAGGTCATGAGACGCCCTTATTTTCTTTATATTTTGCTTCCAAGCAGACAGATTTTCCTGTTAGCTTTTAAAGTGGTCTTGAACAACAGTTCGCCAGGATTTCTTTCAAAGTTTTTCTTTGGACTTTGGCTGCTTTTTCACTCATTTTCAATCAAGTCCTTTTACATGACCATTTTCAGAGTAATGTTCTTTTGTTAAGCCACTCAGGCTCATTAAGCTATGAATCCCTCAAACATAAAAAGGCACCTAACTCAAGGGATGAGCCTTTGTTGTGATGACACACAACAGACAACTCAGCAAAGAATCAATTTGAAATTGTATCCTAAGGCACTTTGTTGCCAGCAGCCTGAACCAAAAACACAACACTTGTTTCCATTTCTCCAGCTGCATCTACAAAAAAAGCCAAAGATAACAGTAGTTTTTACACTAACAAGGTGATTCCCAAAGAGGTATTATCTGAAAACTTGTTAAATCTCAGCATGGTGTGCAGTGTGTCCTTCAAAATTTAAGTAAACTCTCCAGATTATAAATAGTATCTGAAAGTGATGTCCTAAAAAAAAAATGGGAAAAAATCTTGCAAAGATAGATCTTAACCCTCAGTTAATATAGCCACTGTTTATTGAAGCCTCATCAGAAATGGTCTCCATGGAAGGGTGGCTGTCAGTAACCATGTCTGCTATGTTTAGAAAAAACTGCACATTCATTTTTGGGTTTTAAAGAAGAATCTAATTGAATTTTGTATAGTTACAGCAAAGTAATGTTTTGGTACTGAAACTCACTCAGTGAAAAACTGAAAATTACACCCATGTCAGCTGACTGACTTCCTAATTCTAAATAAAACAGTTTATTTGTGTGCACCTACAAAAAACACACCTCTGTAAAACAATGTGACACGTACACACACAAAGGGGCCCATTGTGTTTTTATCATGTTCACTTGTTTGTTGCTCTCTTTCCCGCTTAATCCCAGACATTTGTTTCTGCTCATCAACACACACTGTAGTGTCCCATAATTCCTTTAACAAAGATCACATTCAGCAGCAAAGAGGAGGTGACCCCTTTTTAATTGCAGGATAATGTTGGTGTATGCCCCACTTTTAGGGCATAAAACGTGATTAAGAGCGCAAATTTAGAACAAATAGCATTCTCACACACACACACACACACACACACACACACACACACACACACACAGATTTTAAATCAGTTCCTAACTGCACATTGATGAGAAATGGGTTTCTGGGATATTTTGGGTTCCAGTTATTAAATATGAGGCGATCCTGTAAATCTATTGCCTCGGTGTGAAGAGACAAAACCATAAAATTTGAAGTGTGATGTTGCGAGATAAAAAGGTGAGAGACGTGAGCACCGACGCAGACCTTTAAACCAGGCAAAGCATGCCATTTCTCAACACTTCAGAATGAGGCATTGTTGAGTGCTACGAATTGCTCCACGTAAGAGGTAAAGATATCTTATCTGGTTAAAGTTTTACGGAAGAAGCAGTGGACTGGGCCAACAGGAGGCTCAGCAGAAGGACCTCTGCAGGTTTGTAGATTGACGAAGCAGCAACAGTCATGAGGAGCAGGCTTAACGTAGTTTGAACTACTGTAAGATTAGCTTGTGCTTGTTAAGCATGAAAAAGAACGCGATGCACCACAAGACGCTGTTTCAAAGAAGCGAGGTACATTTCCAGTGGAACTCAGAAGTGCTATGATTTACTACAAATGTACATTGCACAGATTTAAGTCAGCCTGTAAAGATTAAAGGATAAGTAAACTGTTATCAGTTAACGAAAAAACAGCAGATTAACTTGACTTTCTTAGGAATGATGCTCACAAATTTATTGAACCCATGAAAATCTGCTTGATTAGGCTGTAAATGATTGCCCAGATACAATTTGCGTAGAGAAAAGCCTGAAACTTGTTGTTCATGTGAAGTCTTTGTTGGCTAGTTTGGAGGTGATGATGTCTACTACAATACACAGGATGAGTTGAAAAGGCAAAACTTTTGAAGAAAATATTTGATTCAAGCTATTTTCAAAATACTGTAACCCTAACTTCAGGTTAATCAATTTGCAGAAAACAGCATGTTTCTGATCTGAAACTATATAATAAAGCAAAAGAAAGAAAATTGGAGATATCAGAAAGTGATAAGAGAGGAAAGGTACTGTTTTCTCTATCTTAATTGTTATTATCTAACTCATCTGATATTCTATATTATTTTTTTTTAACAAGAATTTTAACATCAATTATCACAGTTATGCAGACGATTCACAACTTTATGTGTCTCTGTCACCGGACGACTGCAGCCCAGCAGACGTTCTGTGTCAGTGTCTGGAGGAAGTAAACACCTGGATGAGAGAGAATTTTCTACAATTAAATGAAGACAAAACTGAGATCATTCTGTTTGGTAGCAAAGAGAAGAGGGTCAGCGTTGGTACATATCTTGAGACTCGGGACCTTATAATCACTGACCAAGTTGGTAACCTCGGAGTGTTGATAGACTCAGATCTGACTTTCAGCAGCCACATCAAAGCTGTCACCAAGGCAGCTTTTTACCACCTCAGAAATATCAACAGAATTAAAGGTTTCCTCTCCCAAAAAGACCAGGAGAAACTCATCCATGCATTCATCTCCAGTAGACTCGATTACTGTAATGCTCTTTTAACTGGACTTCCCAAAAAGAGCATTAAACATCTGCAGCTCATCCAGAACGCTGCTGCTGGAGTTTTAACCCGGACTAAGAGATCTGAACACATCACACCAGTTTTAAAATCTTTACTCTGGGTTCCAGTCAGTCACAGAATAGATTTTAAAAGCCTGCTGATGGTTTACAAATCCCAGAATGGTTTAGGCCCAAAATGCATCTGTGATATGTTCAGAGAATATAAACCCAGCAGAGCTCTTAGATCCAAGGACTCAGGTCAGCTGGTCCAGTCCAGAGTCCAGACTAAACATGGAGAAGCAGCATTTAGCTGTTACGCTGCAAATAAGTGGAACAAACTGCCAGTGGAGATTAAACTTTCACCAAATGTAGACATTTTTAAATCCAGGTTAAAAACATTTCTTTTCTCATGTGTCTATGCATGAAATATCTTTTAACTTATCTAGACTGTTGCCTGATTTTAAATTCATTTAAATGATTTTATTTGTTTTCTCTTTATATTATTTTATGTATTTTTAATGCTTCTTGCACTCCCTGCTGCAATGCTTTTATTTTATGTAAAGCACTTTGAACTGTTTGTACATGAAATGTAAATAAATTTGATTTGATTTGATTTGATATTCAAAACCAATCGTGATTAACTCAGTCAAAGCTGGAAAATCTGACTTTGTGTCTCAAACGGCATCTTTTAGGCGTTTACACTGATATCTGGAAGTGATCAGATCAGATTTGTGTGTCCTGACACAACAAACCTATCTGCACGAGTTTCTATGGTCACAATAGAAATTGAATGATAACGGCTCGAATTAAATTACTTCAATACAACTATTTGTCAGGAGATATTTTTAATGTCAAGATATTTTGAATGTCCTTCTTAAAGGACATTCCAAAGAACTTCTTTGGATGTTGTCTGCCTTTTGTTCCATTCTCTGTGAAGATGATCCCACACTGCTTCAATAATGATGAGGTCCGGGCTCTGGGGAGTAGTCATTACTCCATAAGACCTGTTGCCACTGATTTTCAGTCCACTTCATTTGGCATAGCTCAGCCTTTTCTCCCCGTTTCCCTTTTTTTTTTAAGAATGGCTTTATGACAGCCACCCTTGCATGGATCCTGTTTCTGATGAGGCTTCAGTGAACAGTAGATGGATCAACTGAAAGTTGAGATGCCTCTCTCAGGTCCCGTGTCAAGTCTTTGCAGGATTTTTTCCCCCATTTCTTAAGGACATCACTTTCAGATACTATTCTTAACACTATTCATAATCTGTAGATAGTTTTTTAGGCCAGCCACTTCTACTGTTGTCCTCCACTTGTCCATTTTCCTCAATCTTTTTAAGGACACACTGCACACCATGCTGAAGTTTTGAGCTAATAGTTCTTTGGATATGAACTTGTTGTAAAAATACTATATTATGTATGTCAAAGTGTGTTATCTTTGGCATTAATCATAAATGCAACAAAAAAAATTGGAACAAAAGCTGCGTTGTTGAAACGAGCTGCTCGTGACAAAGTATCTAAAGATGCAATTTAAAATTGATTTAAATTGATTCTTTCATCCTTTGAGTTTAGTGCTTTATGTTTGAATGAGTCATAGGTCAGGTTTCCAAAAAACCGAGTCTAAAGTCGGAAAATTCGAACTGATACAACTTTCAGGTCCTCCCCCTCTGTGGACGAGGTTGTGCACGTGAGTTCACACCAGTGTGCGCGCACACAAGCTGGGGGCAGACTCACGCTCAGCATGGCAGACGTGGTTGGCGACTGTTCTGGTCAGATAATAGATTACCGTAATAATAAACCTAACGTGATTGGTTAAAAACAGCCGGGAGCGCTCGATTTTTGCGAGCACGATTACAGGCTTCAGAGGGAGCAACAGAATTCGGGATTTTTCCTAAACAGTCTCGCTTGTGTCTTAGAAAAAATTAATCATGAAGGTAAATTATGCTTCCTCATAGGTGATTTCAACATTAATCTTTTTAAAAATGAGTCTCATTCCCTCACTCAACATATTCATCAACTCTCTCAGTAACATATGGAGGTCTGGTGTCTTTTACTGTGATATATCTGACCATTTTCCAGTATTTCATCTTACTGCAACCACTATAGCAAAACAGCAGGAAATAGCAAAATCCCCAAGGATGAGAGCGTTCAACAAAAGAAATACTGACAAATTTGGGAAGCTAATTGGTGATGTCACATGGGATAATGTATATACGCATGACGATGCTGAACTTGCTTATCAGTCATTTATAGCGTTATTTAACTCTGTATTCAACAAATATTTTCCACTGGTTAAAATGCTCACTAAAAAAGAAAAAATCATTTAGCAAACCCTGGTTTACTCCAGGTCTCCACAAGTCTGCACTAAAAAAAGAATAGAATGTACAGGAAATTTATGACAAATCCATCTCCCTTGAATGCTGCAAATCATAAGATATATAGAAATAAATATAACCATCTAATTAGAATTGCCAAAAAAAAATATTACACCACCAAATTTAATGAGGCCTCAGATAATATTAAAGAAACATGGAGAGTCATCAATCAGCTTCTGCATAGAAAAAAGACATCAGCCACTTTCCCCTTTCAGTTTGTTGATGAAAATAGAGTTTATACAGATTCATCCGATATTGCACATGCGTTTAACCACTATTTTGTCAACATGAGTTCAGTTCTGTCAGAGAGGATGTATTCAACCGGGTCTCCATCTGAGTACCTGAAGGGTTGCTACCCTTCCCTCCTGAGTTTTGACCCTCCTACTGAGAAGGAGATCATGGATATTGTTGTCAATATGAAGGATTCCGCTGCTGGTCATGATGAGATTAGGGCATGTGTGATCAAAAAATGTATTCCCTCATTTATCAAGCCTTTGACCTATATATCTGCTAAATCTTTAGAGTCTGGAACATTACCAAGAGACCTAAAAATAGCCAAAGTAACCCCTGTATTTAAATCCGGTGACAAAGGCTCTTTTAACAACTATCGCCCAATTTCTGTCCTTCCATGTTTTTCAAAGATTCTGGAGAAATTGGTTTACAATAGAATGATGATCCATCTGCAGAGGTTTAACATCCACTATGAACATCAGAATGGATTCAGGAAAAATTATTCAACAGAAATGGCTGTGCTCCAACTAGTTGACAAAATCCATACTGCGTTAAATAACAACGAATATGCTTTGGGAGTTTTTCTTGATTTATCCAAGGCCTTTGACACTGTTAATCATAATATTTTATTATCAAAATTGTTACACTATGGCTTCACTGGAAGCACCTACAAATGGTTTTACAATTATATTCATAATTGACAACAATTTGTTAATATTAATGGATCGACATCTGACAGGGCGACTATAACATGTGGGGTCCCTCAGGGATCTATTTTAGGACCACTCTTATTCCTTATTTACATCAACGACCTGACCGCAGCGTTATCCTCCATATTCCCTATACTTTTTGCTGATGATACCAGTTTAGTTGTTTCACATTATGATTTTTCTGTACTGATGGCCAAAGCAAAGTCTGACTTAGAAAAAATCTTCAAATGGTTTCAATCAAACAAATTATCTTTAAACTTCAAAAAATCTAATTTCATTGTATTTTCTTCAAAGAACAAAAAATACTGCAAATCCAACTCCTGTCTCTCCATTGGAAATAATCCCATCTCTCAGGTCTCATCTACACATTCCTTGGAGTTCTAATTGATGAAACCTTAAGTTGGAAGACTCACATCCAGTCTTAAATAAAATAAAATAAATAATAATAAAATATCCAGATCTATTGGTATCATTGGCAAAATTAAAAGTTTGGTTCATCAGAAGTGCCTACGAACCCTTTATTATAGCCTAATTTATCCTTACCTCATATTGTAATGTCATCTGGGGAGCTACCTATCCCACTCACCTACATAAGCTCTATATCTTGCAAAAAAAAATTCTGTAGAATTGCTACCAATAGCAACCAAACAGAACCTCTGCCCCTCTCTTTAATCAGCTCAATGTTTTATCAATCTTTAAAATAAATATATATCAAACTTGTATTTTTATCTATAAAATTATTTATATGCCTGTATCATTTTCCATGCCTTGTAAAGATTTTTTTTTGATTAATAGTGATGTTCATAAATATAATACTAGACGGGCCAAAGATTTACACCTTCCAATGTTTCATACCAGGCTTTGTCAGTTGTCTATTCGATATAAAGGAGCCCAGCTTTGGAACAGTCATATTCAAATTGCATTCCAGTCCAGCTCTTTACAGAATTTCAAACAAAGGCTTCGGTCCTATCTGATGAACCAAACTCTTACCTGAATAAAACCGTCTATTCTCCCTTCACTATAAGGACTTGACTGAACTGAAGTATGCCTTGGAGTGCGTCTAGCCTACAGTTGCATATTTTCATGTTCGCTGACACCTTCATACACACGCACATATGCACGCACACACATGCACACACACACACACACATGTACACATAAGCATGCATCAAACTAACATATACTCACTTTTAAATTTAGCTCTGTTCTATATTGTATTTTTTTTTCTTTTCTTTCTTGATTTTATACCTTTTAAGATAGCTTGTTTTGTCTTGTTTATTGTTGTGGCTTGTAATTTTTTGTTTCTATGAGGTGAGATATACTTATAAAACTCTCTGGGTTTTTTTAATCTCACCTGCACATCTGGTTTGCTGTATTTTAGCGGTTTGTTTGTTATATTTGTGCAAATAAAATTTTTTAAAAAAACACATGTTTGATGAATTAATCACAGGGATTGCTCTGAGTTCACTGTGATTAATTCAGTCAGATTAATTAATCATTTAACTCGCTTAAAGTGAATGCATTTCAAGCACCAAAACACATGTATTTTCTAAGCACTTAGTAATTAACTGAGTTAAAGCCCCTCAAGACCATATGTCAAATTTACTTTAATCAAATGCTCAAAAAAGTAAAACAATAAACATAAAACTTCCAAGAGTAGTGAGCACTTAGCAGAGGCCCATAGTGTCTTAAACAGAGGTACCTAAAAGAGCAGAACAATCTTTGTAAGACAAACTAACAGCTAATTAACTCCTCTTGTCTCAGTGATAACAACAACCCTTTTTCAATTTTCCAGACAAAGTTCTGGTGCTGGGAACAAATACTGTCTTCTCTCATCGTCAAAACATGAAGCATTGTATCATTTTTCTGCTTTCAGCCACACCTATGATCCCTTTTAAACTGTAAAAGAGTAGTTCTAAGAGCCCAAAATTAATTTCAGTCGAAGAAAACAACAAAAACTACCAATAAATTAAGCTGCTAAAAATATCCCAAAACCTATTGACACAACATCTGGGGCCTCATGTACAAAGCGTGTGTACTCACAAAATAGTGGCGTACGCACCTTTTCACGTCAACGATCAGATGTATCAAGAACGAAAAGACCGTGGAAATGTGCGGTGCCTCACGACAGCTTCAGGGCTGGCGTACACACGTTTCTGCAGCTGTTGATTCTTTGGCGACACCTAAGGTGATGTTGGGAAACTGTTATAATAAATAAATGTGAAAACAATTAGTCCTCAGACTGTGATGTGCACATTTGAGATAGATTAATACTGATAAACAATTAATACACCCATGTGTCTCCATTGACACGAGTGGATATAAAAGCAGCAAAGTGGTGCAATGCACACCATTAAAAACAATGGCTGCTTTAAAAGTATTAGAAGACTTTGCAAATGGTGCAATTCGAAGAGAGCGTGTGTTCACTACAACAGAGAGGATTAGCTGGCACATGATGGCGACTCATTAGCCGTTTTGAGGGAAATCCTCCTAGAACTGTGAGCAGAGCTGCGCCCGGCGTTGGAGCGCAACACAGCAAGGAGCCATGCGCTGCCTGTGCTCACAGGTGATGTGCACACTGGGGTTCCAACCGGGGCATTCCAGGGGGAGCTGGCCAACCGATTGGGACTGTGCCAGTCTACCCTGAGCCGAGCCATGCCAGCCGCCTGGGGCAGAATTATCCGCATCTCAGCCACGTATATCATATTCCCAACAGGCCAACATTAAAGCTCAATTTGAAGCGAGAGCCGATTTTGTAATCGGAGCTATCAACTGCACACACATTGCTATAAAAACGCCATCACATGATGAATTTGTATGTTAACAGGGAACATTTTCATTCGATCGATGTACAGATCATATGTGATGAGTAAATGCAATTAATCAACATTGTGGCGAGGTGCCCTGGTTCAACGCACGATTCATACATTCTGAGTAACAGCATCGTTGGGAACAGACTACGGGTGGCACTGTGCGTGATGGCTGGCTTCTTAGTGAGTAACTTCATTCTTGTAATTGTCCTAATATTATTCCCCGTGACGCGTGACGCGAGGGGGCGCACATACTCAATGTGCGCCCCAATTTCTATCCCATCTTCACAGCATCATTATTATATTATATTTATTAGTCGGTGGTTAAAGTTAGTTTCTTGCTGTTTTTTGCTGATTAAACTTCAGTTTAAGATCTTTCTAACAAGCCCCTGATCGTCTCTGTGGGCATATATTAATAACCCCGTGCGTAAAGTGTGAAATGTGTTAATCAGCCTCGACTTTTCCCCGGCGCACTTCTGCACGTTACTGTATGAACACGTTGTTGTGAGTTACACAAAAACATCGGTATTTAGCTTGGGGGTAATCAGTCACCCACATGAGCTCCCACCACCCCATGAGAGAGCAGTGTCACCCATTGTTGCCCCGACTCTCTGTTCAAACAGTCGGTCACCCCCCCACCCGCCTGTTTTGGCCACACTGCAGCGGTGGACAGCCAGTCTCCGCTTCACATCCACCTTAATGTTGGACCACTTCTTCTTCACCTCTGCTTGTGAGGCTTCTCAGACCCCACAGCATTGACAGCCTCAGGCTCTCCCACCCACTCTTTTTGTGTTTGCCGGAGGACAGCGTGCCAAAGAACACATTTTTGCGGGCCTTCACTTCAGAAAGTAGCACCGACACCTCGCTTTCCGTGATGTTCTTCTTTTTTACCGTCTTATTCATTCTTTTTTCTTTATTTTCTGACCGTACAGAGAGGGGAATCGCAGGTGCAGGGCTCATTTAAATAGGATTTGCGTATTTAAGTAGGGGCGTGGACAGGGAGGAGTCGGGTGCTCCAACATGTGCGCTCAATTCCACGTTGATTGGGATGTACAAACGAAATGTGCTTGGATTAATGCGTGCGCACAGATTCGTACATCCGACGTTGGAGGGCATTTGGGTTTGAGCGTACGCCCAGTTTCGGTAGGAAATCCACGCAAGTCTTTGTACATGCGGCCCCTGTTCATTACTCTTGGCTTGGGGCTGATGTAAAAACTGATGTTTTTCAGTCTACTTACAGTCACTGTTATAAAGGTAACTTTTAGCATCAATTAAATAAAGAAAACAGCTGGTGAAACCAGAAGTAAACGTCAAGTGAATGAAAATAAAGGAAGTGGGAAAAAAAACTCCCAAATTTTTTTTGTGGTATTCTCTTGGTGTCTACTTTAGAGAGTTTTTTTTTTTTTTTCTATTTGCCCCTTAATGAGCCGGAAAGGTCACATTTAGACACGAGATCTTTTCTTTTAGGCAGTAACTAACATTTCCATGATTGGTACATCTGGCAATATCTCCCAAAGACACCGTATACACATGTCAGAGACATCAGGGACTTTGACAAAATGCACTACGCGATGCCCTGGGAGCGGGAATGGGTTGTCCTCAAGGCAAAGGTGCAAGTTGTACGACGACAAGTTGGATTTTCATTATTTATGCGAGCAACCCTGAAGTGATACTTTGAAAAATCAGCAAAAACAGAAATGTGAATTAAATATGTTTCCATGAATTGGTTAATGTGTTGCCAGAGGGAGGGATTATAGGCTACGTTGCTAGTAGTTGCAATTCAGTAGAAGAAACAAACCTCAAGAAGGAAAACAACAACTGTGGTGGACACCCAAATAAGAATCAATAACAGGGAAAGGGGTTTTTGTTGCCCGATGTCAACCGGACTTTTCTACAGTGGTTGGCAAGAACAAAAGAGTTAAGATAAATCAGTTAGTTTTGGTCCTATGGTCCTCTTTTGGAAAGACATGAAAAACTCTTCAGTATTTTAAGCCTCAAGTTTCGCATTTGGTACAACAGTAATCAGTGCTGCTCGGTGTAGTGGCATAATTTGGCAGCATGTGCTGGTCTGCCCTGAGAAGGCACTATAATGTGAAAGCAGATGACTGTATTTGGCAGCATTCTCCCGCAGACACCATTGTCGCTGCACAAACACAAAACTCCTCCCCTTCACTTTCTCCAAAAAGACCGAGAAGTGTTTGTTTGTGTGTGCCGAGGGGGGCTAAAGCTCTGCTAGGAAAACCAACAAAGACACACGTAGTGGCCACACTCTCGTCTCTGGCTGCACGCCATCAACCTCACCACAGACCACAACCTATGCTTTCTGCACACACCCACATGCATACACCTATGACTAATCAGCTCCTGCCACAGATCCTCACTGATATGACCCCCCAGAGTCCAAATCATCTGGTTTACTGCAAGAGCAGATCTCCAGAGATAACCTCACAAAGCAAAATCATCTGCTATTATTGCCCTGCCGCTCCTTGACATAGTGCCATTAATAAGGCCATTGTGGAGGGTGCTCTCTGTTTGGACACAACATAATAGACTCTTTGACAGATTTACTTTGTGCTCTTTCCCTCTACCCGCTCCCTTTCTCTCTCCTGTGAATACAGCGGGCATATTCCATGCTGCTGCTCATCAATAGCTGAGCTGTTTGTTTGCCCAGTCATCCTGGACTGCTGGTAAATACATAATTCCAGACCCAAGGCTGAGCAAACAGGGGTTACATAAAGGTGCTGTACCTGAACGCACACTGGGGACATCCTCCCGAACACACACAAAACACCTCGCATCTCTCTTTAAGCGACTGGCCTTTCTTATTCATTCTTTATTTTGGTCCTTTTGCTGAATCACTGTGTGGAAACAACAGCTAGCCCTGATCAACAGTAAAAGTCGATCTACATGCTGCTGCTGGTGTTACGGGGTGGGGCCAAAGAAAGACTGGCTCAAGGCTGACAGGTGTTCCACATCAGAAATGACATTCATCGGACACCTTGGCCCACAGAGTCCTCACACCGCAGCCAGTTGCTGGTTAACAGGCACTCTGCGACAAAACAAAGGAAACCACACCTACTCGATTTCAGTGTTCGTATACGCTCACAGCCTGGTTCAATGCAGTTAGAAATAAAAGGAATCGTGGACCAGAACAGGCCTCAGAAACCAGAAAAAATATGAAGGCAGCAGCAGCATTTACAAACACGATGTGGTTTATTCAGTGTAGTTCTGTTTTATATGATTAAAATTGTGATGCAATCAAAAACCTCACTAAGTATGACCACAAAAAGTTGAAATAGGTACAGTTGAATACATCTCCAAAACACTGTGGTATGAAGGCAATGCATCCCAATCGTGTTGTTTTTCATCTGGCAGTATCAATGTGACATGACAAAGGTTCCTATACATTTTCCATTTCAGTATTCAACAGTGGTGCCCATGGTTCATTTAGCCTATAAGTGTACATAATTTGGATTAATCTTCTTACTGCTAGCTGACTGTCACCTAATGTTCCAATCTGTGGGGTGAATGCAACCAGAGAAGAAGCTCGTTAAGGTATGTTGTCCCTCTAAGTGCTTTTAAGCAACTCAAAAAGTATAGATTAAAACAACCACAGTGACAATTAATCAATCTGTAGACATTTGGATTTTTATCTCCTAGAATAGATCAAACAAATTAGCCCGGAAACATGGTTTCCTTTTCATTCATCTTTAACTTTTTCCCAAACATATCAAGACCTGGAAAATGTTCAAAAGAAATTCCAACCTTTTAAGACTGTTGGAACTTTGGTGGACCATGAAAAGTGAAATATGTCCACCCCAATTATGTGTGACATCAGGTTTAATATGGAAAATATCATATATAAAGTCTGTTATTGGATTTGCAAATTACTGAATTTTGTTTTAATTTACAGCCCTATTTGTATTATATTTAATTTAATTTATCCAATCAGGAGAAGTACATTTTAATTGGGTTTAATAATATAAAGTAAGAATTAGTGATTAGTGATTGATTGTGTTTCTGTTTTGGGGGTTTAAATATGGAATGTTCTCAATGATGAGTTGAACTTAAGCAGCTCACCGTTTAGTTTCAAAAGCTTAACTTACTTAAATGATCAAAGATTATAATGTAAACAGGTGAACACGTATAAAACTAGTAGATTTTGAAACAGAATATTATGAAACAACATAGTATAATTGGTCATTATTAACTGTCTACATGTGAAGTAATTATTATTTGCAAAAAAGTCATTAATTCTCTCATTCAAATTTATTATAGTTGAATTAATTTTTTTTCTTTGTCAATATGCGTAAAAACTAAACCATCTAACTGAGAAACATCAAAAGCTATGTCCTTTTTTTCCTTCCATTCTTCTCTGCTGTGCGCCAGCTAATTGACGGGTGAAACATGTACAATGGGAGCAGCTCTGACACGAGTCATCTCATACTATACATACAATCCTATCTGCTCTTTGCTTGTGTACAGACTCTCTTTGCTCTTTCTCTGCAGAATGACTGTTGACTTCAAACACGAGCCACATGGCAGCGTTCGCTGACTAATGACGACCTGGAGGGTCACAGGGGTGAGTGGAAGATGGGTGGTCGAGTACAGGAAGTTACTGCCGTGTGGGTGCATGGTGGTGGTGGTGGTGGTGGTGGGGGTAGGGGGGTTGGATTTTGGGAATCCTTTTGGCAAGCAGTCAGTATTGGATCAAACAAGACCAATTATGACCAGTTAGTCCTTTTCAGAGACTAATGAGGAGCCACACTCACAATAGTCTGGAAGGGAGGCAGTCATCAGATAGAAGGACACAAACACACCAACCGCAAACGAGGACAAACACGGGAAAACAAAAGAAGAGCGACAAACACTCAGGAGAAAAAATAAATTACAGACTGAACCAGGACAGACGCTGTAAATATAATACACCCACAAAGACACACTTCTCAACACACCAACATATTGTTAAAATTTTCATTAAAGAATTTGAGTCTGAATTCTTTTCGCCCATCTGATAATATGTAAGTATAAAATCTACATCATTGAGAAAATAGTTGTTGATAAAAAAAAAAACTAATATCATATGATATCAACACGTGGAATCGAATTTTACACAGAAGAAGTCCAAATCCAGTGAATTGCAAGGAACGGCTCTCTACTTGTGCCATAAGTTTGACGTTGTATAAACCATAATATGTGGTAAAACATTCCCTCATGCAGTCCTCACCTAAACCTAGTTCAACTGATTATTTCCAGTTCCTATCACAACGTTGGATGAGTTGTGTGAAGCAGATCAAAGATCAATACAGCTAAAATGAATGCTTGGCAAGCCACAGTTGGAATTAGTTCTTACTGGTCAAAAAGGATGAGTTCTGGTGTTTAAATGAGATGTGCAAGTTAAAGGACATGGTCTTACTTTTGTCCTAAACTCAAGGCACTTTTGTGGCAGCAGAAACAAGACGTGAACCCTTTTCTTCATCTTTTAAATTAATATTACAAACCTGTTAGCAACCAGTTGCATGTAAAGACATTTAAAAATCAATGTGTTCATTGTTTGTGTTCACTCCTTTATGTTATGCCTTTCAACCAAAGGCACCTGGTACTTTTAGTCCCTGGGAATTCTTTTTTTTTAGGAAACAAAAAGTTCTTACGCATAAATCTTGCAAAGGTTAGGGCTGGGATTGGTTTGGAGATACAAGGCTCAGAAAAATGCTTGTAAGACACAGAAATAATCTTGCAATGTCAACCGTCACGTCGCTACAGATGCAGGAAAAGGTGTGCGGGTGGCAGATGGGCTGAGCAACAGAAGCTGGACGGCAGGACCAAGAGGCCATCAACTGTCCACCTCTGCTGCACACCACCAGCCACAATCCAGGTGAGAGAGGTCCTCGGTGTGCTGTGTCCTGTGTCCAGCCAGCAAGCTCTACTGCATGTCCAATGTCAAGGCCTAACACAGTTGTTTGTTTTAAGCAAAAAAGAAAAAAGTGTACATTATAGTATGTTGGCCTATCGATACAGCAGTTACAAATTTGTGGTTATTGCGACAGCCTGAGCTGCTGACACTTAAACCACGGTCCATCCTCCTGTGACAGCACAAAAGCTTTCTATCAGTAATAACCCTGCTGCAGAGTAGCAAGGCCAGCTGCTGAGTTCTCCATCCTGCTTGATTACCGTCTGAAAAAACCTGTCCAATCAGTCCCATTCATGGGAGCCAGCACTCACAGAACAACTCTGACCTGACTGACCTACTCAGAGGGCCGGCCCCCTCAGCCTTGACCTTAGGTGTGGATGCTTTTTGTCGGACTCGCCGGCCCCAGCACTCTCACAGATGCAGGGATGCCAGAAATTAGGTACTTGAGGGAAACTGGAGAAGTCCTGGCCAAAACTCCTGTTTGCAGAAAAAAGCTAATTCTAAAAATCAAGTGCTGCAATTGAAGGCACATTTTTAGAGTCGAGTGTTAGTAAATGCACTGAGGTGTTTGTGTTTTTCATGCATTGTCTATTGTGTGAATAGGAGGCAAAGAAGAGAGCTGGTAGGCAGACCGCATTCAAACATTGCTAATTACTAAAAGTGAAGCAAATCACTCAACATTTTCAACCACCCTCCAGTTTTTCTGAAATCACTTTTCAGCTCTGCCTAAAACACATGGTGCACAGTCTTAATGTTGCCTTAAAAAGCAGAAGACGACTTGTTATGTTGACAAGAAACAGGAAAAATTAGCAACAAAAGTAATCAATGACTACTTGGAATAACAGATCCAAAAGAACTGGTAAAACATATGAACACTGCGCTGCAGGATTAGAATATTATAAATTGAAATGTGTGCTTTGATGTATTTGTTTGGCTACCATGGGGTTTTGTCCTGTGATATACCGTGGACAATGTGAGGAACAGGTTCAAGGCATTTCAAGTGTAGTTGAAATCGCTGAACAGATGTTGTCTTTATGTTATTGAGGGGTGCTTTTGTCAGATGACGCAGTCGTTATAAAATCAGGATTTTATTAGAGCAGAGCGACAGTTTGGAAATTATTTAAGCATCTGCAAGTTGACATGGTCTTAATGAACTAATTTTCTGTCACAATTTCTGACACATTTGGCCGTCTGACAAAAGAAACAGCAAAATCATGTGAATGACAGCAGCTTTATTGGGAATCGGCTGTATTAATGTACACGTATGTTTATGTTCTGGGGCGGCTGTAGTTCAGGAGGCAGAGCAGTTGTCTGCCAATCGAAAGGTCGGTGATTTGACTCCCGGCTTCCCCTGACCATGTGTCGTGTCCTTGGGCAAGACACTGAATCCCACGTTGTGTACATATGCGTTCATCAGTGTATGAATGTGTTTGATAGATAAAAATAAATAATATTAAAAAAAAAAAAAACACTGTGTAGCCTTTAACACTGTATAAACTTTAAGTTGTATGAGTGTGTGTGTGTGAATGTGGCTTGTAGTGTATAGCGCTTTGAGTGGTGAACTAGACTAGAAAAGTGCTATATGGAACTTTGGAGCATGTGTGGAATGCCTAGGCCTATTTGAGTTCAGTTGAGCATATATATGTAGGCGTGATTTGATCTCAAACTGCATTATGTGGGTGTAATTTGTACAATTTTGGTCAAACAAACATGTTTACATGCATTCTTAAAGTCCAGTTTTGGTCAAACTAACACAGTCCTTTGTTTTTCTAGTGTTGTGCAAATGACCTTAATGTTGGTGGTTGGTTCTGTGTTGGATTATGTAGCAGAGACCCATTCTTATGTCTCCGTTCCCTAGTATAGTCTGAGAGTAACTATACATCTTATGTACAGAATATATCATTCATGTCCAATCCTGTAAAAACTTCTGTTAGCAAGAATAGCAGTAGCAATATATTCTGAAATCAAGCCAAGGATATACCAGTACACAATCTGTTGTGTCAAAAGTCCCGGCTACCCTCTCCATATGAATACAATGTAAACTGAAGTCTGTAATGATGGTCATACTGGCAGTAGTTTTTAGGAGAACTCAGGACAAAACCTGCGATAAATCTGTCTTTGTCAAAATACCTGCGTTCATGTGTTTAGAGATTAAGTATGGTGGAAAGTCTTCTCCTCCTAAAAATTAGGACTTCAAAACTCTGATCAAAAGGCAAACATCATGAAGTATACAAGAAACAACAACGCAACGTCTGAACTTGGCTTTTAGAAGCTGTTCAGACCGTGTTTGCTGTAGATCTAGCTCATATTGGTCAGGTTTGAATCATAAATGTTTTACTCATCGTAATAAACTCACAGTCTTCAAAGTTGGAGTGACTTTTGTTGGTTTTGCTTTGACGAGGCGTGTTGTCCTGCAGTTTGGAAAGTATGTTCAACACCTTTGTTTTTCTCTCCTCCATCCGTCGGTCCTTTTCTACAGCCCTGTGGTCGGGGCTCTCGGGCCTCCTCTGAACTTGGTCACTCCTTCCTGGATAATTGGGTTCCTCCTCAGTGGGGCTCCCATCATGTATGCGAGTACCTGGAGCGAAAAAGCATACAACATAAAATAAATTAAAAAAAACGCGAAGAAGGTCTTGCAACTGGAATGCTCTCTCTGAAGACATTTATGGCTACTTTTTAAAACTTAACCCAGGAATCACCACGACTCATTTGTATTCATGATGATCTACATGGAAGTAGCCACTACAAGCCATTATGAGTCCTTTAATAAGTGCTGATTCTCATCTCATTGTTCTCTTAGATGCCACAGTCACACTTCTCTGAAGTTCCTTTCAAAGCCTCAATAAGCTGCGGACTCTGTCCCAGAAACTTAAACAGCCATCCATTTTGTCACTGACCAGCCAATTAAAAGTCCCATTATCTCCAAATACAAAGTCCACAGAATACACTCCTTGGTGTAGAAGCGTGGAGACAAAGAGCACCATCAATGTGGACTTGAGCTTAAAGAAATGTCGGATAGTCTTCTGCAACAGTTTCCATTGGAGTTTTAGACTCTTTTCTTCGTGTTACTTTCACATACACGAGTGTTTCTTGTGTTAGCGCATGAGCGATGATTCAAAATGTGATACATCTGGAGACGGTTCTATTCATTAGGAGCAGAGAGCCCGAGAAGTTGAGCTGCCGACGTGCATCAGATTCATTAAGCTTCCCGAAAACAGTGGCGAGAATTCATTTATGCCGCCGGTGAGCGTGCAGAGGTCAGCAGCACAGATTGATGGAGCCACGTCTCATTTGACAGGACGTCTTCCACCACACTGCACACAATCACACGCCTCCACGTCCTGCCTGGGCCCCAATGTCACCAAAACAGACGACAGGAGGAGTAATTTATTCGTCTTCGCCACACAAATTCATCATTCCTTCTCATATGAAACAACAACCATCTGCATGACATCATGACAAATGACGAGTGATAATAGAAATGTTCAAAATTCAAAACTTTTGTGTCAACTTTTTAGATTTAGAAGACCAAAAATGGTTGCATTTGCCTTCTATGGATTATTTATGTTCTATTTGTAAGTTCAGTTAATTAGGTCTATAAAATGCCCCAAAATACATTTCAACTAACAAAACTTTATTCATTCTGAATCTATACCTTCAAGATGGGGTTAGCTTTCTTTAACCTAGGTCGATCACCGTCATAACTGAGGCCGAACTCAGATTATATCCCGACAGTAAAAGTAGACAGAAACATTTATTCATATTTCATATATTTTGATGCTTGAAACCAATATCAAAGTGTCTGTCATAAGCAATGATGAATGAACGTTTTTCGGTTTTCTAGGGTTTTATCCACCGATAATGGACATTTTACTGAAGCTGAATCCCATGAACAGATCCTCTCCATGTTGTTGAAATCTGTAACAGTGTTAATGTTGAGCAGACAGAGCCAAATTGATTTGTTTTCAGTGATTGTTTGGTTAAAGACAGAAAGACAGATGAATTTAGTTTCATGGCTGACATACAGCAGTTGCAATACATACTAGCATTTGTTTTGGCGATTGTATCACATGGCACGGCTTTAGTTACAGCACTGACAGTGGACATCATCGTGGCAATCGTGACTTTTAGACATAAATGCAATTACATACTGCAGATAAATAGTAAGACTATCCCCCATCATAGATCCAGTTTCAGTTAGAGAGATCATAGATGTACAGATTTTAAAATAGAAGCTGATAATATTCCCCTTTGATGAACACTATGTATGGGGTATGGTGCAGGTAGTATGGCTGCAGGTATCCCCCATCCCCCATCTCAAGTGGGTTACATAGTTTAATGTGAATGGTGCAAAATTCACATTAGTTGTAGAAGGACCCCTCATTCTTGCAATCGAATCAACAATTTACAAGGAAATGATAGAGATTTGGTTAATAACACACCTATAGTTACCAAAACTCCAGTTTGGAATTATCTTATGGTGACAGTGTTATAAGTCCCAGAAGTCATAGTAAGTGGTCACACATTGTATATTTTTACTACCTTTATTGTACATCTGCAATGTTTTGTCCTGTGAACCAACAAGGCTAAAACACATCTGGATGAGAGACATTATAATTCTGCACCCCACGCAGATATGTATTCTAACAACAACAAGAAAAACCATGTTCCCACCACCTTCCTTCCCAATTTTAATCCTGATCATAATAAAAATGTCAATAATTCATAGTAGGATGGAAATTCTTGTCTCTGAGAGGGTGGAACTGGCAGTTTAACAAATCAGATAGCTGATGATTGATATTCTGCTCATATACTTAAAATCTAATAACTGGAATCTACTCTGCTTCTATAATGTATCTTTAAATCTGGAAGCAGCTCCGACTTATTATTCGAATTATTCAGGATTTGTTTTCTTCCTTTTAAAATCCTCCTATCCTAACCTCCAATGCAGCCTAATCCATGAATGCACAGCAGTGACTGCAGGTCAGTTCAAGCTGGAAACAAGAGCTCATCTAAAACACACAGAGCAGGTTACCATACCAACCGCAGCATCTGAGCACAGCAGATAGCTGGATTTGGCTGCAAGCGACCAAGTCAAATCCCCTCGCTGATCTCGGAAAGGCCACCAGAGACTAAAAACACACACACTGCCTGCCCCTTAACATCCAGCGCACCAGGCAGAGGCAAGAAGGTTGGACTTGTATCTTTTTCTTTGCATGTTTGAGAAAGGGATGAGCACCAGCCGGACAATCAGAGTGCAGAGGCTATTCAGTGATGCCACCCAGAGCCTTCACTGCTCTATCTCCTGAAAGAATGGCAGAAGGGGAGCAGGGAGGAGTAAAAAGGAAAATCCTTGCCAAATTATTATTCATAGGGAGGGGATTTTCCTTTCAGGCGTCCTTTATCGAAGCTTTTCCCAACACGTCACCCTCTCTATCAGCCCTGACAAGTGCCAATCAAAGGGCTTGAGTCCAGGTTTTTGGGGAAACGCTGGAGGATTTCAGAGACAATAGCCAGTGAGTCCACAGTGGCAGTGGCTTAGAGACAATAGTGACATGGCTACACTGTCAGTGTGTGGTCCTATGGGGGGGAAATGATCCTTGCTCAGTACACGACTAATCTCTGCTTGCATCATCTCTGTCTTTCTGCAGCTTAATCTGTCCCGTAGCTTCCTCAGCTTTCATGGAACAATTCACCGGGGTCAGTTCAGATTAGAGCTCTTTGTGGGCCCGCACATCGCTACATTCATTTGGGCACTAACATCTTTAGTAAGCAGCTGAATGCTAAACTGCCGGGTGAATGCAGAGTGCCCAGGCAGAGGAGGAACAGCCATGAAACAAATATGAGGGGGAGGGATTATTCTACCTATGAATCCCTGATGAGCAAACATGGACAAAGGTCTTATCCAGAGCCTCGCTGCGGAGCAGGAGCATCTTATCGCAGCTGATTTCTGCCGCTGGTTTAATCTCCCAATCACTCAACCATTTTCTATCAATCATAAAAAAATGGATGACTCTCCAAAAAAAAGGGTTTCCTTGAACAAAAATGTAAAGCTTCATATTATTTGATCAAATGTTCCCTCCACTTATCAGGGAGGCACTCTGTAAAATGTCAAAACAGCTGTATAATCTCTTCTACTTTCCAATTCCTAGAAAAAAGTTAAAATCTTAATGATACTGGAAAGATATAAAACACACTAAATCTACTTAATCTAAGAATATGTGGGTCATCAGAGTTGGCAAAATATTTCCAAACTACAAAAACCAGCACTTTGCATAAGAAGTTATCATAGATTTCTGCAAACCTTGAGCAAATTCTGAGTAAGACTTATATACAATGTGTGCTCACAAAAACCATGCATATGCCTTTCCCAGAACAAACATACAGGCATTTACAATGGAGGAATGAGTGTGCACCGCATGCATACTTCAGACAGCACACTTTCCGGAGCTTGTCAACCCTGATGAGATTAAATGGAAATGACTAACATTATCACACTAAACAGATCTTTTTTTTCTCTCAACTTCTCTGAGGACTGTCCTATGTAAATATGTTGTGTTGCTCATCCCTGATCCTGGTTCTGAAAGTCCAACCTAGACATTACACCTGTAACCTGAAACATCTTCCTCTGCTGTCCCATGTAAGATGGCAAAAAGTTACCCTAACTGAGCATAAGGGGTAGCATCAGACTCAGAGCCGACTGAAAATGAAAAGATCAAAATGTACATATTTTGGAAAATAGGGTTAGCCCCCCATTTTTGTGCTATAATAAAATGTCCAGCGCGATATGCTGTGTCAATTCAAAAGAATGCCGCCAAAGTGTGCTCAAAAACATTGCTCAAAGTAGAGTCAAAGAAGAGATTCCTTTTTACTAAGTCAGAAATCATCCTCTTGCAAAACACAGATTAATTGAAAGCCCACCGCAATGACATTAACCTGCACCTTTATTCCCTTGTACAATCATTCACACAATGACCGACGAGTACGCCGTGCAAGATTGGTGCAACGAATGCTGAAAGTTAGTCAGGATGCTGCTTGGAATATTCCTATCAGTCAGGAGTGGGACAAGGCTCTTTTGGAAGAATATGTTGGGATTATACATATTTGTGGTCTATTATTAAGCTCACTTTGATCATCTGACTGCTGCTGACGGAAACATGATTGATTTAATTGAACCGTTTTGGGTGAGGAAAACCAATACAAATACCTTTAATGAGTTGATACAAAAATCCAAATGGTCAATTTATGCATTACTAATTTAAAATGAGCCATTAAAGCTGTTCTAAAAATAGGAAACAAGTTTACAAATCCTTTAAATGGTGATTGAGTCATCTCCTGAATCCAAATCTAAATCAGCGTTCCAGATCATTTTGACTGATCTTGTATCCATGGAGTCAGAATGGGGTCAATCCCTCCATTAGTAAGGAGCCTTATTGAGACGTTGAACTGCTCGCACCTCCAGAGCAATCCAATCTCACCTATCCACACAAAGACATGCCACACAGTGGGCATCTTTTAAACACTGCGTGACCTCAGGAGTGACCTCTCCCCGGCCTGCTGATGACCCCCTCCCTGAAAGGATGACCGTGCCTTTGGCCCTTAAAAGGTCAACGCACACAAGCCGTCAACCAGGATCCTACGGGTGACGTCTCTTTTTCCAGGTTCGTATAATTCTTACAGGGCAGTCAAACGTGGGACGTCTTGTTTTGAAATGTGTCAGCTGCCAAAACGCTGCGCTTTAAAGCGGAGGGGAATTTCAGTCATTGTATGGGTGGACAACAGGGTACATTGTCTGTGTTTAAAAAGGTAATAAATCAATCAGTATCTATAAAAAAAATGCCCCTAAATTCCTTTAAACGTGTGTGTTCAGTCCTTCCTTATTCTCGCACAAATGCGGCATTATGGCCGCCATCATTAGCATTTTTAATAGAGAATGCATCTCGTCACATTCTGCTCAGAAAACTGAAGACATTTTCCTTTTTAAGACTTAAAAAAATAAAATCATTGAGAACCAAAGAAAAACTGCACCTGCTGTCAAGGGCTGAAGAATATTTGAATTTATTTAAACTGTATTTAAAAACAATGACATCCCAAGATGCACAATTGGTTTTCTTAGTTCAGAAATGTGTCAACGGTATAGCGAAACAACAAAAAATGCAATCTTATGTGTACACACCTTTGGATGCACTGTATAACTTCACAAAAGTCTTGCTTGGTCGAGAGTATTCAGTTTAATCTGATCTAAAAATACAGACATAACAGCCAAAATGAAAATGATCTCTGCCTGGATGAGAGTGATTTTTTTGTTTAATCTGAAATGGGAAACATTTCTCTAATTGTTCAGACATTCAGATGCATTACTGGAAGTAAGAGAAGGCTGTAATCAGAAGCTGTAGACAGGAGAGAAAGTGAGCATGAGGTGTTAAACTGTGATATTATTATGATGGCAAAATGAATCGATTTCTTCCCACTTATTCAGAGAGCAACAGGCGTCATACGCAAGTCCATTCAGAAACCAAAGAGACACAACACAGCCCGTGTGGCTGAAGAAGACAGGACATACAAATATAATTTAAAGTTCTTTGATCCATCTGCGTACCTGCAGTGTGAAACCAGACCGAACCAGAACCCCTTAATGTTCTGACATCCCGGGACGTTGCATATTTCACAACAAATCTGGGGTTCTCCGCAGCCCCCCTCTCTACGTACCTACACGTGTTACACGCTGTTGGAAAGCCAAAGTTCTTGAGATTTGAAGGATGTACCATTTCAGGATACAATGATAACATAACTGTAGACACAGTAAACACTTATGTCAAACCAGTTGCAAATCCCAAAATGTTATCATACTTACCTATGAAGTCTCACAGTAGTCCAAGAACAGATACAACTCCAACAAAAATTGTCCTGTTACGTGGGCAAGGCTCCAGTTAGTGCACTCCAGTAAAATAGTTAGTCCACAACAAGTCTTACATCCATAAAGGCACATAGTCCACTGCTGCAAACTTGCAAACTTTCTGTCAGTTCCGTCCATGCCCTGCACCAAATGATTCAGAATAGCTTAAAATCTACTTTGGGTATGGCTTGTTCAGCCGTTTTAGGCGAAAATTGCAAGAAATTTTAAGCGTCTGGGTCTCTTTGCTCAAGCTGCTGCCCCCGCGACCCGATCCCCGGACCAGCGGAAGATAATGGATGGATGGATGGATGGATTTTAAGGGCTTAACTGTTTACATTGCAACCAACAACAAAACCCTGCTTTGGTTTTCTTCTCATCTGAAAATGAAAATGACAGCATGGCTGTCCAACCCACAGAAAAACACAGCCGTCGGTCTCCTTGAGGCTGGCATAAGCTGTCAAAAGAATGTCAATGCCCGACCGTGGGTCTGCAACAACAGTTTAACACCACTGAGATGACCGATTCCCGCCAGGTCAGCCACATGTGATCGACAAGTTCCATGCTGAACTGCAGGTTCATTCTCAAATCACATTTCCCACTTGATCTGATGTGATCCAGTACCAGCAGAAACCATTACAGCAACAACATTATCCAATCCAGCCTAGAAAGACTTTTTTTTAAATAATCTGCATATTCAGTGAAAAAAGCTCAGAGGATAACATTTGTGTTCCTGTTTTACCAGGTTTTTCAGGACAAACACCGACATAAATACACCTCGACAGAGGCCTTCATCTGTTCATCTGTCAGCACTGGGATAAGATCTTGAATCACTGTGATAAGAAAGTGTTATTTACAAAAAGGTGATAAATGTAGAGTCAAAAGAAAGATTTAATCATGTCTTTTATTCCTCCTTTAGCAACTTTTCACGTTAAAAGAAGAACATGTCTGTACAGTCATCCTTCAATGTGACCACACAAGTTTGACTGATGAATGCACTGCCAGGACAATCATCCCTGCAAGGTTTCATAAAAGGAAAAAAAGTGTTTTGAAACCTCAAACATGAGTGATTAGATTATCTATGCCAGGCAGTCATGGCTGACGCATGTCACACATGTCGTGTGTGGAAAATAAAGGAATCCAAAGACGTATCACTGCCCCCCTGGTCTAATCGTTTAGCTGCAGTTTGGCCATCAGACGCATCAGTCTCCGGTGTGATGGATGCATCTGTAACAGCGAAAAGGGACACGGCACGCCACGGACCATTAGAGTTTCAGCACAACGACCGATACTGGTCAAGCAGCAAAGAAAAGAATCAGACCGTGATTCCAGTCTGACTGATGTGGTCAAATGAAGGCGGGTGGAAAAAGAGCTCAAGGATGGCTCTCCACTTCAAATGTGGTGACGGCACTCCTGTTTTCCGTACAGTAAGCGCTGCCTCTGAACCATCGCTCATGAATGTACACAAGCTGGCCCTACAGGTGAAGGCGATACTAGAAGCCAGCTGGCCCTTGCAAGGATTAGCGGGCTTAAGTGTACCGGAGGCAAGGGAACACCAAACACAGCGCTGACAGTGAGGAGACAATGGCTCCTAATAAAGCAGAGCTGACAGGGACTGAGTGGGCTTTTACCGGATCACACGCTAATGGTGAAGATGGGCTCTTGTATTGATTAAGTATTGTTGTTATAGGCTCTTAAACAGAGAGCAGTAGGTTCAGCACAAAGGTGGTATGTCCAAAGAAAGAAAAGAAAAATTCCGGTTAAATTGAAGGGATAACGTACTGTGTTTGGACTGGAAGGAAGAATAAGAAGATCTGAGCATGTCGAACGATGGACTCGGGTCCATGATCCAAGAAGATGGTGACCCAGAACCTCCGTCAGACCAATCCTGCGAGGAAACGGATGACAAAAACAAAACTAAATGGCAAAATAAAGAACTTTTTTCAGGTTTATTTTCACCACAGAACATTTAAGGCATCATCGCTTAGATCCATGCGAAACTGTGTAAGACGATGTCGTCTGTGATAGGTCAGTCAGAATTCAAACAAGTTTGGACAACTGCAAGAAAGTTGATCTGGAACCAAACCTCTCACTCTCTGTGGGAAAAGCTAAAGATGAAAAGAGGAGGTTTTCTACAACAGAAGAGGATTCTAAACACTCAGAATCTACAACAAATACCTGAGGAGATACAAGCTGAAAGTTTGGCCCTTACAGACATCAGCATGAACACCATCAAAAATCCGTGGAGACCTAAAACAGGTGCGGCAATTTATTGAAACATGCAAACAAAAATGTAAACGTGTAGACGCGACACTGGTTCATCCCTTTGGTAGGGGGCCGTTTGAACTCTTAAACTCTGCAACTTAACGTTAGACTGATAATAAACGACATTCAGTATGAGAAATTTAAATAGTTTGATTTTCTGGTGTGTTCAAACGAAGCTTCAACAGCTTCGTCTAAAGCTGGCACTAACACCTCCCAACATGTTTGAACTTCTGCACCAAGCAGGCTGATTGATGCTTTACACTTGGAGAAGCATCTTCCAGACTTGCTTTCATCAGTCTTTCCCAACAAGATCTTGAGTCAAAGTAGAGATAAACCTATAGTAATGCTAAATCACCCAGAATACCTTGTGTCTCTATTGAGATGGATGCTGAGGATCTTCCCTCAAAGCATACCACTAGTTTATCAGTTTCTCTTCATTATGAATGATCCAGTGAGGTGAATTATGCAAATGATCGTATGAATCCTGCCCTGAGCACTCCAGCTCCTCATTGTGCTGTGGCATAATTGCGGGGGGCTTCAGATTCGTTCTCATTCATGCTTTCAGGGGCTCTCGCTCTCTCTCTTACCCTTCATAAAGAGGAGATTAATCGCAGATCACGTGGAGCACCTGCATCCATTCCACTGCAGCCCAGCAAGCCCTGCTTACCCCCCTGACCCCTCAGGGCCAGTCTGATCCAACTGGTGGTGCATCCTCCAAAAGAATCCCACCGTGTTGAGCGTTTAGCCCTGAGTCCCCCCCCCTGTTGACAGAGCAGACTAAAAGCCTGCCATACAGTCAGGCCTCCCCCCTTCTTCTGCAGCCCGTGACTGATTAACCACACACCTGCTGCACGCCGCGTGCCCTCTGTTATATTGTGTCTCAATTATCAACAACAATTTGGCTCGACTTACTGGAATGACAGTTATAAATGCATGCCAGTTCAAGTTTGTAAAAGGGGGTCTTTGTGTTGGAGGGAGACTATGTGTGCATGCTTTTGCAGTTATTGTGATTCCTGAGGGTCTAGTGTTTGCTCACAACAAAAGCGCAGTCTTGCTTTTGGAGGAAGTCTGATAGATGAACACGGGGAGGAGGGTGCAGAGAGTGTAAAGCGGTTTCATAAGGGGCAGCGCCACTCACCGATCTGTTTCCGTAGACTTTCTCTGCAGAGTCGTACCTTACGGAGATGCTGCCAGCTGTGAGAGGCCTCAAATCACCTGACAAAACCACAGAGAACACAGCGTCAAGCTCAAGGGGAGAGGAAGCAATTGTGTGTTTGCAGTTGTTCTGCAGGCAGGGAGGCCTCTGGGTCCATGCAAGTGTTGGCCTCTGGCACACACTTGCCTGCATTTAACTTTTGTACTTGAGTGTGTGCGATCAGATATGAGTAATGTTGTGTAGTAGTTCCAATTATGGCTCTTAATCTCTGAGCAAATAATGGCGAAAAATGGAGCAACAAAACCCCAGAGGAGCACCTGTCTGCAGGAGCGTGCCAGGTGCAAACATTGTTCTAGAGCCAGAGGAAAAAGACAAGCGTCAAGCAAACTCACACAGCGTTGGTCTTATTGCAAATATTGATGGTATAGATGCTTCAACACCAAGAACATAATCACCATGTGTGCACTTCTCTTTTGTTGGTCAGGAGTCAAGTCTTTCGAACTAAGAAACAACACATTTTCTTGATAACTTCTGCTGATGTTAGTTGGGTGGTTATATTTCTGCAGGTTTTGAATTATTATTTTTTTTTTTATTGCAAATCAACGCAACACATTTGTACAAAGCATCAACCATCTGTCTGTGAGAAACAGAGCGTTTGAAGGCTGAGCAAAAAGATGCGATGAACTGTACAAACAGGCACACATTCTGATCATTCTAGCCAAAAGGCAACAATACTGCACTGATTTGTAGTACAGTTTTTCAAATAGAGTAATAATACTAAGCAAAATATAAATAAAAGCAATGAAAAAAATTCCAAAGGTGGGATGCCGTCGAAAATGGAAAGAAAAACAGAATAACTGTAATAATTTGCAGATCTCATAAACTAATATTTCATTCATAATAGAACATAGAATGTCTCACTTTCAGGGTTAAAAGCAAGATTTTACTCGGGAAAGTGAGCCTTTTTATTATTTTCTGAAGAATATTAGCTCATGTTGATATTGACGGCAGCAACATGTCTCATAAAAGCTGGGACAGGCCCATGTTTACCACCCTGCAGCATTCCCTTGTCTTTTAACAACATCTGACAGAGGCCAGTTGTTGGACCTTTGTGAGAGGAATGTTGTGTGTGTGGTTGTTTGTCTCGTTTGTCTCTTTGTGGCCCTGTGATGGACTGGCGACCTGTCCAGGGTGTACCCCGCCTCTCGCCCGATGACTGCTGGGATAGGCTCCAGCCCCCCCGCGACCCGACTGACGGATTAAGCGGGTATAGAAAATGGATGGATGGATATACTGGTTAAAGGTCCGGACTGCAGGCAGTCTGGACAGTCTGGGCTCTTCTGCTATGAAGCAATGCTGTTGTAATAGATGCAGTATGTGGTTTAACATGGTCTTCAAGGCTGTCCCTGAAAAAGGGTCATCTGGATGGGAGCATATGATGCTCTAAAACCTGTTATAAATACATATTATTAATGGCTTGAGTGGCTTTTTGTGTTTTGTGGGAAAAAACGGTCCTTCTAATATTTTTGTCATTTGTGTCTCCCAGTGTGGCTGTCTTGTAAAGACTGCAACAAGAATGTTAATAGTTTCAGTATGTTATGATGACAAAATAACATGAATATGTGAGAGCATTGTGACACTTTGAAAGGGGTCTACAGGGACCCTCACAGTAGCTCTATGGTGAGTTTTAGCTCAGCGTTTATCACCCCAGAGGTTCGGATCCAGTCTCATTGTTTCCCAAAGTTGATTTTGGCTGAATGTACTACTCTCTGTGGAACACTGTTAAAAAAAACACAGAACAAGGCAACAAAAGACAAAAGAAAAAGTTGGGGAATGGTTCAGCCTCCTCCCACAGACAAAAGAGTTTAACCTGTGATTCTTAGCTGACTAGTTAAAAGAGTTTGAACGTGGACAGTTGCGATAACTACAAACATATTCAGGTGTTTAATCATTTACCATCTGTGATAAGATCAATACATTCAGAGAATACAGAAAAATATATGCACAAAAAGGGACAAGGCTGTAAGAGCAACACTGACTGGTCTTTATCAGGAAAAGCTGTTTTAGAAACAGACTTGATTTTGAAATGGAATGAGCACAAATTGTTTCAAACAAATGTATAAAAAAACAAAATGTTATAACCTTTCACAAAAAATAAGATGCTTTGTGTATAAAAAGAAAACGTTTGCAACTGCCATCGCATGTTATTATCCTGTTTGCTGACTGGCTGATTGCAGTCATCAAGACCGATATATCTGTGCATCTGCACCAACATCCAGAAGATGGATTTTTTTTCATTTTTTAGGGAAGGTCTTGTTCTCTTCAAAGTGTGGCTGAAAAGTACAAACTGAAAACTATCTGTGGCTGAATGCCACTGGTGTTAAGTGAGAGATGCTTCTTTCTGATTTTTTTGAAGTGAACCGCTATCAGACTATAAACAGCAGGCGCTATACTAATTGAGTTTTCTGCACACACCCCTCTCAGTGTCTTATCCATTGTTATGAGCGCATTGCTTGGTTTTAAGCGTCTGCAGCTATCTTGGTCGGACTTTCCCAGTTAATGATCCACCCTAGCGGTTTGATCTTTATTAATATAGCACATCCTGATGTCCCCATAAACCTTTCTTCTGAGAGGCCACACCTACGGGGGAAAAAGCGGTTAAGAGCCTGCAGCGGCATGCCAGGGAGCAGATGAGAGTCTGTATCGCAGCTTGTTAAAAGAAAAAGGCGCTCACCGCCATAAAGGCATCGTTTGCTCTCAAGGCCGACCGTGGAGAAGGCACAGTCATGTTTTTCCCCCTGCATTTGTTTTCTCCACACACACAAACTTGGACACACCTGTCTGACTGCTTTCAAACTGTCAGAAAGTTTTGTCAGAGTGGGAGGTTTACACTCTTACACTCTGACCTGAATAAACAAGTTTCAATAGTGAGAGGGGCTGACTCTGAAAATCCTTTATTGGCTCAGTTTCAACTTGGCACTAACCAGCTACTTGTATCAATAGTTTCTGGATGTTTTTGTAGGATTATATTCAATCCTGGGATTACACTGTCTATTTACTCGAAAATCCTTTAAATATCACTTTGGTTAATAATATTCAAGACCATCAAAATCCAGACACCTCTTGGGAAACAATGTTAATAGTTTTATTTGTCTTATTTGATAATGAGTGAAATTGATTTTTTTTTTCTATTTCCTTTCTCCAAAATATTTCATCCACCCTCAAGACTGCACAGAAATTCCTCTGAATCCGTTTTCCGCGCTCTACCTGGATCATCGTACTGCATCATCTCATCCAACCACTCCTGCACCGGGGAGAAGGCCTCCTCCAAAGCAGAGGGACTCAGGAGGGTCTCGGGCACCTGTCGATCCAGGAGGAGCAGCTGCACCCGCGACAGGGAGCCCAGATTCCCAGAGTCACAACCCAACGTCAGCGCAGCGAGGCCGGGAGATAAGTCTGCATGGGGAGACAACAATCATGTCAGGAGAAGATACCCTGCGGCGCTGGAGCAGATAAGTCCCAGTCAATTTGGACAACTGAACAGAGCCCTGATGGGTCTCTAAAGCAAATAAGCAAACAAAAGCTGTCATTATATATTCAAACATTTTCCTTTAATCTCTGTCCCGGCTTTTTAAAGAGGGTCTAAACGTATCATAAATGTAAATTAGTGACAAAAACGTGCCGGAGATCAGAATAACAAATGTTTGAAGCACTCAAAGATGAAAATTAGCCAAAAGAAAATTGTCCAAAGCAAAAAATTTTCACAACTGACCAATCCAACACGGCCTCACGACAATTAAAATTCACGAGGCTTAATCGACTGATTCATTTCTTAAATGTGACTGCTCCATTTTCACGAACAATCAGAGCCTTTTTTTTTTCCTTTTTAATACATCGGCAAAGCCAACACAGAGCGTATTCTGGGTTTCTAAGATGATAAGTCCTGTGTTCTACAAACTACAAACGAAACCAGAAAACTGAACCAGCTGCATGCACAAATAAAGACCTTCCAACATATTGTTAGTTTGATTGTCCAAGTGTAAAGAAAAAATACTCTGTGTGTTCAAGTCTGACGCTGCAGGCTCCTTTGGAGCTGGGAGTGAGAATAAGTTGGGATGAATGGGTCTTAAAGGACTTTCAGTAAGGAGACTGAAGTTTGAGTCCCATGTGAAATCAGAAGACAGAGTTGACTTGTTATTTCTTTTTTATAAGTGGTGACCTATTTGTCTCGATTTGAATTATTCTTAGTTTTGGGTTAAAGTTGAATCAAGTTCAGCACGCAGAGTCATTGGCTGGATAACAGAAAAGATCATTTAGGTTGAGAACAAGACGGGTTTGTCTGCTTTCTGTCCAAAGACCCAGCAGCAGAGTCTGTGCAGAGCAGAATGGCAGCAGGTAAAAAGTAGACACACCTTTGGGACAAGGTGAGACCCATTCAGTGCTCAATGTTTTGAAAGATATGGATATAATGAAGATTTTATGGATAGATAGGGAAGTAACTTTAGCGTGACTTATTGATGCTTTGTAATGTGTAAAAAGGAATGTGAACTGACTATCTGATGTCCAACTGTAAACAACTGAATTTGAAAAATGGTCTTTTTTTTTTCTTTCTTTTTTTTTAATAAGGTGAAACTGCTGTGCACATGCAAATAGACAGTGATGACAACAGTTATTTTCTGAGAAGTTCAAACTTGATGTTTGTATTTGCATTACTGGTTTTGCCGTGGATTGGCTGGAGGGAGTTTGTGTTTGATTATGAGAACAAACTGATCCGAATTCACCTGAACAGGGTTAAACCTGACGTGTAAGTTTGTGTTTGGGTGTTTTGAAATGGACTGACTTGTGAGATTGTGGGTTTTGGTGTTTTTGTTGAAAAAAATATATATGTAAATATATATGGTGATGACTTTTTTTTTGCTGCTGCATCCTTTGTTAAGTTAATACATTGATCAAGTTAAACAGCAGTCTATTTAATAGTTATTGAGGCATTTTACTGAAAATCATTAAAGTTTCCCCGATGCTGCTAGCCAGGTATCACATAAGTCATGAGAATTCATCCATCTTGTGACCATGAATGTATTCATCAAATTTCCAGACAATCCATCCAAAAGCTCTCCAGATATTTCAGTCTGGATTAAATAAGTGGATTGGCTCAGTTAAAAAGGTATGCACTCGAGAAATATGTTCCTTAGCTTTAATAGCTTTAATACAATGTGAGAGTTAAAAGAGAGACCATCCATCCATTTTCTATACCCGCTTAATCCATCGGTCGGGCCGCGGGGGGGCTGGAGCCTATCTCAGCGGTTAAAAGACAGACCTTTCAGATTAACTCAAAATAAAACTGAAATACTTGTGGAACTGGATTTTTAAGTTACTGTAAATTTCACCACAGAACCTAAAACCCTCAATTTCAGAACCCAACCCCCGACCATCACAGCTCACACACACTGACCTCCCTTCCTCAGGCTCCAAAGTTCTCATCGTCACACCCAATTAAAAGCGGATCAGTGACACTGTGGCTCTGTGCCCATGCAAATCCCCAGCCCACGCTGGCTGGGTGTGGAGCTGCCTTTCCAATCTGAGGGGATTTCACAGAACACGCTCTGCTGCAAGCACCCCTGCTACACAAACACTCACACACACTTTCCGGTAACATCCAAGAAAAGCCTCCACATGAAAGAAAGGGTTCAGTTTGTCTTGACTGCATTACGCAACACGTATGGTTTGCTGCCACATGCACGCTCCTCTGATCAGTGTGTTCAGTTGGGAAGTCAAACTGGTAAAATAATCCCTCAGGTGAGAAAAAAGGAACTGTTGCTTCTGCTGATGACGGAATGAAGGAATCGTTGAGAGGAAATCCCTGGGATAACTGTGGGTGTAACATAATGTGGCAGGACTCACTTTCAGTTAGGTTGAGCATTAGTCCATCGTTAGCCAGAAGAAGCCACAAGATTGAAAAACACTTAGCAAACACAGTGGCAGATAACAAATGACTAATCCTGTGTGTAGTCCTGCATATCCTTCGAGTGTAGGACTCACTAGTTGCCACCCACTTAGGGTCATACAGACACTTCAGATTCTAATGTCTCATAATTTCCTCTCCAGAATTTAATGCAACATCAGTTAGATGTTTATAGGCCGGAACTCATAATCAAGTTTCGTGGCTTTGGAGAAATCATGTTTGCACACATGTATGCCATTTTCTAGTGTTTCTACTGTTTCTAATAATCATTAAATATTCAATTGTTTGGTTTTGGCTAGTTTTGTCATTTATTAATTTTAAATCTGAATATGTTGGTGCTTCTTGAATAGATCTAGAATCTAATAGGTCCGTTTCAGTCTTTCAATCCATATCTGAAGATCCCTATATGACTGAATTAAAGTGTGACGTGAGTTTTTAGTTTTACAGCTCTGATTTTCATGTGCAATAATAATGAAGGTTTAGCAAGGGTTAGGGTTACCCTAACCACACAAACACATAAAAAGAGTTTAAATTTTCTAAATATCTTCCTCATTTTCAGCAGGGTCTGACCTCCCGTCTGGAGAAATATTTTCATCTGTTTGATGCTTAAAGCTGAACTCGTTAATGTCCAGCTCTACCATTTGTTGGAGTACATTTATCAGTAACTGTATTGCAGCTCATTAAAAATGTGTGGGAATAAACCAGCCTAAGCCGTCTCTACAACTCTGTTTAGGTATGTAATGCCAGAAGTGAATGTATGCCATTATCTTGTCAGACTTTGAAACTTTTAGAATGAAACATCACAAGCATTTTCCCAAAAAACATTGATTATGTTACTGTTGGCCCATGGAAATCAAAAAGTGAAAAAACATTATTCCACTGCTTTTATCTTCTCAGCGAGGACATTAAAGGGTCAATAAGAAGGCAGCAATGTGTGAATGACAATGGCTGCATGTACTCTAGATGTGGGGAGTTTTAGAATCGGTTTGGTATTTCGGGAGTATCTTTCATGTATTTTGTGATGTTTTTAAATTTAAAGCTGAACTTGTATCTTCTCGTATGGCTCTCAGAATGGCATTAACAGCATGTATTTGAGAATGAAATAACCCTCTCAAACTTTTGGCCCTTTGAGATTTGGCCTGATAAGACGATAATATTTTTGCAACAAATTGTGCTCAGTGAAGCGTCAAATCTGCTACATCCTATACAAATGTAAATTGTGCCTTGTGTCAGCCTGATGAAAATCAGTCTGGGGCATTAGCTCACATTTGGCAGAGCTTCTGGTTTAAACCCAGAGTAGATTTTATCACTCTGGTTGCTGTGGCAGCGGCTGGCCTGATCCTTCCACATCCTCAGGGCAAAGGTCTTCAGGGTCAGACAGAGGTTCAGGTCAAGCAAGCAGGTTAAACACCTTGTCAGGGATTAGCAGGCTATGAGGGAGGTGGAGGAAGTCTTCATTGGCTAATATCTCTCTTTGCAGCTCTCTGAAGCCCCTTCAGGACACACACATACAATCTAATACAGGCATGAATACATACACATCCCATTAATGGAGCTTTTGTTGGGCTGATACAATGACCTGACAGAGTGAGTGCACTGATAAGTCCATCTCAGTCTACAACATGCAGACGTCTCTCAGGAAGGACACTGACTAACTCCAACATTACTTAGAGCCACTCAAAGATTAAGGCACAAATCTGCAAAAAATGACAATTAATGGACTTTTGTATTTCTGTCTTGATATAATAAAAAAAAAAGGAAGCAGAATAAAGTCCAACTGAATTTACATCACAATCACTGATAATGACAGCAAACAAAACTCACCCTAATTCAAAGATAAATTAGGTTTGAACTGTGGTAAAATGACAGAAGTATTTACCAAGCAGTCATTTACTTGAAGGAGTGTAAATAAACAACACCATATAGTTATAATGTCACACCCACTGAGGGAGTCTGCTGCTTTTCTCCGTTTTATAATTTTTTTAATGAAATAATTATGGGTGTTGGTCTGGCATGAAATGCCACTGTGCTGGGAAATGTGAGGAAAAGATGGTTTACAATTCATCAAATAGTCAATAGATAAATGACAAAATAAGATTCTGCAGCCATTGCAATGCTTCAAGCTCCATACAAATATACTGAGGTTATACTGAGGTCCAGCAAGTGTGTAACTGACCATGTTCACCATATTAGTTTAGCATGCCAATATGCTCAAAGATGCTAATTATGAAATTTTCATTTGTTCATTGTGCATTCAGTTGCAAACCAAAAGAATTCAGAAATAGAAATTTTGACAAGATGATAGAGCGGAATGTCACAAAAGTTAGTGAATTCAATATGAACAAATATCTGACCAAAATTTAAGGCAACCCCTGAAATGACAGTCGTCCAAACTTAATCAAAACTTCAAATTTAGGCCTCATCATGGCACTGAGTCATTGAGTTACATCATTCGTTAGGGACAACAAATGCTGGTAACAAAATCAATGAGAATCAAATATATGTTGAGATTTCTGATGAAAAAAAATTCAGATTTTAACCTCACAGTGGTGCTGGATGTAACGTCGGGGAATTATTAAAGTCAGTGGGTTACATCTTCTTGGGGTAATGAATCTTTGTGAAAAATAATGCTCCACAAACAATTGTTGGAAATGTTTGACTGAAATCTTTAAATTTCAACCTCACATCAGAAGAAAAGCCTGGTTGGTTACAACATTCAGTGAGATACACTGACTGTGGACCACAAATGTCTGAACCAAAAGTTTAGGCTCGAATATATGCTGGTGCTAGAAGAAATTCAGGGTATTACCAAAGTTAGTGCAATGTATCATCATGTGACAAAGTCTGTGGAAAATTTGATGGCATTGCCTCAAATTGTAACAGTACTATTTTTTACTAAAAATTACAACTTCATTGTGGGGCTAGATGGAAAGTCTGAGAGTTATTAATATCAGTAACCTGTGTTGTTTATAGCCCAAAATGTCTATGCCAAAATTCATGGCCATGGTCATACCGTTGTTGAGACACTTGACGGCATAAATCAAATGTTGGTTTCATGGTTCTTTTAACCCATCCAGGTAGACACCTGTTGACACACATGTGCACATGCACAGGGTCACACACTCATAGATACAGATGCCATGCACTGGAGCCATTCACAGCCCGGGGAGCATGGGGGTTGGCATTGGACGACCCACTCTAACCACTGAGCCACGGCCGCCCATAGGTGTGGCTTGGAACAAAGACCGGCCAATAAATCGAAATCACTCACGAACAAGATCCTGAGATACTTACACTCCTACTTACACTGCTTGAGGCAGACACTCATCCATGACCCGGCAGAAGCACTCCACCTTTTTTCCCGTTGAGAATCATGGCCACTGATTTGGAAGGTCTAACTTTCATCCTGGCCGCTTCACACTCAGTTGCGAACAGCTCCAGTGCCCACTATCAAACTGTCACTATGAAATAAAGGCTTGAAACCTAAATTAAACCTTAGTACCTAAAGGCTTAATACCTCTATTTTCATTCACTATGAATGAAAGAGAAGTCTAGAAAAAACTAGACCATTGCCAAAGGCAGCATGATCTGTCATCTGGGCCTGTACCAAAACTTTTGATTACATGTAAAATAGCTGAGACATTCAATCAATTCAAATATTTCTCTTATGGCAGGAATACAAGAAAAGCCAAGAAAATACCACAGTCAGCAGGATACAACATCTGGGGACCATGAATATCTGCACCAAAATTCATGGCAGTATGCCAAATAGATGACGTGAGATTTGACAAAAATCTGACATTTCCATCTCAATTTACAGTAACATGAAAAGTCACACATTAAAATGAGTAGCATACTTTATCTGGAAACGATTAAATATCCCAACATTCCAATTGCGTCAAAAGTTGTTGAGACATTTGTCTAAAAACCCCGAATTTCAATTACATGGTAGTGTCCGAAGAGAATAAGCCCAGTCATTAGGATATATTGTCTGAGGATCATGAATGTTGGTTCCATTTGTCATTGCAATCCATCAAATAAGTCAGACTGGATAAGAGTGACTTCCCAAAAATAGTTACAATGCCCAACTAACTTGGCTAAATTTCGATTGTACTTGATTAGAAATAACTGTTAGTTGCAGCTTTCAGTCTTTGTGAGTGTTACCTGTATCGTGTGAAGGTGTGGCTGACGAGTCTGATGGCTGATCCAGAGACAAACAGGAGGTTGAAAGAGGGGCGATGGCCTCTAGTTCATCAAACATATGAGACTGACTGCAGCTGAGCTCAGAGCAGTGCGATGCTGCTGTGCCTCCTGCAACAGCACAGAGAGGGTATTTAGTGTGAGAATACTGATGATGATGAAGATAAAAACGCATTTTTAATGGTAAATGTGGGCACATTGGGTTGTTGCATTAAGAAAATAACAAAGAACTGTAGGAATGAATAAAAAAAATGTCAAATCTAAAAAATGGGACAGCATCGGGTAAGTCATATCAGATTTAAAGATGACTAAATCTGGAATTTTTCTTAGTGGTCAAACTTGTTTCCATGTAAGAATTTTTTCAGGAAAAGACTAGAAAGAAAAGAAAAAAACCATCAGGCTTTACTGTAACTCTTATCTAAGCTGGATCAGTCTTTGGCTTATTCAAACCCTGTCCCTTCTGGGCATCGCACCCTGAAAAGAAGACAACCCCAGGACATCCATCAGTGATTCCCCTCAGGTTAGGTGTGATGGTATGAAGACAAGGGTGCGGTCAGACCTTGGGGGAAAAGTAATTTCCTTTCACCTTCCACACACCAGGTACAAAAATCTGCCCTTAAGATCTACTTACTTCAGACCTCACTCAGAGGAAACGGTAAAAACTGTCAAGCTAATTACTCATCTCTCAGAGCAACAAAACAAAACTGTTTCACTCTGCCGGGTTGAAGAATCTGAGGATTAGTGAGTGAAACAGTTTAACTGGGTGGCGTGTTTTGTAGTCATCCTGAAAGGGGCTTGTTGGAGCTTTTCTCACATTAGAAATGCAGAACAGCTTGGAACGGACAAAAGGATAATATATACAGAGGCTCCAAAAGGAAAAGGCAAACTCAGCTCCTTCGTGTCTGCCCACATGGACGAGTATGAATGTACACATGAAGCCACCCTCACTCAGTCAAGTATGTGAACAACAACGCACACGCACCACTGCACTATTGTGCACTTGAGCGGCTTGGTGCTCTACTCAGAGAGACAATGGCAGGACTTGACTTGACACTTCAAAGCATATTGCTGCTGTCAACTGGGCTGTCATTCTCAGTCGATGAGGGCTGTACTGAGTCAGGGCGAGTTTTTTGGGGAGGTTAAGGGTGTTGGTGGGGGGTCGTTGGTTTTGATATGACAGAGCTAATGGAAGACAACACCTCCTCTGTGTGCCTGTGGCCCTCTTTTCCTGGTAACTGTGCCAGGCTAAAAGGCCCATAGCAGAGAGGCCAGCCCGGGCCAGGATAGTGCCCTGCTTCATTGTCAGGGACAGTTAAACTCTGGTGATGTTGCTCAAAACAGGTCAGTTTGGGGTTATTTTGTGACAGTAACGGATCTGAGAAAACTATGCTAGAGGGCACCGGGGGCTAAGTGAGATGAAGAGTCTTTAGCCATGAATACTAGGGTTAAAATGCCTGATTTGCTGCTGCAGATACAAACTACCCTATCTGTAAAACTGCTGACAAAGCAGTTCTTTCAACACCAATGTCTCTCCATAAAACCTTTTCAAGATAATTCTAGCTCATGACCACAAAGTTGCACAGGTTTTGTGGGCAGACACTTTATTTGCATAGTTTGGGTTCTACCTGTTCACTTAAAGCAACTCTTGAGAATTTTTTGAACCTTAAAACTATTTGCTTCTGGCTTGTTTTGAAGTGGACCAAAGCACATCCCCGTGACTGAAACTGAGCGCCTAGAAGCTAAGATACTACACTTTAGAACTTTGGTTTCCTGACCTGCATGACATCGTTTTGCTTTTCTAGATAACACCCTTGCACCATAATAAACATAGTAAAAAAAAAAAAAGAGATAAAAGACACTGTCACCATTACAAATGAAGTTGGAGAGGAACAAAAAGATGGTGTTGTCATTTCAAATAAAGCTGTTTTAAAAAGAAAAAGAAATCTGATGCAACAACTGCATCCAAGACGACGCTATTAGAGGAAGTGCAGAGGAAGAGATAAGGTGTACGAGCAAGACACAGGACAAAAATAAACATCCAATTGGATTTTACTGCAGGGGAGGGCTCAAAGTAAAAAATAGGATGACAGACAGATGAAGAGTTAGCTTAATTTTTGCTACTAATACATAATAACTGAGTAGCTCTGTTGTTCTTACATGTTTGATTTGCTTGGCTCTGTTACCAACGTGCAGGCAAATAATGATGAAAATAAATAAATTTCTCTGTCTGCTTTGTATAAATCAAGGATTGACGCCGTGGTAAATTCCTATGGTAAAACTTATCAAACATGTTTATATACTCAACGCATTTATTCAAGTGTTCTGCATCATGACTAAAGGGAAGTACGAAACAGTACAACAACATGTTCTTCCATGTTATATTCTTCTTCAGAATATGAAATGTAAGTTATAACCGTATCATTATCATCTCTGCCTCATCTATTCTACCACAAATTCACAAATTCACTTGTATAGTTGTGTAATGTAACACCACTATTATCTAAATAGATATCTGTATGCAAATGTACAGCCACACACATACATTTTTTGTCATGTTGAAGAGGCAACAAAGATGCTATCAAAAGCCTACAAAAATGTCAAGTGACCGTAAAGCACAACTGTGTGGTGCGGGACTGGAAACCAAAGTCGTGAACTGCGGAATCTCAGCATCTGACTTGTAGATGCTGCTCTGCTGGCACAGGGTGGCCGAGCACCTTATGTAGTCTTGATGATGGCTTTGTCACTTGTCTGTATATATTAATAAAGTTTTTAAAAAGCTGATACTTAAAAGCAGACATTTAGGAGACATGTTGCTGAATTATGAACTATGATCCAAGAAACGTTGGTTAGGGTAACAGACTCACTATTTTAAGAAACTTATCAGCACTCATCCCGAGGTGGAAAAACAATGAGATTTCACAAAATACAACAACCAAATGCTGAAAAAAACAACACAACCTCAAGAAAACTGAACGTATCACAAGACAAAATGTTTCACAAAACATAAAATAGTTTTTCTAGGTTCAGTTTTACCTGATGTGTCAAAGATGGACCCCCAAACAAAAGTACAATTCCTAATGATTGGTCTACTAAGAGTCATGGGGGCAAATGTAAATAACTACAACGGTTTTTGAGAGAATGTGGTTTAGCTTCTGTAATCGTAGTTGTGGACACATGCATGTCTGTAAATAATGGAGACACTTTGTGGGCCCACGTGTTCTGTGCCAAAGCATGTAGATGGTTTGTGATTGGTGCTATTAGTTTCTGCATTCACTTTGGAAGTGTACTTCGCAGCTGATGGAACTGATGTCTAAACCTGTGAAAAAGAAATGAGACCAAAGTTGTAATAAACTGGAATTATCTTCCAAGCTTTACATGCTGCCACACTGAGACCACATTGAACTTGAATTGACTGCATCTGCGGTGAAATAAATGAACTGGTGACACTCGCTCTGTGTCTGCTGTGAAGAGAACAGCGTGCTCCGATACAGCATGGGCCCCCCTGCAGCACAGCACCACACAGAGAACAGTAGTTGTCTCTGACAGAAAGGAGAAAATCCCTACACAATTTCCACATTGTTTGCTTTCTTTCATAAAGTTCCTGGAGAAGTCAGATGTCAGTGGCCCCGTTCTTTATCCCCATTGGGAATGGTAAATTAGCGGCTGCAGGAAAGCCATGGAGGTATTCTATTGTGGCAGTTCAGCTCAGTGTTGAGCCGTCACTGAGTGATGGTCAGTATGGATTTATGAACATCGGCTGCACGTCTCCCTCTTGGAGCCCAAAGAATAGTGAAAGCTTTGGGGAGCCCAGCCTGAGAGGCACGGCACACGAGGTAGGGACCCTGACTTCTATTGTTGGGGCCTCATGTCTTTGAACAGAGAATCAAACGGTACCAGCTTTTCATCAAAAAGCCCTCCTTTCTATTCCTGATTTAGAAGAAAAAGAAAAGCTTTCTGCATTATTTCTAATGTGATAGGGGGAGGTGCTAAAAGCAGGCTGACAGCAATGCTTTCAAAGTGTGTTGATGGGGGCAGGAGCATCTGAACGCCTCACTGTGGATGCAGGCTTTGATTTCTATGTCTGGTCTAATCTTTTTGTTTCTGGGTGGATGTCCAGCCACGTTCAAGACAATCACACCCCCAAAGAAAGTGGGCTGGAGTGCAGCGCTGTCAGGGAGGAGTGTGTGAACCGTCCACATGTGGTCAGCACAGCTCATTTCTCACCTCTGACAGGAGAGATGGGAGGCATGACAGGCCAGCGGTGGGACTCCAGCCGAGACGCTGGAAGAGAAGGGGTCAGCTTTGCTCCCGACCATGAGTGTGGAGTGGTCCTCTGTGGGCTTGGGCAGGAAGACCAAGTGGTGGAGGGAAACACAAATGTAGCATCGCCTTGATCACAAGACAGGGAAAGGTTGAGACTAGGATCTGCAGGTGTGTCTAGATGGGGGGTTTTGGTTGTTTTTCTGCTTCTGCTGCTCTCAGGTTTTTCTGATTTAGGATGGATGCCTGGCGTTGTGGGTTTTGGTTGACCACAGAGGGGCTCATCTTGTGCAGGGGTGGTGGTGATGGTGTTCTCCGAGGATCTACGAAGGTTTGATCCAGCTGAAGAGTAAGAGACTAGCGGTACCTGCATAACTGAGGAAAGCTGAGGTGGGGTGAAACAAACGCTTCCCTCTCGATCTGAAGCTATGATATTTGCTGCAAAAACACAGAAGAAGAGGGGAAAAAATGTGAGATTTGAGCAAACACACCACCCGTACCTGAAATCAGATGCTCAAAAGGATTTATGATTTCCAGAATGAGATATACAGACACTTTAAATCAACAAAAACAAATGCCATATTTGTGACCAACGAATGAGTTTTGGGTTTCTTCATCAAGTCACAAAAACTCTGCAAGTGAAGTTAAATTGAGCGAAAGTGTCACAACCAGCAACTCCTGAACAGCTGCAATGGAATATAACAGAAATGTATAAATGTTCATACAATCCCAATACCAAATAAGTTGGAATGCTGACAAATGATGTGTAATGATTTGCAAATTTCATAAATCATTTGTTCACAACAGAATATAAAAAATATATCAATGTTAAAAATGAGACATTTTACTATTTCATGAAAAATACTGACAAATCTTAAGTTTTACAGTAGCAACAAGTCTAAAAAAGGTTGTGATGGGGCTACAAAGGGCTGGAAAAGTAAGGAGTACTACAAGGAAAACAACTGGAGGAACATTTTGCAATTAATCAGGGTTAAAAGTGGGAAACATTATTTGATATAAAAACAAGGGCACCATAGAAAGGCAGAGTCTCTCAGAAGTAAAGATGGGCAGAGGATCAGCAATCTGAAAAAACTGCATCTACAAATTAAAATATGGGCGTATTCGTGCTTATGGAACTGGTCGCTTGCACATCTAGAAAGGCACCATCAACGCTGAAAGGTATACACAGGTTTTAGAGCAGCATATGCTCCCCTCCAGATGACGTCTTTTTCAGGGGGAGGTTTTGCATGTATTCAGCTGGACAATGCTTAACCGCAGCCGGTCTCCTCAGCTCCCAGAGGTTTACAGACTGTTGTTAAAGGGGTTGTTGCACAGTGGAAAACATGACCCCGTTTCAAACTTTTCAAGACATCTTGCTGCCATTAAATTCAAGATGAGCTAATATTTTTTCATGAAACAGTAAAGTGCCTCACTTTCAACATTTTATATATTTTCTGTGTTTTATTGTGAATAAAATATTGGTTTATGAGATTTGCAAATCATTGCATTCTGTTTTTAATTTGGTTTCAACACAGCATCCCTTTTGGAATTGTAGGTTGTACTTTTAGCCTATTACTCAGTCTATCAGTTTTAAGCTCTTCTTAATTTTTAGAGATAAAGTACTGCGCAAAGGTCTTGATCCACCCCTCTAGTTCCTTATTGAATTTTAAAAAATTACATGGTGTTCTTGGAAAGAATGTCGAGATTTTCCCATCATCCATATTTTTTGAAAAGTAATTAAATTATCCATCACAAAACAATTAAGATACAAATTAATCTTGACCAAAGATAATCTTTAACCCAAGGCTCTGCAGTACGTGGAAGTTTACCAGGGGTATTATCACTCAGGGCGCTGCTCCTGCCACTGGCGAGGTCGGTGCTCCGACTGAACAAACTGGAAGGTGGGCGACTTAAATCTGAAAAGGACCCATGTGAGAGGGAGGTTGGTGACGCTGAGCGAGTTGATCCACCAGGCCAGAGGTTCAGCTCTGAGTCCGGCTCCACCAGAGCAGGTTGTTGCACCTTTTCACTTCCACTATCTTCATCTTTTTCCTGTGGAGGCGAAGGATGAGGAGGAGGGCAGGAGACAGGTGATGGAATAGTTATCAGCTTGCTTAGTTGACTTCCAGAGTCAGAGTGAGGAGTGTTTTGCTGAGGAGGAGTTGGACTGAGACTGGATGGTGGTGGGGTAGCAGGGAGCTGCAGGCAGGGAACAACAACAGCAGAGCGCCTTCCTTGAACCAAACCAACATTCTGTGCTCCACTCTGTTTTCTCCCAGGGTTAGAATTGAGGTGACCTTCAATAAAGACAAAAAAACCATAAAACATTTAAATTCATTATAAAGATCTAACTTAATCAAAATCTGAACTGGCTTCAAATAAATATTGACCAAAACACCCCAAGAATAGATCAAGAGCCGCTTTTTCCTTTTTCTGAAAGCCCGCCATGTTCTTTTCAAACTTACAAAGTCTGCATCTGACATTTTCGTTCCCACTTTCCTCAGCCGTGCAGCAAACACTTGTTTCCCTGCTGAGTGAGTCAGCCTGCTAACAAAGGGAGCCATAAATTGCCCCACTGCAGCAGCTGCCTGTTTTCCAACTCAATATTCACAATAGTAATCAGACCTGAGGGCAGCAGAGCGTGCAGTTACTCAATCTTTACGCACTGGAAATGTCAGTTACAGGTGTCCCTAACGCTGTGTGCGGCAACAAGTGTTCGGGGAATGACTTTAGGGGTGGATGAACATATGAGATGAATATTATTCCTTGGAGAGTTGTGACTATTTGGGATTATTTAAGTAAGAATGTCAAGACTTCTCAAGAGATGGGACTTATTCTCTGAAGTTCTGGCCAATGTCTTTAAAAAAGTCACAAGTTTCCCAACATTCTGACGAGGGAAACAAGAAGAGGGATAAACACTCATTTAATTGCTCCTCTTTTAACATTTCCTTTAGATTCTCTTCCACAAACTTCAAATCCTTCCAGCGCCGCCCATTTCCTCTCTCTCTCCTCAATCTTTTTTGACCACTCTGAGGGTGCGTGTGCGTGTGTTGTGGCAGCGGTGGTGGAGGGGCTGTAGGGGTGAAGGGTGTCACACAATCTGCTCTTGTTTCCTGGGGGTCTGCCACCCAGAGGAGTCAGCACACTGGAGAACACATTTCTGCACTGCCTCCTTTTACAATACCCTGCCGTTCCCATCTGTTATAGACAAACACACACACACACACACAAAATTGTACATGAACTAGTGTGTGTGCTGATGTGCATATGAATGACATGTGTCAGAGTGCAAAGCCATGGCGTTGGCGCAGCACGTTTCCTCAGGGAGGAGGGTTAAGGTTGATTGTCCAGGAGCCGACCACCATATGGTAGAATAATTAGTATTAGACCTCTGAGCTGAGAAATACCCCCCCCCCCCCCCCCTCCTCTGCTGTACACACACACTCGCACACAGCCCAGCCTGCTGAAAGCAGTGCCCTGCTGTGGAGCTGAGGTGTGTGCCGAGAAAAATGCCTACACATCAGAGGCCGAAGTCTGAAAGAAGCGGCAGGTCTCCCTGCACCAGGCCTTTCACTCCCACCAGAAGACCACCAGGAGTGCGGCGCTGTGGGCACTTCCTCATCAGAAAGGATAGGCCAGATTTGCACTTAACCGAACACAATCACAGACAGAGATTAAAAGCTAACGGCAAGCTTGGTGGCCTCTACGTCCACGACTCAAGAGGAGAAAAAGCAAGAAAAACTATAAATAAGAGGAATCGTGGAGTTAAAGGAGTCATCGTCTGTTTAAGTTGTATTGATGTGAAAAGAACCAGAACTTTTATTGATAAGACTCACCCTCAAGCATTCGGGCACTGGGCACAGGGACAGAGCGGGTTCTCCGCATCCTCCCCTGAGATGGAACCGACTGTCTGGACTTTGAGGTCAGAAAACAATGAGGGTGGAAGTTCTCGGGAGAAGCTTTCATGTGAGAAAGAAAACGTGGACACGGAGAGGGGCGATGAACTGGACGATCATGAACCTGACAGAGAAAACAAAACAGAAATGTTTTCCATGTGACGTGAGACCAAACTGAACAGATACAAAGATTTAACCAATTTTAACAGTAAAAGATGACTTAATAGAATTGTCATACTTATACTTTCATTAAAAATAAGCCTTGGATTAGTAAAAATAACATGTAACATAAAAATCCTGAAAAAAAACAAAAAAAAAACACATTTCATTGTATTTTCCATAAAAATGTAATTTAAACAGAACCCACGAGCAACTTTGAACTTCAGTTAATTGACAGATAATTGCTCCCAAGAAACAATTCATTCATTTATACTTGAGCGAGGGGACATGTTGATAAAGTGATTGTATTACATACAAAAACGGGAAAATTGCATAAAATAAAGTCTGACAAAAACTGACAAAATTTATGAATGAAATCCTTTTTTTTTTTTTAATGGATTTGTGGAATCACGTGTTTTACAAAAGAACATAGAAAGACATGAAATAAAACAATATTGGAATCAAATTGTTGTACAATGATTGTAAAATAAAAAACATGTTAATCACTATGACTAAATGAAAGCGTGAAAGTGAGACCCTGCAGTGGTGCTTGTGGTGGATTCAAATAATGGCCGCTACCACCAGTGACCCCTTGTGTTAACAAAAAAGAACAGCACGCACAGCTTCTCCAGCTTTCTCCTCTCACAACCTGCCTCCTCTAAGAAAGAAAGGAGACAGAAATCTATCTTAAACTTTCAGAGGACACTTTCAGGGACACGAGCCAGACGATAGGTCGATATTGAAATTGTGGACCCAGTGAAAACCGGTCCGGCCCGACAGCCTCTGTGCAAGTGACTCATCGGTCCCTCTCTGGCTTCCAGAGAGCAAACAGTTGTAATAAATGGCCCACAGGCAGAGGGCTTTTATTTGAATTGGATTTAAGCTTCATCTAAAACAAAGTTCAGCTCCTCTCGCTTTTACCACACAATAAAAACGAGCAGAAAGAAGCCCAGATAAAATGTGTCTGAATACTTCAGACATAAAGGAGGGAGGAAGGTGGGGTGGCTGTCTCTGACTCACACAGGGAGGATCAGTTTTTAAATCCCCGTACCATCCACGCTGAGTCTCTTTTCTCAGATGTGGAGGCTTTAAAGATTTGCATTCTTGTGATGTAAAGAGGGAGAATAAGATGCGGTGATGGGTGCACGCTCCTCTTCCTCCCCTGTGGCCTCTTCGTTACCCGCCACTCAAAGAGCATAGGTGGGCTTTGTGAAGCTGAACCTGGCCTGCTGTCATCAAGCTTGTGACCTCCTGAGAACAGGTCCGGGCATGAATGTTGACACAGTTCTGCACCCATGGAAAACTTGTTTAAATGTACCCAAACACAGTCACACAAAACTTCTACTCCTGATTCCTATCATGTATGGTTTAAAAAGAAAGAGTCACATTGCTGAAAAGATTCCTTCTTTGGCCACCCTTAATTAAAATACAGAATGGCAAATGTAGTTATTATCTTAGGGACTCAAAAGATCAGAATCACAATGGTTGGATGGTTATGGAGGTTTTGTTTTACATGTATCAAAGTCTGGGTGAATACTCCATTCTGATTGGCTGTAGGATGTCTATAAACCCACTCATCAAGCATTATTTCATACCAAAGCACACATTTGATCATATTGTTATACTAAAGGTTTAAGTCCAGAAAAGAGGACCCTTTATAACAGAACTTTGAACATTTCCAGCTCTATGGCATCCATGGACGACTGCAGAACTTTTTCTTGGGCATTTAGTGACACCGCTGTGTCGAATTTCCTCGTTTTGCCCACAACTACTACAGAAAGCGGAGCTGGAAGGTACTTGATTTCACATCATTTCTTTAAGTAGTCTTCAGGAATAGTTCTCCAGGCGACATCCCAAAGCTTTTCTTTGGATGTTGGCTGCCTTTTGTTCCGTTCTTTGTCAAGATGATCCCGCACTGCTTCAGTAATGTCGAGGTCCAGATTCTGGGAAGGATTCATCCCTCCCTAAGACCTGGATGCTGCTGTGCAGGCTACTTTTTAGCATTACACAGCAACAGAGTTTCACTGCGGAGCATGTTGTGGATTCAACCAGACAAAAGAAGGATGTTAAAAAAAAAAGTTTAAAAAAAACAAAAAAACAAGACAGCCATCTTGCTCTGCCACTCTGGGTTTAATCTTTATATTTGCGGTTTGTCTTTGGATGACTGGGTAATCTTTAAACTCCTGTTGTCGAGTTTTTCCGGTCAAAGCTTACACTTCACTAACTCAAGGGAAAAAGTTTATGCTTCAGTCATTTAAATATGAAAGGACGAAAGCTGACCACTCTTCCCTGAAGCCTACCTGTGTGGCTGGCAGACTTTGTACCTCTGTTACCTCTGATCTTCTTTTCTGGCTCATGAGTTGCGGTGGACTGCCTTTTGGTGTTAACAGTGCGGCCGGCTTTGCTGTCTTACAAACTCTGGGGCCATTCACAACAGCTGCACACAGGATAACTTAGTTAAATCAATGATGTGACTTCTTAAGGTAACGGGGCTGCTGTAGGTCTTATTCAAAACTTTTTTTTATTCACCCATTTGGATTATTTTGTGGTTCGTTACATAAAATCGCAAAACATTTGAATATTACAGGTTGTAGTGCAGCGGGGAAAAAAAAAAGGCAAGCTGGATTGAATGTATTTGAAAGGTACTGTATATGAACCAGAAGATGAATGCTGCAAGATTCAAATCAAAATAAGTGTGTCGTTCCACTACATGTCACTGGAAAATGGATTACAGTTTACTGTAAGATGTCACAGGGAAAGGCAGTTCCAGCAGTGACAGCTAATGGGGCTGTGCTCTCTGCAGACACCCATAACACTCGTGTGGGCTCCTTTGGGTCCCTGCAGGCCCCCAGGAAACAGGCTGACCTCCTGGCGTCAGGCAACCCACACGCTGTCCTCACACAGCCAGAACTGGCTAATGTCATTACAGGCCTGTTTGTGGTCAACAGCTCCCTGATTGAGATGTACAAGTAGTGCAGCTCGATGAATGTAGGAAGTCTATTAGTTAGAGTCCCAGATGGCCTGCAGAGGACAGCCCTGTACCCCCCCACTCCCCACTAAACACGCACACATAAACACACAAGCATACATAAGCAGTGATACAGACACACATGCACACACACACAGTTAATTACACTGCCTCCAAGTGAACCCTCTGACAAGCGGACGATGCGAGCAAAGACAGAAGTGTGTCTATGTCCCGGAGTTTGCAGGAACAGAGAATTCTTCACAGAGCTGATGCACAAGAAAGCCAGGCTTACGGTCTAACAAGGTTAAACCCCTGAAAAAGAGCGACTTTTTAAATTGTGGAGATTTGTGTTTCTGCGGGGTGTAATTAGCTTTGCTGCGGGGGAGGAGAGGGGGTCGGGACGCTGGTGAGAGGCAAAGTGGGGGACGACGACAGTGGGGCGAATTGTGGAGTCCGGCGGATTCAGGGGAGTAAATCTGATTATCAGCTCGTGTCAGAAGCCAGGCTCAGATGCAGCTTAGCATTCAGGGCAACTTTCTACTTTCGATAGTTAGACAATGACCCCGCTTTACTGGCACTCGCAGGCCCAGAAGGCCCAGCAAACCCTGAAACTGCTGAACACAGCACAAAGTCACCACAACTTTACAGATTTACATACAGTCATCTATGAAAACACCAACTTTTTTGGTAGTTTTACATGAGAATATTCTGCACTGGTCAGTCTTAGTTCGTGATTGTCTTGCCCATCTTTAAGGGCTCAGCAAAATTCAGAGTCTTCTGCTTGTGTTATTTGCCCTGTCAGTCAAAAGATATGAAACAACACCAATCAAGTCGATATCTTGAGAGTTATGAAGTTGTTCTTCTTTTGTCTAACTTTAACACCTTATCGGTCACAGAAGCAATCAAAGTGCTTTCAGCACATTTTTCGATTTGCTCCCCCATTTCATATTTTACCGTAATGACAGCACAAGAACAACTTTCATGAATATTGTACACTATAAAAAGCTCTGTGAAACTGTCAAACATCAATTTTTCTTTTTCTCATCCTTGTTTGCGAGAAAAAAAAAGGTCAGTCTCTGCCTATTTCATGAAAATTAAGTAACATGCCTCACATGTAATTGCTCTCAGAGGTTGGAGGTAAATCAAACCGCCTCCAGAGGCATTTTGGTGTGCTGGTCTGTTGATAAGATTAGTCTGGCAATGGCTTTAACTGCAATAGAATCAGTGTTTTGCTATTTATGCACAAACCCCTCATAAATTATGGTTTAAATGAGTGCTCTGCTGCATTGTTTGGGCACCTGTGCATCCTGACCTGCATCGTCACATTGCAGCTCGTGTCCCAGGTGACAGCGCAGGAGCTTCAATGCCTGTATAAAGCAGGCTGCTGGGTCAACAGCCTCTTGTCGACTGCCTGTCTGTTTAGACAGCGACACCCTTGTTGTAAAAGTTGTGCGACTGTATGACGGGAACAATTTTACCATCACAATGCTGCTCGTGATTTATTAGATATAGCAGGAGCCGAGCAGAAGTGGAGAATAGCGGTGGGTGATGGCAGGCCTGATGAACTTGCTGAATGCCCAAGTGGTGAGGGCAGTTGAGGATGTAAATGAGGCTGTAAGGACCAGCGGGCCTCTTTGTCTACCGACTTTACTTGTTTGTTTAACCAGAGGCCAAGACAGGAAGCCAACCCACACAATTCTGACGTCCCCATAGCAACCCCACTGTTAATTATGGCACATCCACTCCCAGGCTCCTTTCAGCAAAGGGGAGAGGTGGGGACTTGTGAGTGTTGAAGGAGAGACAGAAGAAGAGGGGTACATGTGTGTGCGTTGGGGTCTTTTGTGTTGCTTGCTGGAGGGAAGAAGAATATGGAGATGTGGTTTAACTTTTGAAAAGCTTAACTGAATCAAAATTTTAAAAGTCAACGTCCTATCCGTCAAAATGATTCTAAAACAGTGTTATTAGTTTGTCACTTATCAGGGAGAAATCATTTTAATTTGCTGGTTTTACCCACGTTTGTCAGCTTGAGCCCTCAAACTGAGACAAGTAGATTTGTCTCCCGACTAAAATCTCTGATCAAAATAAAATAACAGTTTGAAATATTGGCACATTGATCCACTAACTCATTCAGACCTAAGGCTTCATTTAAAGCATCCTTCTAAAAGCAGTGTTTTCTGGAAATATTAAAGCTGTCCACCAAAACCTTTAATTTTTAAGCCTCTTAAGAAACTATTAACATGAAATAAAAACATGCGAAAGGTTAAACCTTCAGTTTTCACATTAAATTACTGACTTTACCTCCATGTTCATTCAAATCTTTTCAAAATGAAATGAGTGAGACTTCCAAATGTGTTGCTGCAGGTCATAATGGGCTAAACTGACAGGTAACACACACTCTTGTACCAAGAGATTTGTTCTCAAAGGCTCTTATATACCAAACCACCATCAAGAACCTGAGCAACAAAAAGGAACCGAAGTTTCTCCTCACACTGCTGGTGTCTGGGAAAAAATAAAAAAGCACTTGAACACACCACAAAGACCACATCCATCTCTGAGAAAGAGCGTATGATCTATGGACGTACTGCTGCTGTACAGAAGTAAGCAGTAGTCTATACAATATCACATGAGGAAAACCAGAAGATCACGTAAATGAAAATATTATGGTGGCAAGAAAGTCGTATCATTTTTAGTTCGGCTTTTAGTATGGAGCACAGCCCAAGTTTTAATGGGTTTAGACTACATCATATGGATTGTTTTTAAATGTGCTTTTATTAAGCATTTCGGCTAAATGCATTTAATAGAAACACAGTTAATATAATCTACTGTTTCATTTACTATGCTAAACGGCCAAGCAGAGGGATTTGACTCAAACCCAATGCCGAATCAACATACTGAATTGACTCAATGTTGCACAGTGGGAGAAAGAAAAAATCTGAAATGTTACCGACACAGACCACTCCTTTGAGCATGCTCTAACACTCCAATAGAACTCATCGAAAGTCATCAAATTAGTGTAGTCTTCATGCAGACAAACAATCAAATGGAGAGAAACTTTGCTCTCTGGTTGGGAGGCCATCACTTCACTACATCTTTACATAGTAAATAGTCGATCACTGGTATTCTAAATCTTAATGTATCGTACAGCAAGTGAAGACTGGTGTTCTGGAGTACTGGAAGATTTCCAGAACGAGATGGAGCACGAAAGCTAAAACGAATATTGTTGTGAAAAGCATGTTGTGAAATGCAAAGTTTGTGAGTTGAGAGAGAACCACAAGCAAGAAATTGTTTCTGGGTTTCATGAAACATAAAATGCCCTATTTTCATCCTGCTGCTGCCCCTGAGTGGTATTAAGAAGCCTGTATAGCTTTATCAACTTCCTGATATTACATAAGCTGCTAATATTACTGCAAATGCTATCATTTATCATCCAGCTGGCATTGTTATGTTGTAGTGGTATACTAATGTAATAATCCTCATACTAATTACTCAGAGGGCGAGAATAATCCTGCAGTTTACAGGTCAGAAGTCAGTGAAGCTTCAAATGTTTGGGTTTTTTGCTGTTCACGTCCTTTCTGATATAATTTGCAGTGAAATGGCCTGTAAAGTGTCCTTATTGCCCTCTATATAGCGATATCAGTGTGTCAATTTGTGGGCTCAAATTTTACTGGATCAACGATCCATTGAAAATAAGATGACAGATGCATTGTCAGTACAGCTGCTCGGCTTTGGCTTCGTAATTTATCAATTCTACTCTCTATCATTTTACTTGAGAAGAGCTGATTAGGGTTTTCTAATTTTGCAAATGTATGCATTTAAAGGGGAACTCCGGGGCATTTGAAGCGCGTTTCCATTGCTAGAGGTTGTCAAATACTGATAGTAGGACACAGAGAGGTGCAAATCTGCGCTCCCTGTGTGGAGATCGCGCTGTTCGCACAGCGTGTCATGCGAGGCTAATACGTGGTGGCTAAGGGGCAACTGCTAACCCTTCCACGTAAAACAACAACTTTCACACAGCAGAAACGTCACACCACTTTATAAACCATCCGACAATAAAGTCACAAGCCTTACCATCAAAACCAAATGCATGGTTCTCACATTACTGGCATGGGGACGTTACAAAACAACTTTATAAACAGCATGTAACTCACCGGCTGGTTGTAGGCTCGCGCATGTGAAAGCCCAAAAGAGTCGATGGACGATAATCCCATATACAAAACAATTATTTTCTCTAGAAAAACTGCGTTCAAGTATTTAAAACATTACAACAATACATGCCCAGTAATATTGTTGTAATGTTTTAAATACTTGAACGCAGTTTTTCTAGAGAATATAATTGTTGTTATAAATGCTGTTTATAAAGTTGTTTTGTAACGTCCCCATGCCAGTAATGTGAGAACCATGCATATGGTTTTGATGGTAAGGCTTGTGACTTTATTGTCAGATGGTTTATAAAGTGGTGTGACGTTTCTGCTGTGTGCAAGTTGTTGTTTTACGTGGAAGGGTTAGCAGTTGCCCCTTAGCCACCACGTATTAGCCTCGCATGACACGCTGTACGAACAGCGCGATCTCCACACAGGGAGCGCAGATTTGCACCTCTCTGTGTCCTACTATCAGTATTTGACAACCTCTAGCAATGGAAACGCACTTCAAATGCCCCGGAGTTCCCCTTTAAGGGTGTTGTTTCGTGATGTCATTAAGAAACAAATTCCCCTGTTGTGTAGTATTTTAAAACTTTGAAAGCGAAATGTGAGAGTAAAAAGTTAGAATAGCAGCCTTGGTAAGAAACCTGTTGTAATGTGCCAATTTAAAGACAAATATGTTGAAAAATTTTAAATTTAAACTCACAGTGTAGTTGCAGACTCCTCTATCCCACAGGATGGCCTTGCTGACAAAAGACACATAGATGGGTCTCTGCAAGAAAAAGGAAACCAAGTATAAATGTACTGCTTGCTTACAAAAAGATGCAACATGTTATCATTTAAAATCAGGTCCGTGGGATCATCAATAAGGCGAGTTCAATTAGTTTTAGTGGCTCTGTGTCCTGCTAAAACAAACATAAAACCACACAATCAGAGCACTCCCTGGAGACAATTACACCCCCGTCAGCACTTAAACAACCCCTCTGTCTTGATTATTTAGCCGCTTAGAAACACCTCCAGCTCCTGCAGCAGAAGGTGAGGACTCAATGATGAAGTCTGCTCTCCTACACAGCCACTTTTCAACATCTGCTAAACGTCTACTCCTCATCTTTTCTAACGTGCTGCTTCCTCGCAGGATGGTGTGGTGGTTGTATGGTCAGGGTGCATCAGTATGACCTGTGGAGCTTTGACGCTATGTGTTAACTCATCAATCAAGCGGGACACATCACAAGCCCGTGCCCAGCAGCTCATCCATCTCTCTTTGCAGCTCCTGGCAGCTCCCAGAAGCACCGAGTCAGCTCGAGCCGATCCACTGCAGGGAGCGAGAGAGCAGATCCTCCCAGGATTCACCCTTCATTCATGGGGTGTAACCCCAAAAACAGAGTCGGTGATGTGGGGGGGGGGGGGGGGGGGGGGGTGGCAAGAGGAACTTGTGAGATGGAAGACAATGGACCTTGTACATGTGTGTTTCCATCCTCAGGAGTGAGCTAGTGTGGAGCTCTCTGCCAGTTTGTGCCAGACTCAAACCCCTTCAGTCCCACAATGAGAGGCTAGAGGGCAGCGTCGGGTTTGGCTATCTCATTGCCTTTGTCGAGCATCTTCAATTAGGCCATACCTTTTGTATTTAACAAAGCACATCATGTATGATTATATAAATTATGCCAAAAATACACCACAAGCTCTTCATCCTTAATAGAAGCCTTAATTACAGCTGAATAATGAACCGACAGGGAACAACAACTAGTTTCCCAGTTAATCACGGGTACTTGTGGCCCAGTGACCTTGATGTCACTAATTATACTGAATTCAAAATCAAGTGCATTTTTAGAAAGGATAGGAAGAAGTGGTTGGGGGAGCGGGGTCAACATCTGACTGAAATGGGGAGAGGTATGCAGGGGAAAAAGGGAAATATTCAAATGATACCGGCAAATGTGTCTTAGTAAGAAACTAATGTAAAAAAACTGACAGTTATGAGGTTGTCAACAATGTCTGTTTAAGGTGAAAGTTTAAAAAAGTTAGAATGACATCTATATTTTCCAGGGGTGTGCATTTTGAGTCCAACACCCAATTGTCTGGGAAAAGAGAAGCATGACCACGCTGTTGTTAAATATGCAGTATCTGGTTAAGCATCGTCTTGCTGAAGTATGCAATGCCTTCCCTGAAAAAGACGTGTGGTTGGGAGCGTATGTTGCTCTAAAACCTGTATATACCTTTTAGCATTGATGGTGCCTTTCCAGTTGTGCAAGTGACCAGTTCCATAGGTAATAATGCACCTCCATACCATCAGAGATGTTTTTTTAAAATGAGCGCTGATAACAAGCCAGATGGTCCCTCTCCTCTTGTCCACGATTTCCAAAAAGAATTTAAAATTTTGATTTATCCGACCACGTCACAGTTTCACACTTTGACTCAGTCCATTGCAAGTGAGCTTTGGCTCCGAGAAGCCAGCAGGGTTTCGGGATTATATTATGGTTTCTTTCTGGCATGATAGAGCTTTAGTCTGGATGTGAACCGTCTTCACAGACAGCAGTTTCTGCAAGTGTTCCAGAGCTCATGCAGTGATTTCCATGACGGAATCATGTCCGTTTATAATGCAGTGCTGCCTGAGGGCCTGAAGAGCACAGCCATTCATTCCAGATTTTTAGCTGTGTCCCCTGCACACAACTCTCTGAATCTTTTGATGATATGTACTGTAGATGATTGAATATTCAAAGTCTTCACAAATTCCCATTGAGGGACATTATTCTGAAACATTTTATATAATGTTTTCTATCGTCTATTCCAAATAAACTATTGGTTTATGAGATGTTAAAATTGTAATTTGTTTTTATTAACATTTGAACTTTTTTTTAGAATTAGGTTTGTAGGACATATTTTTGGACATATTTTTCACACAAAGTCCCTTCTTTGCCTGTTGCCTGTGATATCAAAAATATACAAATACAAACTTGTATGTAGAACACAGCCAAAAACAGCTAATGCTCTATTAGCTCAAACAAAACTACATTATTCAGTGACTTTGCTCTGCCTTTGATGCCATAATTTGACCCTTCATCACAAATACAGCACTTAATCCCATAGAGGGTTTGTCTAAAGTGATTGCTGCTCCTCTTTTCCTTGTTCAATTCACATGATGAGATTAGGGAGATTCTTGGCAGATGGGATTTCCACTGTGCATGTGTCGACAGCACGTATCCCCCCTTTCCACTCAAACTCCACCTCAAGGTGCTTCCTGTCAGATCCATTGAGTTGAGTGCAGCGTGGGCTGGCAGGACCCAAGTGGACAGGAAGTGCTGTTTTGTCAGTCTGAGCCAGCAGGGGGAAATATGGTCAAATATGGTCAGTCTTATCAATAATGAGTAGGTGGAAAGGAGAAGATCAAATTACCAATTTAGAACAAATCACCAAAGTGGTGGCTGGTCTTTGCTTTATCCACTCTGCTTTGTCCTCTGTGGTGATTCCTGCCGCCATCTGTCTTTCTTTCTCAGGGGAGCCCTTCCTTCTCTCCCGAGCACCACACTGGATGTTTTATTAAGTCTGTTTCACCTGATTACACCCCGTCTGTGAGTCAGCACACATTAATAGACATTTAATCAACATTTAATTAAGAGAGTAGGCACGGAACAGGGAGCTGGAATACAGAAATGCATCCTGGTGAGGTTAGCAGCAAGGACACACACACACGTATATATATATATATATATATATCTATATAGATATACATCTATATCTATATAGATGTATATCTCTATAGATTGCCATTTGATCCAGCAGAAGGAAATCTATTGTAAGCTTGACCTGATGCATATCCTGCTGGGGGAAGAAATTACTTTGAATTATGTTTAAAGAACTGAAGGTTTACTTAAATACTTTTAGATTTTTAGAAAAGGTGACAGCTCTAGAGAGCTTCTTATTGTTATTGGGCTGCACGCTCTTGGTTTGTAGAATCAGTGTGTGTGTGGGGGGGGTTATGCACGAGCCAAGCTAACAGCTACTCAGAAAAAGACAGGACAGAACAGAAGAGCAAATTTTCCCCATCTCAACAATTCAAATCACAAAAATGTCTAAGAGATTTTAGCAAACACTATTCACAGTCATGTTTACACCATGTAACTTAAGACAGTTATTTACTTTGTTGCTACATTTTCTCAACCGATAATCATCTATGTTGTCACGCTGTTGTGCAACGTTAATTGCACGCTGGCTGTGGAATGTATCCTTCTGTTGATCAGATGTTGCAAGAGACTCTGAAAGTGATGACTCACAGCCTTTTTCTGAGGAGACAGGAGGATATCTATTTATCCTCCTGACTATTGCAAACTATTTGCACAGCCACTGTGCAACAGGGACATTGTAACAATTAGCTTTTTTCCATTGTATGGTACAGCATGACTCAGTTTTTCTTTGTTTACCATTGGAAGAGGTACCATGTTAATAATAGCAACTGATTCTCATTTGGCTCCAAGCAAGCCAAGCCAAAACTATATGATGATGTGGAAACACTGCAGACTGCTGAAGTTGCCTGAAGGTTAAGCCGTTGAAGGTTATCAAGAGTCATGCCAAGTTTAATTGGAATGATAATTGTCAAAAGCAAACCGTCTGATACAAAAGTGAGACGATTGTAGTTCTACGGAACTTTTGAGGTTTGAAAATTGCCTCTGCTGGTGTACCTGTTCTGAGTAGCGTGACTCACCCATTAGTCCTCCTTCTCAATTCTCTAAACTGAGAGCATGTTGGTGCTTGTCTACTGCAGGTAAGATACTCACCACTCACAAGTACTTCACACAACCTGAAAAACCTGAAATATCCCATCAAGATTGTTTGAAAGATGATAAATAACCAATTTGTTTGGAACTAACCAAAATAGTTCCAGCTTTTATCAAATTATATACTTCCTATGATTTCAATCCAAGAAATCATTGCCATTGATCATTCAAATGATAACAGAATAGGCAATTTCTCTTTTTTCCTCCAATTAAAGCTGGAGAGCTCAGACAAAAACAGTATTTTTGTGTCTTTTCCACAGAGCAAATGTAACACCAATTTGGAATCAGTGTTTTGAAAGCAAAATATTTCCATGTTGAGACAGAATTCAGAATCATTTCAGAATGATCGACCGATGACTGCTAAGGTGGCGTCACTGGAGGTCGTAATACAAAAATCAGGCATCGGATTTGTCTCTAAACCAGCTAACACTGAGACAAAGGGGCAAAACGGTCTCTATGGCGCGGACAAAACTTTAAAAGCACGCCACAGGAACAATGCAGCACAGCACAGCACACCGGATGAGGAGTTTAGAACACAATCAAGTTAACAGCTGAATTATCAATACAAACAAAAGGGAAGGGGGACCACCTCAGCATGGCTTTGGCCAGGTTACAGCCAGAAACAGACTAGAAGAGGACAAGATAGAGAAAGAGAAAGCCTGGGGTCAGCTATAATGAGCCATGAATGTGAGCATCCGACCAATCCCGTTTAATGGGGTTCATCCCTGGAAAGGTTTCTGTTTTGCACCGGTGTTTCTGTGTGTTCATGTAGGGGTTCAGGTCAGGAGGCTGCAAGGACTCCGTGACCCTGAAATGAGCTCTGGGAGTCAGGAGGGACTCCTGCTGGTAGGACAGAGCTCCTTTTATGCTTTAATCTGCGAGCAAGGAGGATCAATATGGCGACTATTGGTGCTGGGATTGTGTGCCGGAGCAAGCGGTCCAGCCATTTTAGACATCTCACAGGGGGCTGGCGCACCCTGACAAAAGCACAGCTCTGTTGCCACCAACGGCCACAATGACCTGCAGGACACTGGCACTCCAGCGGCTAACCTACTTAACATTCATTAGTGACAGAGATGTGGACAGATGCTCCGGGTCTTACACATCTTCTGTCTCATGTTCTCTACATGTGGCTCATTCAGCAGCGTTTTACGTGTCTTTCATTTGAGATATTGGAGTTGTGGGCGGTGGCGACATCAGGCCACTCAGCTGTGGACTTAGGAACAGTTGGGTGGGCATGGATGGACTCACCCTGTGGGGCCTGTGGTGTGCAGAGTTGGGGCCATCAGGCGGCCAGGTGGTCGTGCTGGTGGGATGCCGAGCCAGAAGCCCCCGATGACGCTTGAAATCCTGATTTCTGGAAGGTCTGTTCTCCCAACAAGGCTCCAGAGCTCCTCCTCTCTCGACAAAAGACATGTCTAAGAAGCTTTAGTCTTACAGTTTACACATTTTCTTTCCCAAAATATGAACATTTCACCACTAAAACTGCCAATTAAAACTTTTCAGGAAAAGTTTCAAATAATATAGCTTCACGCTATGTAGTTGGAGCCATGGAAGTTGCCGAACTATCCCTCTCTGTGGGAGGCTGAAAAAATACAGCCTATTTAAATAGCTTATGGTTGTTAATAATTACCATCCAGCTAAACTGGTGCAACTCCCTCAAGCATACTTCCTTGGCAAAAACAAGAGCACAGGGATTGGGCACAAGACATTATCCCCTTCTGAGTTTGAAACAAATGTTCAGGCACATAAAGAACACAAACCCTCGTTTCCCACATGTACAGAAATACAAGGGCTTCAATAAAGCAAAGACTCCAATTAAGAAGTGAACAGCACTGTAGGCCCACACAGTGACAAAGGCCAGAGCAGAAACCAGGACCAGCTGGACAGAAAGACAGCTTTTCAACCTGACTCCAGACACAACATGGATCAGGTTCTGGGCTGCTACACAGCAGCATAAATCTCCTGGCCTTAATTACATTAGAGGGCATATAGTGGCAAGCTCTGAGGAAACAATGGACCCTGTCAATTTCACAAATCAGAGCTGACCAGTGTGTGTGTGCTCTGAACAGACCTCTATCTGCATCTGCAATCAAAGCTCATTATCTAGAGTGTGTCTTGGGCCTGAGGCTCTCCTTCAGATTTGTAGTGCAAGCAAATCCTAGTAAATATGTTCTTGGTATAATATTAACAAGGAGATGTGGACAAGTAATGAGTAAGGAGTAGCGAGTGTTTTCCATGGTGACAGGCCAAACACTTGCAGTGACGACACAGTCACCCCCACACAAACCAGTTCCCATTTCTGCTGAAAAGAAAATCATATACACTCATAGTTTTTAATCTTGTGGCATGTGTCCTCTGTAAAATGTGAGACAAAGAAGGGTAAGTCGTGACAGGACATGAGTTAGAGGTAACCCTCCGAGCACAACTTGTGACATGCACTAAAGCTTCTTTTGCAATCTGAGATCAAGACCTCTCTTTTATATCTCTCTTTATAAAGCAGACTCTGCCTGAGATCTCTCTCTATTCAGCTCTGCGGGGGCTCTGCAAAGCTGTTTGGGTAATCCAGATGCCACAATACCAGTTGCTAAGACACTGACAGATAATGCATTGTGTAACGAGATGTTTGCAGAGTTTGAGTATTTATGTGGCGCAGATTCGCCAGAAGTGCACTAAATTATCAGTCATTTGTATATAGTTACTATGCTTTCTTCATTTAAAAAAAAAAAAAAACACCCTTTATCTTGTTTTAGTTTTACACAAAATAACTTTTTATTTATAATGTAAAAGGCAAGTATGAAATCTAGTGGTAACAGCCCCTATTCACAATTTATATATGCATATCATTGTAGCACTCTTTTTTTCCCCCTTGCCCTGTCCAGCATTACGGCAACAGACTTGTAATCGGAATTTATGAATGCCCAAGAACTGCTTATTTATTTATTTTTGTTACAATACTTAACATGTAGAGCCTAACAGGACTGGGGTACAGGGAAAGAGGAATGGCAAAGAAAAAGAAACGGAACAGAAATAGAAAGAAACAATCAGAGAAAATAATTAAAAACCAGACAACCAGCTTCTACACCTGTAAAAAACAAACGGAAGACAATTCACAGCCTCTGTGGGGAATCCAGCCTTAGAGCCACCTGGAGCACCTGTAAGCAGACAAGCAGAGAAAAAACAGAACCCGGGAAGTCCACCACATTGTAGCACTCTCTAACACAGTGCCAGTTTTAGCCCGGAGTCACTGACAGTATATGACATGGTGCATGCTGAATCTTTGTTATTATGCTTTGCCATTAAAGTCTTATGCACCGAGTAGTCTATAGAGACTGTTTTCAATCGAGAAGGTCATCAGGATTAATTTAGCCAAACCAAAATACTTTCCAAACACTAACATATTTTTGATGCCAAAACAATCATTAATTAACTTTAGAAAATATATAATTATACAACTTTAATTAACTTTAGAGTGATATCAGTAAAAGCACTGAATTGAAAAACATGTGATTACAAAATAAACAGGTGTTGTAATAAGGGTGATTGGCTGTCACTCATGCGTACCCCACTTGGGGTGGGGGGGTGGGGGGTAATTCCCTGTGATTTCGAATAGTATTTTCACTTGAAATACACATACCTAGTTCCTACAGTTCCCAAAGGAAACAAACCAAATACTGTTTCTAGAATGGAGCCTTCTGTATTTATTTTTTGTATTCACTGTGGTTTCTGCTTCTCATTCAGAAAAGGAGAGGGTGAGATATATATACACATGGGTATTGTCCAGTTCCACTGTACTTTTTTTTTGTACCGTACTTTGGTATAGTGGAACTGGACAAGACAAAGACAAAAAAGACTAAACTGTACAAGGCTTTAGATTTATTTCTAAAGGGTCACTTTAACAAAGAATACAACTTTCTAGGACTGCAGTTTGTGGCATGTACCCGTTGTCTTCATTTTGTGCCGTGGATGCTACTGCTTGGTCTAAGCCTTACAAAACAGCAAGCGAACACAAAATACAATGGTCTCAAACAAGCCTTATGATGCAGCAAGTTGGTAAAAGACGATAATAGAATTCTTTATGGCTGTATTTCTCGCCACTTCTCAAATTTTTCATATTTTTGCTACTATGGTTCTGTTATTATATTGTCTTCTAAATATAAAAAAGGAATACATGACACTTGAAATGCCAACTCCTCGCTAGCTAGCTTGCTAACATCCTGTACTTGGAATGTACTGTACAGTTGTTTCTTTAAAGTTTTATTTCTTTAATAAAAGCAGCTGCATAGCTCAGCTAAATAGGAGCATTTTCAGTGAGGCTCTTCAAAGTTGTGTCCTTATTTGTGAAGTGAGCAAAGGTCATGGCAACTGCCTCACCTTTAATTAGGCCCTGGTAATTAACAGCTAAAAAACCAACATGGTTGTTATCTACCAGGTAGCTGTTACCTGCAACCCAATAGCCCCTTATACAGGCAATGTATACTTTATTTTCCTTGGATGGAACACATGATGACACCTGTGCGTATTTAAGTGCACGTGCACGAGGATAGTAGATTTGCATACTCCAAGCCCAAAATAATACCATATTAGATTGTACTTCTTCTCTCTTGTGCCAGGAAGTGTTGAGTGTTGGGTGATGAGAATGGCATCAAGGCGCAAAAAGAACAACTTTACGGGCTCTGAGATTGAAGTTCTGCTTTCAGAGATCCAAAAAGGAAAATCTGTCATTTTTAATAGTGTCAGCAGTGGAATTACGGGACCTACTAAAGCGAAGAAATGGGACGCAATTACGAGTGCTGTTAATTCCTGTAGTTCGTAATGTCACCGAAATAAAATAAGAAATGGTTTGATATGAAAATGGCTTAAAAAAAAAAAAAAAAAGTCTTGCCATGGCCAGGCGCTCGATGACTGCAACTAAAGTGCAATCAGTTGTTGTCTCATCTTGAAGGAACTTTGATGGGGCGGTTAATGAGGGGGGGGGGTCTTCTGGCACCGCACCTTCTGGTCTGCCTGGGCTGGTTCAGGTAGTAGGAGACCCTCGTTCATGGCAATATTGTACAAATCTGGCATGCCTTCTCTGGGCTATAGAGCAGTTTGCCCACCGCTTTATCGAGACACCCACCTGGCCTTCAGCTCAGTGCGCTGCACAACGGCACGGGTGCTTTGATGCGTATGTAGTCTAGTGTTGCACTTATGTTTGGCAGTCCAGCCAAGGCATGAAAGTCCCTCTTAATTTGTACTTGTTGGACAGCGTTGTATGGGAATTTGATGTACCATGGGTGATAAACTGATGAGAGTTTGGATGACCAAGGGGAGCGCACATGTCCCACACAGAGGACTGGGACACCCCCTATCTGTCTCAAATCTCCCTCTGAAAGGTTCCAGTGGCCAAAAATTCAAGGGTGGTGAGGACCTGGATGTGTGGTGGAATTGGGTTTGATCAGCGTATTTCTCTCTGGAGTTGTGGCTCTAGCAAGCTACATATTTGCAGCAGCACAGTCCTTGGCAATCTAAATCACGATGTCAGCCATTTGTCTGTCTACACGGTCTTGGAGCACACATGCGCTAAGGCATCCAAAAGTAGCAAGTCAGCCACTGGTTACGCTTCCCTTTGACCTTGTTATATACAGAGTCAAATTAACCTTCAATTAGTGCATAATTTAAGTCAAACAGAATAATGTCACCATCATCATGGGGTATAATGTATTTATTTATTTATGTTTACTTCAAAGTAATTAAATATACATCCATTAGTCAAGCAAACTTGATTGGAATAACAGCAGACTATTTTACGAAACTCCTATGACAGCTCTGGATCACTCGTAAATTCTGTTCGTACCTGAAAGAAAACGTAAAATACGAAGAGATCAGTTAATGTGCAAATTCTCTTAAATCACTCGTATGCACGACTTAAGAACAAAGTCGTGCGTACGAACGGTTGTTGCATGAGGCCCATTGTTTGTGATTTGAAAACAACCAAGGATACAAAGAAGCATCATTGAAATTTCACAGAATGAATGTAGTCCTTCAAAGGATCCTTGACTTTGGAACAATCCTTGAGCAAAACGATGATGACGTGCTATCCTAGAAATACAGCCATTAAGGATGCATCCCTGATTCTCAGAGGCACCTTACTGGTACAATGAGAGTGAAATAAAGGTAAATAAATTAATGAGCTGGACGATGATGAAACCACAGTGTCAGGTGCTGTGATTAGTTTCTTAGGATTTGCCCCATATTGGATTAAAAAAAAAAAAAAAGTATTCAAATGTTTGGTCACTCCATAGATAAAGCAGCAAACTTCTAGGATTAGGCGCACACTCGCAGGAATAAACACATCAGTCCACAAAAGCTGACAAAGCCTTTCACAAAACACATAAAAATGCCATTACAAGGGCCTTCATGCTGTTCTAAGGAAAGCAGCCCAGCCCACTGCACGCTGCCTTTTGTCACATGTTGGACCCTGAATCAAAGAGTGGTGACCTGCACCGGCTGTGGGCAGCAGGCCTGCGGGGAGTCCTGCACTGACTCCAAATCCCAGTTACCATGCCATGCTGGGAGCCTCCACCACCCTCCCTTCTCCTGCCCCCTGGCTGGCTCCGTTATTTCCTCATCTCATCAATCTGTCAGCTAAGCCCTTTGACACGCTGCACAATATGGTTCCAGTATTTTTTCAGTCCATGCCCTCTCTTTCAATATGGTTTCAGCATTTCAAGATTAGTCGGCTCACCCACGAGGGCAGCTCCCCTGGTGCATTGGGACCCATACTGATGGGTGGAGATGGTTGTGGTGGGAGGAGTCAGCAGCAAAATAACTCCCATCAGCAATGGCCGATCTGAGGCCTGAACAGCCTTCATATTTTCCTGCATTACCAACAGGCTGGCAAGATCTAAAAAAAGACCTGCACATAAAAGTGTTTAGGATTTTTCCTGACATGCCTTGCTCATGCATTTTCTTTTAAATTTTTATTTTTTGTAAAAAGGGCTGACTTTTTGGCATGCATGCACTGGTTTATGAAGACTTGACAGCACATTAACAATAAGGCCCTAACATTTTGTTCACCCATTTTGACACAATTTTGCCCAAAAATAGTTCCTTGACATGACATAGTTACTTCACCCCATATGTACGTATACAAGAGGCACCTTTATCTTTTTCCCAAGGGGAGGAACTTTTTTTTTAAATTAATAATATAATAAACCACCCAGCTCTATAGATTTGTAACCGGCCAATCAAAACCAGATCAGAAACAAAAAAAAGTACAATAAAAGAACAAAATTGGGATATTGTTTTTATTAAAGCCTTTTAAGACATATTAAGCACAATTAACTTCCATGAAAGATTTAAAAGTTTTAAGGAGCAATCAGTAATCATTTAAGATGTTCTGTGATATTGTGAGGACAAAAATAAGTGAATAGTTTATCCAATCTTATTAAAAATCAGAAGGTTAAGATTTCTTGTTTGAGGTTATAGGAACTCCAGAAACTGTTTAAGATAAATCATGTAACATTACTTATAACAAGAATACATTCTTTGGTCAGATGAGATGAAGAAACCATTGTACAGGCCATAAGCTCTGATGGGTTCGTTATGTTTCACTTGAACCAGGCAAGAACTACCAACGTAGTGTCACCTGATTTGAATCCAACAAAACACCCTTGGGGTATTTTAAAGAGACATTTAGAGCATTGAAAGCTCTCCGGTAAAGATCAGCTGTAAATAAAGACTTACTAGAAACAGCATTTCTGGCCGTGATAAAGAGGATCAAATCTGATATTAAAAAATTCTTGGAGGTGTTTGGCTTGACAGTGTGATGTCACTCTGTAGTGTGCCACAAAGACTGATGGGAGTGAAGTGCTATGCTGTGGAGCCACTTATCTTTAATTGTGGTAACTTCATCTTTGTTATTGTCATAGGTAAACCAACTTAAACTAGAGTTTATAGATTTCAATCTGCAGTACATTTAAGTTATGTTAGGAAAGACTTTTAACGTTCATTTTAACAAACATTTAAAAAAAAACAAAAAAAAAACATACTTTTTGTATATTGTTCTCCCTGGAGGCTGAATCAAGGGTGTGTTCGACGTGATAAAATAAATTACAGTGAATAAAAACACATACGCTATTGATGTTTTTTTAGTTTTAAGATAAACACAAGAAACTTGTGCTAAAGAAAAAATGGACCAGACTCAGTGAATAATTCCCTATAATCCCCACATAGATCAGTGAGCAGTGCTGACCAACATGTCATTGGGGTCATCAGGTGGGAACCTCCTTTCATCAGTTTTTCGTCTAGTTGGGCCCACAACACCTCCAGGAGGCTAGACAATGATCACTGGTGCCCCAGAGTCACCCCCCTAATGCCAGCCATCACTGCTCCTCACACCACAAAAACCATATTTTTTTCTTTTTTTTTCCCACAACCACAAGCTACCCCAGCCTCTCACCAACTGCACACCAGTTACAGCAGGGTGGGGATACAAACCCTGGTTCGGGTAGGGGGTAATGAAAGTATAGAGGGTGCCAGAGGTGGAGGTATGACAAGACACACTAGCAGATTCAGCAGACAAACTCACCTAAACAGTCCTACAATCACTACAAATGCCAGCAAAAACAAGGCTATACAAGCCAACTCACCTAAAATGGCCTCCTGGTTTCAAAAGGCACACATGGGCCACACCCTCCACTTAAATATCCTGAATTTCTTCTTTGCTTCTTCCAAGAGTCTGTTTACCCTAACTGCTCCCCCTGCTGGGCCCCCAGCTACTATTGCTTCTTCTAATCCAAATCCACTGACTGAACTTTACTGCCTCATCTGACACTTCCTTCACTATTTTCCTCACATTCTGTCCACTTACACCCAGCTCCCTCAACAATGAGACAACAGACTTTGCAACAAATCCTCTACATCCTACTTCCACTGGACATATCCTAACGTTAGAGTGAACGGAAAATAATCTGTTGAAAAACTGTGTGGCAGTAGAGGCACATATACCATATACAGATAGGTAAAAACTATAATTAAATGTGAGTGGAGGTCAAGCAATAAGTTGTGTTGTCAGTCACACACTTCTATTAAAAAGGTAAAAAACAATTGGAATCTCAATAGTAAAAGATGCACTCACTTTAGATGCCAGAGTTCACTCTTGTGCATCTTTTCTGGACTCACTGGGGCATCTGTACTTTACCCCCTGTAAATCTAAACTACTCAACTTAGAAATCATGCAGATATCGAGTGGTGAAAACATTCTGAATTTTCTTACATTTAAATGATATTTGACAGGATGCGTTCACTTCTTTTTGCGCGACCAGGTTCGTTTCTTGAACGCAATACATGCATAGATGGTTCAGCTCATCTTTGTCTTTGTTTAGACTGACGTAAAGCATCTAGTCATAATATAAAAAGTGCTTTTTTGTGTCTTTTTCCAAGACCTAATGTCTGTATGGTCAACTTGACTAAATTTCATGCACAACATACAAATTTTGCAATGTCTGTTATCTTAAACAGTCACTGAATCAGGAGCAAGAGATGTGAATTTAGCTTTTTACATTCGCATCATCAAATTGTTTATCCTCGACTTCTAACCGTCTTCCCTCCCATCTGCTTCCTCTACATACAGTGGAAAATATACTCTGAGTAAAAAATTGCTGCTTTCTACACAGATGACCAGGCCTATGAGAACGAGCTGGACCGGACTCACTCGAGAGCGCACCATTCAGTTTATTTTCAAGTGAGGATGAAAGGAGGACTCCAAACTATGCATGTCGCCTATTCACTGGTGACGCTCTTTAAAAGAAAAGACAGCAAAAAGAGTTGAAAAAGGGTAGAGGGGTGGAGCGCTGCATAAATTTTACATGCACAAGGCAGCAGACAAAGTGATTGTTGCTTCCCCGAAACTTTTTTTTTTCTCCTCCTCCAGAAAACACTTTCCTTGCTGAATAGGCACCTATTAGTGACTCCATTATGGGCGCAGGGCTCTTGAATGGCTCCTCACTGTGCGTCTTTATCATAGTCAGGCCGTGAATGCAGCCAGCCCCCTCCTCCTGCAGCCCAACCAAGCTCCTTACAGCCTGTATTGATAGGTGCTGGTGGTGATGGTTGAAGCTGGGGGTGGAGAGGTAGGCTTCCACTTTCACCCCCTGTTGTGTGCTCCAGGTGTGGTGGGTTAAGCGTAGCGCTCCGCAGCTTCTATTGTGCCGCACACTTTTTTCACTGCCACTTGTTCCAATCATGAAAAAAAAAATGGTGGCAGTGTTTTACATGCATTAACTGATCTCCATAATGCCATTCCCCCGCCCTCCCCGAAAAAACAAGTCAGGCCTCCGGTGAATCGCTGCACACTGCCTCAGAGCCCTGTATTGTTGCTGGATTATTCAGGAGTTAGCTGAAAGAAAGAGGCGGGGAGAGTGGGGTGTCTGTACTTTATCTCCAGGGCAGACAGGGGCTAAAGAAGGAGCTTCTTTAGAGGAGTGAGTTACTGCGGCGAAAAGCTTGAAAACACCTGCAGAAGACAAGCGCACGGAGGCCTAAACAAGGAACTCTGATTGTTTATCTCCAGTTCAAGATACTGTAAACTAGCCTCCACTGAATGGAGGAACTTCTATATATCAACTTCTGTCTAAATAGCCTGTCTCAGCATTCCCACCTCACTCAGGCTGTATTGACAGACCCATCGGTGAAAAAGCAGAGCAAACAAATATTTGTGTGTTTTTGTGTGGTTCAGCTTTGAAGTTATGTGTGTACACACAGTTGAAAGAGAGAGACACTGAGAGTTAGCGAGACTTTATGATGAATATAGGAGCATTGTTCAGCTATGCTTACCTCCACAGCGAACCATCTGCTCCCTGTCAATGCATCACCTGCTCATCTGAGCTGTCTCCAGGGCAACAAGGGGTGTGGGGGGGTGTGGGGGGGGGGGGGTAGAAGAGGTTATGGCTTTGATGGAAGGGGCAGTCGCTAGGGACAGAGAGGAGGAGAAAGAGAAGGAGGGTTGATGGGGCGGTATCCGGGGGAATGTCGTCCTCTGCTGGAGAAGATGCAGGTTTCCCTGTCCGTGCAGGCGCTGCAGATGTGTTACACAACAAACCACTGACAAGAAGCCACTTGTTGAACACAATGTGAACGCTAAAGAAGTCGGACCTTTGTTGAAATGTTGAAAAGTGAGAGCTTAGTTCACAAGTTAAGTTTTTGAAAATAACTAAAAACAAATTTTCTTTCTATCCGTTTTTTTTTTTTTTGTCGTTCCAGGTTAAAGATTTTTGGCATGTCGAGTACAGCAGAGGATACAAAAAAGCAGCATCTCATTCAAGAAAGCATTTATCAATTATGTTTCTGTATCATCTACAGACCAAAGTTCTATATTGTTTGAAAGTAATTTAGGGGAAGTCTCTTTGGTTTTGATCGGGATAACTCTTGCAAGTTCTTCTACAAGACTTTCTGCATTTACATCTGAGTCAGAACCAAAACTTGGATCACTTTGTCTGGTTAAAGTAGAATCCTTTTAGCCTAAAACAAACTGTGGTTATGTTCTTAAAGGATTTGTTTGTCTGTCAGCAAGACACAAAATCACCTGGGTGCCTGTCATAAAAGCTGGTGAAAAGGAGGGTGTCAGTAAAGAAGGCTAGTATGTCTTGCTGTTGGACCGTCAGCTATGTTGTTACATCATATGTGGATGGACAACGAACTCCGTCCATTTCGTAGCTGATTAGCTTGAAGAAGCCTTCTGTGGCGAAGCTTTTATTTATGCCTACTTTGTGTGGCGTAAAACAAAGTCAACCATCTTTGTTTTTCTCATTTTGATACTAAAGACCAACTTGTAACAGCCTGTGCAGCAACAATGTCATATGAAAATAATCCCAATATTACACATACAGTGTCAAACTGCTGTCACATAAACAAATCATGCAATTATGAACAAGTACAGCTCATCTTTCATTCTGCAGCCCTTTTTTATGTTGTTGTCAGTGTTTTAGGCATTTGTAGAACACCAAGGAATATAATTATTTTTACTCAGGACCAAAAGATCTATAAAAACACTGATAACAAGAAAAAAATCTAGTTACAAAAGAACTCATTCATAGAACATGCTGCTTTGGCTTCACACTTCTTACTCTCAGATAGGTGAGCGGCTCTTACGTACCAAAATGGCCGACTTGGATGCAGAGTTTGAAGATCATTTCAAATACTATCAGCATTTGAGTATTTGTCTGACATAGCTAACTGCAATTAGGGTAAAAACTTTTTTTAGGTACATCTTAAAAGTCGGGGTCGGGCAGCACTGCAACAGGGGCAGGAGGCTCTGTTTGGGGAAGCGTGGTGTAAATGTCATCATCACAAGTTGTGGGAACAACAGGCTGTTTCCATTCAGGCTTGCTCAAGGTGCACATTTACAGCATACGTATTTCTGTACACGCAGAACGAGGGCTTTCATTATTATTTCAGAAACAATAATATGAATGTACATTTCGGCTAGAAGCTGAAGTTGTCTGTGTGCACATCTGTAATGGTTATGATCAGCCTGTAACTCATGAATACACTCAGAATAAGATTCAGGACAGGTGGCAAACTGTAGATACTTTAAGTATTTTCTGTCGTGTAAAGACTACTGTTGTTCCCCCACCTTTGAGAAACCCACGTCACAGCCCATAAAAAAAAAAAAAACCTTCACATGTAGTGAGGAAATAATTTGTCATTTGAGTGTGATTGGCAGCTGCAGAGTCATTTTCTCTTTGTGTGTTTTCATGCAGGTTATTGTGTGACGAGCAGCATGAATGAGGATCAGTCAGAGGTTTCATTAAGTCTCACTGTTCCTACACCTACAGAACGTCGTACCTACTGTCAGTGACGGCTGTGTAAACACTGACCTGAGGACAGCTCGGAGGGTAAACACGTGGGAGTTGAAAAGCAGCCGATGAACACGACACCCGGGGGCATCGATGAGTCACAGGAGCCTGAACTTTGAACTTGTTTTACAGCATTAAAGGAGGTGAATTATCCAACATTTATTGTCACAAGCCACTGTACAAATGAAGGTTTCCCATTGAGATTGAATGAGCTAATTTATGTAGAAGCAAGTTTGTTGATTCAACTCTGATATTTTCAACTTTTTCCCATTTCCCGTTGACTCCCTAAGTCACTTAAACTGATGGGTTAAAAAGAAAAAAGAAAATCAAGGCTTGAGCCCGTATTACCTTGGTGTTTGGGACTCCCAGGTGACATGAGGACTGCAGATGAGCCGTTAGACACACTTGAATGCTCACCTGGAGCCGCCCTCCCCAGAGCCTGGGTGACACAGAAAGTCTGACTGACAGGTGAAAGTGACCACAGCTGAAAGAAGGAAACACCCTTTGTGTTTGGTCACAGAGCCGGGTGAAGGCGGTGACCCAGGTCCCCCTCTCGATGAGCTCATCGGCCTGAGGCTAAGAAGGAAGAGTCTGGATGACTCTCGTCACATCGGCAGTACGTCTCCAAACAACCACAAACCTGCAGCAAAATATCAATAATCAGAGGCAGCTGGGAAGCCTTTATCTCGATTGTGCAACGCTGTGCGTGCTGTTTTGGTAACAAACAACCATTCAGGTGTGAGGATATTCTTATGGGCTTTGTGTCAAAGGTCTCGTATTGTAATCCTTTTTAACCAAGTTACTGTAAAAAGGAGAAAGGAAAGATGGTTATTACTCATATTCCGTGGGTCTAAAACAGGTCTTTTAGTTAAAATAATAAATACGAAAAATCTACTCTGAGCGTAAAGAATGTGTGAACTAAATATCTGAAAGTCATTGAGATAATTATCTTGAAGCTGCCAATCACCTATGGAGAATTAAAAAACAATTGGCACCCGAGCACAGATAAGACTCACCATCTTATATGTTTGCGTGCTCATTGTTTGTTTCATGCCTCATTCTGGGCATTTTGTGGTTTCCCCAACTATTTGCATCTATTTGTAGTTGTTTTTGTCTCATGTTGGTCATTTTACTTCTCATAATGTTCATTTTTAGGCACTGTGGTGATTTTCACTCCTTTTCACAACTGTTTTTATACCATTTTGGATCTCATTTCTTCAATTTTATCTCTCTTTGGAGTTGATTTTTGGTCATGGCTTGTTTTGCATCTCTTTTTAAAAAAAGATTTTTTTTCTCTCCACTGTTACTTGACATTTGAGACATCTTTTTGTGTTTATTCTGAATGGTAAATGGTATTTATGTAGAGGTTTTCTGGTCATGCTGACTCTTCAAAACATTATACAGTTCTTTCAGATGGTGGCTTTTAACAATACAGTCCAATTGATTAATTATAATCAAATGAATTACAATTAAAGGCAACCCAGTTAACTGAAATTTTAGTCAAGTCCAGTCCAATTCATCACAATCCAGTGCAATCCATTTCAATTAATTTCACTGTAATCTAATTAAATCAAATCTTCAAATCCCGCAGTCACACGCACCATTGAATGCATCGAGTGCAATGTGGGGTTCAGGATTTTGCAAAGGGCACCTAAAAAAACTAGGGATCAAACCATCAAACTTCCACCAAGCAGAAAGCCACTCTTCCACCTCAGCCATCGCCCCCCCTATAGGATGATATCAGAGGGCCCCTGAGTTTGGTCAATCTATTCCATAATCAGTCCATGTTTTCATCATTAAACATTTATTTGAAGTTCATCTAGTAGCTGTTGGAGTAGTCTACAAACATGCTGACCGACACTGCTATCCCTACTGCCAGCAAAGCTAGTAGTAACAGGTGTCTTCATGACATTAAGCTGACTTCCTCTCAGTACCCCCCCCCCCCCCCACACTCAAACTCAAACTCTTTTCCTGGCTAAGATGTTGATCCTGGGAGAGTTCCTGTCAGGGCCACGTGTGGCAGGGGACACGACCAAAGTAAAGGGTGACTTTCCTGGGTGTAAAATTCCATTATCCAGCGGGTGAGTGTGTCTGTTGTGAGCGGCAGGCGCACGGCTGCCCGTTCCCAGCGTGCGACAAGGGGGTTAAGAGCCACAAAAAGGCCTCCATTATCCTGAGTGAGAACGGCCCATGTGTCTGGCTGCACGGCCCCTGCTCTCATTCACTCTCCTTTACAACAGCACTGCCCAAAGCCCCGATACTCCATTCTGTGTCTCTGCTCACGCTTGTCTTCCTACCCCCTCCTCCTCTCAGGGAAAAAAAGAGCCTCCACAATACTGCTGGAGGCCTGAAGTGGATTCTTCAGCACCCCTGTGGACAGTGCACATGTGGACAACATTCACAGGGAGTCTGTCAACTAGTCCATTAATCAACCACGTCTCATGAAAGCACAATTAAGGAGCCTCACAACTCTTATAACCGATTATCATCTCTAAGCACCCCTGCTACTCGTCCTGCACTGCATTGCTCTGCTCTGAGTCCTGAGTGCTCTACACTCAAGCGACTGTACGTTCTCTCCAGAACACGAATGAAAATAGCTGGAGTTGCATAATCATGACAAAAGCAAAAAAAAATATCTAAGAGAGAACAGCTGCGACATGTTAGAGCCCATGCCTTCCAGTCTCATCCCATCAGCCTGTAAAATCCAACTAGCATCTGGCCAATCATTATTGTGAGAATGGATCTTCAGTGTGTGAATAAGACTGAGACCCTATGGAGAAGGCCATTGTAGACGCACACTGCACCACTTCTTGTAATAAATGAGCAATTGTGTCCGTCACTATTAATGACGGTAAATGACGCAGTGGGGAGCTCTCCATCCACTGTACAATGTGAGGACAACACTGAGGAACCTTGGAAGTTTTATGTGACATCACGTCCCGGATGGGATCATCTGCAAATTAACGTAGAGCGGAGACAGGCAGGCAACACATACAGAGGCCCATTGTGAGTCCTTATTGGAGGAAAATGTAATGTTTATGTGCATTTCAATCATGCTCGTGGGATAATGAAGCGGTGCAGAGTATGAAACACGATATGGAACTTATAGGAAATTTTTTTTTTATAAAATAACGAGTGAGGTAAACATTTATTTAAAGACTCAGCTGTTGAATACTGTTGGCTACAGTTTGCGAAACACAATATGACTTGAAAATACAACTGTTTACACTTTGTATACTGGAATAAACTGGATAAGAACATTATTAAATTGAAAATAGTACAGAGGAAACATCCATCCATTTTCTATACCTGCTGAATCCGTCGGTCGGGTTGCGGGGGGGCTGTAGCCTATCCCAGCGGTCATTGGGCGAGAGGCGGGGTACAGCCTGGACAGGCCACCACAGAGACAAACAAACACACACACACTCACACCTAAAGACAATTTTAGAGACAACAATTAACCTAACATGCATGTTTTTGGACAGTGGGAGGAAGCCAGAGTTCCCTGGAGAGAACCCACGCATACACAGGGAGAACATGCAAACTCCACACAGAAAGGCCCCAGCCGGGAGTTGAACCTTCTTGCTGTGAGGCGACGGTGCTAACCACCACACCACTGTGCAGCCCCAGAGGAAACATATCAAATGTAATTGTTTTTTTGAGAAATATGTACTTGCATTGAAACGTCTTTCCAAAAAGTTGGGAAACGGGTGACCAAAATTTTGATTCAATTGACCATAGGAAAATTTTCCACATAATTTCACTGTGTTTAAAGAAGTAATATTATTCAATATTAGACATATTACCAGTTTACACAATTTCCTGAAGCCCTAAATAAATGTCTGCGACACGATTTGGTCAAAATATCCCAGGGAAACAGTTCAATGGCTGCTTTTTACACCTCTGTTCACTTCAACCTGTTTTCGGGCATGAAGTGACCCACTCACTCTAATCCACCCCTCTCTTCGGCAGGGTTCTGCCTTTCTTTTTTTTTCAGATTAAAGTACTCAATAACCTTTAAATTATATTGTTATGTTTTGAGATACACACAGTAAAAAGAGAGCTCACACGAGCGCACACAGGAAACGGAGCTCAGCCTACCACACACCAGTCTAGGCTGTTGCATACAGACTAATACGGAGCATTACATTAATCTAAACCTCAAAAATCCATGTCTAGATAAGCAGGTTGGGAGCTCACTCGTCTAATAATTTGGAGGAAAACATTTGGCTCTGTGCTGCTGTTGTTCTTCTGCATATTTTCAAACCAACACTGCCCTCATGTGGGCATCTGCAACTCCTCAGAATCAGGAGTTACAACACAAACCCAGATGAGTGGGTTTTATTTAGCTTTCAAATCAATTAAAATATATATATTTATACTATTTAAGCTTTTACCACACTTTGATGTAGCCAATCCTTCTCACATTTGTTTTTACTTTTAAACCTTGAAATTTGATGTCCTTTGTGTCACGTTTCACTGAGCAGAACTGCAGTCACATGTTATCAATGCAGCAACAAAAGTTAGAATGAAGACTGGAATGATGATGTAAACTTTTTGGCAACACAGCCCAGCAGCAGTGCTGCTGGGCTGTGTTGCTACATTTTTATCAGAGACAAAATTTTATTTTGTTCATTCTATGATCATGACCAGTAATGTTGAGATCCATATGATGTATGGATCTCAACTGTCCATCCTACACCACCCACCCACTCTACTCCAACCACCCACTCTTCTCCTCCCACCCAATAGCACCATCTTGCACTCCACTGCCATTTGCACAACTTTTGGTTTGCACTAGTTCTGGTTTGCGATGTTCTTTTTCATTTCACTCTGTTTTGCATTGTGTATGCACTATTAATATTTAATTATATAATTTATTAATCTTCAGTTACTTATTTACATAGTATATATATAGTGTATATATTTAGTCTGTATATATTCTGTGTATATTATGTACATATTATTTATTCTGTATATATAAAATGCACACCTTTGCACTTCTGGTTGGATGCTAACTGCATTTCATTGGCATGTACCTGTACTTGCTCTTTGACAATAAAGTTGAATCTAATCTAATCTAATCTAGTCCAATCTAATGTATCATAATCTAACAAACTAATAAGTTTATTGTTAGACGAAAGCTTTGGGAATGGTTCTGCATCCTCTCTTCACTGGTCTACATGTTACAGCTCTTTGCTACCACTTGGGCGCAGTCTCATAAATATATTTCTAATATTTCTGTTATTGGGCCAGATTTGACCCATACATCACTATCTGGCTTATATATGTCCTCTCGTTTATCAAACATAATCATGGAAATAGAAGCAAAAGATATTATGGCTTCAGATTCACTCCTCTTTCCTGGCTGAATGAGTGTTGTTACCTGTCAGAAAACTGGCAGAAGTCTTTGCAGTAGACAGAAATCTCCCATTTCCACTTCATCCCAGGGGGTATTGTTCTTCAGGGCACTTAGGGGATAAAATATTAATCTTCTCTTGTGTCCTCATTCAAGTTTCCTCGTGCTGACAGATACAAAATATGCTTACTTTCAATCTGTTTTCAAGGACACATTATTCCCTTTTTTTGTCATAATTTCCTGAGAAAAGCACAGGATTACCGTACAATCCTTCCCTTTTACATCACGTCTTTACACCTCTGTTCATGGCTGACAGTTTAAGGAGGTAGAGTGAATCATCAGGCTCCACTCCGCTCCCTCTGCAACAGGATATGGCTCTTTTGATTAATCTCCTCCATGTTGGAGTTAGCATGCAAACATATATTAGGGCAAAAAATTACACTCAGTGATATAAGTGTACATGAGCTCCCACTGATAGAAAACGCTTGATGGGCAGTTTTTTTTTTTTTTTTTTTTTTTAAATCTCTGATAGATTTGTCTGAAGTTTGGCCACAGACAGCTGGTACTGATCCTTCTTTTGGGCCCAATCTACTGAACTGAATTGAAAAAGAATGTTTTTTGCAGAATAAAGAATCAAAAACAATTATTTGTCGTTGTAAACAAGTCAAGTTACTGCTGACCTCATGGAAGAGTTTGTGTTGGGGTGGAGCTGAATCAGCCTCTCACAGAACAAATTTCATTGTTTAATCACCGTGTTATGTAGAGGGAGTGCAGCGTTGTCCATTATATCCAGGGGCTCCGGAGCAGTCCACAGAGCAGAGCACAGCCTTCTTCATCAGTTTGTTCAGCTTTTTTGAGTCACTGGCTCTGATGCTGCTGTCCCAACAGATGATTGCAAAGCAGATTGGACTCTCCACCACAGACTTGTAGAAGAAACACAACATCTTGGTGCAGATGTTGAAGGACATATGCTCTATGAAGAAGTAAAATCATATATATCTCAAATAAATACTCACAATCAGAGAGAATGATTTTTTTCATACAAGTTCCCTTTGACATAATAGCTCTCTGCCAAAATACTACACTGCCACCAGTATTTTTTTTAGATAATGAGACATTACAGGTACTTTAAGGTATGGGTACTCCGGCTAAACTCAGACAAAACTGAAATCATTGTCTGTGGCCCACAGAAACAAAGAGAAAGTGTTGACACCTGAAAGTATTTTATCTACACTCCTCAATTTTAATTGAATTAATTAATGATTATTTTTATGTTTTAATGATTTTATTTGCCTTCTTGTGATTTTATGTGGCTGTAAAGCACTTTGAATTGCCTTGTGTACAAATTCTGCTCTACAAATAAACTTGCCTTGCCTTTCAGATTCCTTTAATGGTCAAGTTACTGTGAAAACAACAACATGAGAATTTGTCTCTTTTTACGTAAGGGTGTTTGATACAGTTTTGCCAATCAACTTTGTGTATCTCATTCTCAGCTGTGTCAGACCTTTCAAGAAAAGTAATTCAGTAACGCTTTATGTGTGATGAGTGTGCAGGTGTAAATTGTAGGTCACTCCTGAAAACAATGAAATTGGTGGAAACAACGACCCTGCTGAGCGTCAACACGCTACTGTGACTATCTTCCTGAAATTCTGTGCAAGGATTTTAAACTTGGACTGTACCATGTTTGACGATAACTGAAAGGGGTTTGGTTTCATTTGACAGTTTTGCAATGACACGTGTCGGGGCTTTTGTTTGTCAGTTTGTGGGGTCGTCTTTTCGTTGTCTATTAAGTGCAACAGTCATGACTGCAGTCTCTGTGTCCAACATCCTAACACTCATCTTTTCAGTGTCATTTACTTGTCAAAAATAAGGGAAAAAAAGTCACAATTTTCTACATTGCCACAATATTGGTTTAAATTGTGTAGTGACAGTCTGATATTGTGACAGCCCGAGTCCTGATCAGGATTATTCAAAGCATTTCAAAGCCTGCAAATGAATCAATGTTTTGAAATGATGAATGGAAATATAACAATATTAGTCACAGTCAAAATTAGGCCACCACCCACCAACTAGTCAAAATTGTCTGCATGAATTGACACATTTTTGAAGCAAGTTGGTCTCCTCAACTTTAGCTTTTATAGTACAAGTATATGTGTATAGGCAAAATGGTAAATGTTCAACTTTTATACAATACTGTGCAAAAATCTCCTGCTAATTTCTATATATTTAGCTTCCAATGATCCAGAATTTTTTGCAGTGTGAGCAATAGCTCTCCTGGTTTTCGAAAGGGCTTTCAGAGTTAGTCTTTGAACAGCTGCTCTTTCATTTTCTTGTCTTGTCCTTGTTCCTGAACATTTTCAGAAGGAAGTGTGTGTTTTTTTTCTTTAGTTTGTGAAACCACTTAACACTGACCTATGAATTATTCAGACATATAAAAGCACCTAACTCAAAGAATTAACCAATATTTTGTCTACACATAACTGACTACTTGGGAAAGAACCATTTGTAAGTTGTATCTTTAGGCACTTTGTTACTGGCAGCTTGGCAGAGAACGGAACAAAAGGCGGCCAACATCCAAAGAAGATCTTTGGACTGTCCTTCAAGAAGTCTGGAGAACTGTCCCTCAAGACGACTCAAAGAAATTACAAGCTTGTTTCAAAGGGTTCAGGTGGTGTTGAAGAAAAAAAGGTGCTTGTACCGAATATTGACTTTCAAGCTCATTAGAATTATTTTATTTTTTTATATTTTAAAGTAAAAAAAAAAGTAATCTTTTTCTATGATGTTTGTAGTCTCTCACATTGCTGTGGAGGAATTTTGACAAACTGTTCTTTTCAACGGTACTTCACTTCATTGAGATTTGCAGCATTGGTTTATGCACAGCTCTCTTACGGCCCCACCACAGCATTTCAGTCAGGTTGACGTCTGGACTTTGACTGGACCATTGCAACACTTAGATTCTTTTCATTTTAAGCCACTCTGCTCTCTCTTGGATGAACTAGTGTCACACAGTTTTGAGCTGTCAGACAGACGGCCTCACATATGACTCTCGAATACTTTGGTGTACAGAGGAGATAATGGTGGACTCAATGACTGCAAGGTGTCCAGGTCCTGTGGCTGCAGAACAAGTCCAACTCATCAGCCACCGTTCTTGACAGTTGGTGTGAGGTGTTTGTGCTGATATGCTGTGTTTAGTTTTCTCCAAACGTGCTGCTGTGCATTATGACTAAACATCTCCACTTTGATCTGGTCTGTCCAAAGGAAATTGTTCCAGAAGTGCTGTGGTTTGTTCAGATGCAACATTACAAACCTAACTGAGCTTTTTAGAGAGAAGAGGCTTCCACCTGCAACTTTTCCAAACAGGTCATACATAGATTATTTTTTTAAACTATACCATCATTAACTTTAACATTTAATATACTCTTAGATTTTTTTGCTGTTTTTCTGAGCATTGCAGTCTGGCTTTGATGTGAACTTGCTGGGACGTCATTCTTGAATGTTTTCCACTTGCAAATACTCCTTATCACTGTATCATCAGTCATTCAATCACTGTAGAATGATGACAGGTGCTGACTTCAAATAGCTTGGATATTTCCTTGTAACCTTTCCCAGATTGATGGGCAGCAACAGGTACTTCTCTAAGATTATTGCTAATGTCTTTCCTCGTTGGCATTGTGTTAACGAACATCTGAATGCTCCACATCAGCAAATGGACAAAACTTCAGCTTTTATAGACATACTCGCTGTGATTGATATTGAGTCATTAACTAAGAAGCACTTGATTAGCAGCCCCTGACTGCTGTGTACTCTTTTAATTCCTATGAAAGCAGTTTAGCTTTGGTTTTGTTAAATAAATGAGGGGAAGGTGCAATATGTAATATGTGTTGTTGTTCATCTGAGGTTGAACTAATTGTAAGACTCGATAAGGATCAGATTTGTTTCTTTCTATTTTGTGCTGATACATAAAACCTTGAAAAGGGGTGAAGGCCCTACTTTACTTTTACTGTTAATATGATCAAACCGAGTAATAAAAGCGCGTTTATCTTTATGCATGTAGTTTATTTTACCTGTTCTCAGGTCAGCAAGGCTGCGTATAAAAAAAAAAGTTTTCGGACAAATCCCACAAGGAGTCCAACCCAGCGGTGCGCAACAAGAACCAGATGTGCCATAATAATGCTGTTTCACAACAATCGTCCAGTTACATACCGATGCAGAGGGGGTGTGGCGTCACGTGGTCCACGTACTTTTATAGACAGCGGCTGCTGACACAAACTGGAGTGAAGCTCTCGGCTCAGCATCAGCACGCACAGACTGCTTACCTGCACCGCGAGAGGATGGACGCTGCTTATAAGAAAGTGAACGGAACCTACAGCCCAGAGGCAGAGACGAGGGGCCCAGGGGTAAACCTCATCTATGGACATGTTTAAGTAGACCTGCGACATTTGTCTTTTTCTTTACCGTAGTCACATATCAACTTATTTGGGCCGTGTTGCCATTATTTATCATAATCGTGAGAAAATAATTTCTAATTTACCGTTTTAGATGAGTATTTTTTTTTTTTTTTAAGAACGATAACAACGCTGGTCATAGCTGGAATATTCTAGGCACCGTTCGACGACAAAGGGTCGAACAAAAACATAAACCATGCGCGCTTTCATTATGCACCTGGGAAATCAGATGCACGAACAACTATGACCTTTAAAGTTTATTGAGCGAAAATTAGTCTGGAGTTGTATTTTGCTGCCAAAAGTGTCAAACATGAGGTGCTCCTGAAAGGACTTTGCTTTGTAATTTCAGGTGTTGGTTTGTGTGCACTTTGAGCATTTTAGAAAAAAATACACTGGCTTTTCAAAAAATGAATTTAACCACATGTTGGAATGCCATCTCGCCAGGGCTTTTGTTTCACCTGCTGAAGTCACATGCTTTATAACCAGTAGGATTGTGGAGGAAATTTTGTTTTTTTCGTGATTTTTTTTTTTTGGGTCAAGTCCACTGAGGACATGTGGTCTAGAAAACACCACAAGGGGCCTCATTTTAGCCTCCAAAGGTTAAAATATGGGAAAGCTTTGAGTTTTTAGTTCATATCCTGATTGTAGAATGTCGTGGATTTAAACAAGATGACATGCTTGCCTGTATGGCTGCGGTTAAAAGTGTTAAGATACTTGAGATTCCCACATATTCTCGAGTTAAAAAACAGCTTGTATTTTGTAAGCTTATAACTGATTTGCTGCTAGAGTTAGGGTTAAAAAAAAAAAAAGACTCCTAGCTGGAGCTGTGTGTTTTTTTTAAATTTTATGTCTTTCTCTGAGCAGAAGAGAAGGGGCTCCATGTACCTGGAGGAGGAGACCAACAAGTCCGGGGTGACCTCCTGCATCTTCTCTCTGAAAGAAGAGGTTGGGGCTTTAGCGAAGGCCCTGCGACTTTTTGAGGTAAAAGGTCCCATCACGGGCTGTAGTGTGGCGCTTTATTCTACAATGAGACTGGGGAAATGTAAGAAATCCACATCTCTAAATTGGATGTTAAGCCAATCTTGTCCACTTTAAGAGAAATTCAAAGACAAACATAATGAAATTTAAACATTTATGGGATTGTAATGACTGAGATCCACAAAAGATGCATTTTCCAAAAGAGCTTATAAGAGAGTATAAAGGCTGAATGCTTTAAGGAATTGTTCAGTATTTTAGGTTTTCTTGCAAACAATTTACACCACCTTTCACCTCTCAGTGGATTAAACTTAAAGAGAACTTTTGGCTTCTGTTATCAGTTTAGTCATTTAACTGTGTAAAAAAACTATTCCTTTAATTATCCAATGAATCAGAGACCAGCACTTGGTGACGCACTCTCCGGCTTCTTTGGTCCATAAAGTTACTGATTAACATTAAACAAAACAAGACATATTCGCAGGAAGTATTGTTCTAGGTTCTAAATATATTTATCACATTGTCACAATCCACACCGTGATTTTAATTTGATCTGCAGTAAACTGCACCAGTGTTTGGGTGGTAAAATAACATTTAGGACGATGAATTTGGTGCTCATTTGTTATCACTTTCATTACCCTGGCCTTTTCTGGCCCTTTGAAAAAGTAAACCAAACAAATGGCGCTTATCTCAGATGTTTGTGTATCGGTCGTGTGCAAATATGGCAAGTAGCTTCAGGGTTTCTGTAATAATAAAAGACAGCACCGAGAGAAAATTCTCCTACCTCTGTGGTTGTGAATTGATGGCTTGTGTCGATTCACAAGTTAGAATTTTTCATTTTCTTTAAACAGTTAACAGGTAACTTAAAAGTCTGGGTTTATATACAGATTGACTTTATAAATCACTATGGATTTAATTAAGGAAAAGTACCAGGACATTTTTGTAATCCTTATCTTTTTCCTATGGAAATATTGGATCATCCTTTTATGAAAGGAAAGGAGATAATGTCCCATAAATTCCAGCTTAAATTACAACCTTAATAATGACACAATATTTCTAAAGGCTTGTCAACATACAGGCTGCTTGCATGGCTGGGGTGAAGTATCTCATGCACATTATTTTTCTGGTGTGTAAAGCCATTTTTTAACTGGTCAGAAAAACTTCTAACATCCACATGGCTTGTGGAAATAGTTTATTTAGTCCTACGTCAAATAACTCTGTTGTAGTCAACGGTATTTATGGGCTCTGGCTACAATTGGTATTGTTTGGAACACGGGTGAGCATGTCCATTTTTATTGAGGGAGCTGCCCACTGTGCTGTAAAAGTAGGCACAGCTCACTATTTCTTTACAGAAATACACTTTTACTGACTTTAATGTCTCAAATGGAGACCCTTAAACTGACAGCAGAAAACCTTCACACAAAAAGAAGAGATTTAGCCATTTTACCTGACTGCAGGAAAGCTAAAAACTCACTTTTAGTCAAGCTGTGTGGGCTCACATCTATGGTACAGTCAAAAAGAATTAATTACTATCTCAGGAAGTCATGATTATTAGAAACAGTGGTCCAACACAGCCTGCGGGATGCAATGTAATACCATGCCTTCACGTTGCTTTAGCATGTAGTTGTAGAGACCAATTGTGGAGAGGGTAAACATGCAACTTCTGGTATTGGGAAAGGATTGGCTTGTTTTAGCATCCTCATATCTTTCTTCCTATGTTTTCATTGGTGTAGAATCATGTAAAAATAAAAATTGTCGTTTTTTTCCCCATTATTCTACAAGAAGGGTTTTAGACCTACAGATGTCCTATTTCTTTAGGACTACCAACTTGTATCAACGTTGTCACAATAGTTGTATAAAGCAGCCAAACAAATTATCACAATTTTTTGCAGCCACTGTGGTTACGTCTTCTTGCTTGGAAGGGGAGGGTAAGTTGGGGCGATGCTTTGTTGGTTGCAATCTGCAGTTGTGCCACTAGATGCTACCACAACCCAAGTGTTGCTCTTGTAAATGCTTACATTAAAATCTAATTTAAAAGCTTGTCAGAAGCGTGTCCAATTACCATGCTGTTATCATACAACTAGGGATGCACAGATATATCAACCCAACATCAGAAGCAACTGAAATTCCACCCCAGTTTGTCCTATTTGTGTTGTATTGACTTTGCTTTGAAACTGACAAGATTTATTTACATTATTAAATATTAGTATTCATAACAGTTATTTTCCATAGTGCATTTTTCATTGTTTACCTTGGCTTGACAGGGTAAACAATTGTATCGACGATCAACCGATTGATCAAAACGACTGTCTTTATTATTGGTACCGTATTCCCAGAATTTCACAGCTGTTGCTGTCCCTAAATATAGCACAGCTGTAGCTGTGACAAAAAGTAACTTCATTTCTGATTCATCAGTACCATCTGTTGTTTTACTTGAAATCCTTTTTGGGTTTCTACTTTTAAATTTTGGTTTCAGGAATTTAGTAGTTGCAACCACAAGGTTTGTGTATCTTTTTTATTTCTTTTTATCATTATCAATATAACCCGTCTCTGTGCGTACGTGACCATATGACTGCCCTGAGTAAACAATGATTGGCAACACAGTTCTACTAAGGCACAGGTTGAACTTTTCGTTCCGCCAAAACACATCTATTGAACTCCATGTTCCAAAACAATACAACAACACGGAAAACAGCCGACATGAATTGTGTTTTAGATTAAAGATGCGCATTTTTGTGGAGAAATTATGTCCTTCAGTTTCACACATTCTTGGGGGTGGAGATGTGGGTGTTTTGACTCTGATCAATGCCAAGTACGTGCCAAATGCTACCCTCAACTTGCAACAGTAAACTTTAGGATCCTCTTTGAACCTATGAGCTCCCTCCATAACAATCCTCCCCCTGCTCCACCCCCTCCTCCTACTACCTTTTTTTTTTTCCAACTTTTCTAAAAAAAAAAAAAAAAAAAGACCAAATGTCCCCCAAATCATCTACGCAAACTTCCCTCTCCTGCTGTGTTGTAACATGTACCGAATCCCTGCTGAATATAAAAACAATTACTTCTAGTCTTTGACAGCTTTGAAGAGAGCTTATTTCCAGGAAAATCCTGGAAGTATGTTCTGATACGGCTGCTCTGTAAAGCCATGTGGCATCTATCATGTGCTCCCTCTAATGTCTAATCTCCATATTTTGTTCTGAAAGAGCTCACTGCTTATCCACATGGGACACATGACACAGCAGCATGGTTTTCTTGTGACGAGTCAGGCCAGGGGCCGACCTTGCCCTCACACCTCAGGCGAGTCACGTTTGTTGTCACCAGCCTCACAGCGGCGGGACAGCTCTGAGGGGTACAGACCCTGCATCCTGCCGGCTGTAGGGTTTCGGACTTGCTGTTCTAATCTGGACCAGGCCACCAATAGTGTGCATGACACAGCATTTTTCTTTTGCTCACGAACAGCAATATCTGTTGATAGCCTTCTTTTTTTACTCAGAAAAAACAGATAAAGTCGCCCAACTTTTAACAAACATGTTTGCAAAAATAGAATTCCATTTTAAATTCACTAGATGTAACTAAAAGATAAGAATATTAGAAACAATTTAATATCATCTCATCTCATTTTCTGTATGTAGAGTAGATCTCATTTTAGTTTTGGCAATTCAAAGGGTAAACAGTGGTTT